>NC_135807.1:30911933-31235259 GCF_964213995.1 Mustelus asterias | reverse complement strand
TGGTTAATAAGTTTGCAGATGACACCAAGATTGGTGACATAGTGGACAGTGAAGGTTATCTCGGATTGCAACAGGATCTTGATCAATTGGGCCAGTGGGCTGACGAATGGCAGATGGAGTTTAATTTAGATAAATGCGAGGTGATGCATTTTGGTAGATTGAACCAGGGCAGGATTTAATTAATGGTAGGGCATGGGGAAAGTTACAGAACAAAGAGATCTAGGGGTACATGTTCATAGCTCCTTGAACAGAGTGGTGAAGAAGGTATTTGGCATGCTTGGTTTCATTGGTCAGAACATTGAATACAGGCGTTGGGACATCTTTTGAAGTTGTACAAGACATTGGTAAGGCCACACTTGGAATACTGTGTGTAGTTCTGGTCACCCTATTATAGAAAAGATATTAAACTAGAAAGAGTGCAGAAAAGATTTACTAGGAGGCTACCAGGACTTGATGGTTTGAGTTATAAGGAGAGGCTGGATAGACTGGGAATTTTTTTTCTGCAGCGTAGAAGGCCGAGGGGTGATCTTATAGCTTGATAGTTTTAATATATTTTCCCAAAGGTAGGGGAGTCTAAAACTAGAGGGCATAGGTTTAAGGTGAGAGGGGAGAGATACAGAAGTGTCCAGAGGGGCAATGTTTTCCTCACACAGGATGGTGAATGTCTGGAACAAACTGCCAGAGGTAGTAGTAGAGGCGGGTACAATTTTGCCTTTTAAAAAGCATTTAGACAGTTACATGGGTGGAGGGATATGGGCCAAATGCGGGCAATTGGGATTAGCTTAGCGGTTTTTAAAAAAAGGGCAGCATGGACAAGTTGGGCCGAAGGGCCCGTTTCCATGACTCTGAGAGGGCAAAAACCAGTTTAATGTGGGGAAGTGAGGTCATGCACTTCGGTAATCAAAATTGGAGAGACTGCAGGCGAGTGAAGTATAGAAGGATGTAGGAGTTCTAGTGCATGAATCATCAAAGATAGCCGGCAGGTACAAGTAGTTGAGAAGGCAAACAGCAATTTGGACTTTACTGCAAATGGGTTGGAGTTTAAAAATGAGGTGTTGTTGCAGTTGCACAGGGTGAGGCCTTTTGGTCCCTTTACCTGAAAAAGGATATAGTGGCATTGGAGGCAGTCCAAAGGCTAATTCCTGGGATAAGTATTGTCCTTCTGCACAATAGGGATTCCATGGTGGGAGCTTGACAGAGTAGATGGTGAAATTTTTTCACTAGAGGGAGAGTCTCAAACAACGGGACACAGCTATAAGGATAAGGGACCTGTCATTAAAACTGAAGTGCATAGAAATTTATTCTTGCAGAGGATAGTAAATCTCTGCAATTTTCTTCCCCGGTTAGAAGTTTTAAAGTGGCGATGGATCAATATTTGATTGATCGAGAAAGAGGGCTATGGGGAAATGGCACAGAAAAGGAATGGAGGGCCAGCAATGATCATATTGAATGGCGGGCAGGTTTAAAGGGTCTGGTGGCCTACTCCTGCTTTCATTCTTTTATGTGTTCCTTGTCCACAGGAGGACACCTTCCCCAGCCAAGGTTCAAACCTCCCCTCACCCATGTTTCCCCCCCCCGCCCCTTGCCAGTTTATATCCCTCCCCCCCCACCCACCACTTGCCAGCTTATATCCCTCCCCCCCCACACTGAGCCTGGCCTCTGCTGGACGAGACCAAATCTGTATGTCTACCTTTACCTTGCTGCAGTCACCATTCACCTGGTGACATTACTGTGACAACATTGCTGCCAGTCTCCAGGAATAGCCAATAGACGGAACCTCCGCTCCTCAGGAAGATAGAGGTTTCACCTCAAGCCAATTAAGGGCCAGCCATTTAATGGCTGCGGAATAAGCTGACCAGAGTTGGGCTTGCTCCTACTTTCATACAAGGGGTTGGAAACACTGTGCACCCCCGCCCCAAAGTAACATTGTCAGTTTTCTTGTCTCTTTCTCCCCCCCCCCCCCCTTCCAAAATCTAATGGAGTAACATTTGCAATTCTCCAATCAGAAGCACAATGCCCAAATCTAAACATCATTAAAAAATGAGTGGCACACATATTATAGACTCCTATACTTCCTAATTCTTGTGTATGGCCAATCTACTATCCTGAACTCTTACTATGAAGTAACCATGTCCTTGAATGTATGATTTAGGAAACTGTCAACGTATCACTAATCTTTACTTCACTGTCTGTAAATTAGTTTCGTTTTTAACTTCCTAGTTTGCAGTCTGAAAATCCTCCAATCTGGGCTGGCTGTTGATCGAAGGATTTACATTGGTGACTGAATGAATGGCAAGAAAAAAAAAAGGAAAATCCACACCAGAGATCACAAGATCAGAGGTCAATTTCCTTCAGACTGGCCATGAGCATCAACACTACCATTGACTAACTGCGTATGTTAAAGTTTGTACTTAGTGGCAGCACTCTCCCCCTGCACTGGGAAGGTTGTGGGTTCACACCACACGAGAATATAACGCTACTCAGTAGATATGGGCCCCGTCGAGAGGTGCTGCCATTCAAGTAAGATGAATATGTCCATTTTGTCATGCCATTTTTCACATCTGCCCAAGAGCACTACCTTGACAACCGGTATCCCTGAATACCAAATGAAATAAACAAAATATAGCAGGATGAAGAAAAGCTCTGGCAGCATCTGTAGGGAGAGAAAAATAAAGTGATCATTCCCTTCTTGCTGGATGTAACAGCTTATCATGTTAAAATTAACTGACAAGCAGAAGAGGCTAGCCCATTGCACTTGGGGTGGACTGCTGACGCCCACGGTGGTGGTTTGCCCAAGCTACAGGAGGATTAAAGGGTCAGGGTAGCCAGAGGTTAAACTGAGGTTTTACTTGATACAATTTTTCAAAGCTATCTTGGACTTTTGGCTGAAATGAGGCATCAGATGATACCTAGGAGGGGGTGCAAAGCCTCATCCCGTCAGCTTGAATCTTGTTTGACCGAGCTCAAGATGGGATGCAAGATCTTGTCAGCTTAGATCTGGTTTGTCCCTCATGTGGGGACCATGATTGGAATTGGCTAAAGTACCAATATATTTTTAAAAACCTGGCGTTTCCTATAACCGTACTATGATGGACATAAATCAAATCCTCGATTTCAAATCACGAGGTAGTAATGTGATGATTTCAGTGATCCTCGACGACGCCCAGTGTGGTTTTTTTTTGTTTTGGTGGGGTTAATAGTTACCCGCAATTTGAAGGTCCAATACAAGATGGCAGCCTCTCCCGACAAGCCGTCTTGCCGTTAGCTCGAGCGACTGCTTTTGAAATCACGGCCGCGCAGCCAGAGGCGGCAAGTGCGTTAATCCGCCCTTTATTACGCTGCCCCTCCCCACCAGAGTGCGGCAGTGGGCGGGGCCTGTGATTGACAGCTGGACCACCCGCTTTCAACACCGGGTAATGGGCGGGACCCATCTGCGATTGACAGTTGATCCTCTCACCCGCTTTTTGGGCACCCCCCCCCCATCGGCGGCGGTTAAAACGGTTAGAGCCAGGATTCGGGTCAAAGGTCGCTTGGACTGGTTGAGTCAAAACGTCAGCCACCCGAGTCGGTTAAAAACACATGTCTCGAGACTCCGAGTTCAAATCTCAGCGGTGCCTCAGTCCATTTAGCCAACGCATGGGCTTAAATTTTTTAAAAAACGACCAAATATATAGAGTTCTCAAAACAGTCTAAAACAAATTCACGGCACGCTTCAATTTAATAATAAAAAAATTTAAGATGCCCCCCCCCCCCCCCCAAAATCCGAGTCGTTATGAAAACTTCCTCCGGTTGAAGTCGGCCTTGGGGCTCCCGAGTGCCCGGTGGCGCCGCCTGGAGTGTGGGAGCGTCGGAGGGAGTCGCTATAAAGTCCACAAGCTGACCGGTAAACTTCAGAGCGTTAGAGTTCAAGAGTGAAAAGGAGAATGACAAACACCATCAGGTTATTGGGGGGCGTGAATGTTGGAAATATGAACTCGCCAGCAAGCGGAGGTGTGGTTAGCGCAGCCTTGGGGTCGTCGTATCCCACCGCTACTTTTCAAAATGGGATCCTGCTAATGGGAAAGGACTCTCACTAGTCAAGGCTCCCAATTGCGAGGCAAGTTCCGCATGCCACACCCCCCCCCCCCCCCCAACAACAAAGTGATTAGGTGGAGATTCATAGTTGCTCCCAGATACCGTTAACTAAACCTTCTGAGGTCCTAAGAGCAGGATAATCATCAGCCCAAGAAAATCTACTCATTCCCACTTGTCCATTTTTGATCACCAGCTGGCTGAGAGGGGAAGAGAAGAAAGCAAAGACCTGGAATTCAACGCTAAACGTTTCACATTTAAAATAAATATAAAATTACACTATTTTCTCATTTCAGCTGTCCAGCATTGGCCATCTCTTATTCGCACAAGTCCTACAGCTCTACAGCACAGCCTTTCGGCCCATCGTGTCTGCAACCGGCCACCAAGCACCTATCTCATTTGATTCATTTTAATTGCATGCAATGATTACAGCAACATAATACTCAAGGCCCGCCCTCAAGATTGCTTTCAACTAATAATGCTAACCACACCTCAGCAAGGTAGCTTGTGGGTGGATGCAAGTGCACGTTGTGAGCAACCCAATGGGGAAGGAATGAAGGGTTCAAGTAACAAATGAAGCCCTCGCAGTCAAGCTCGTGGTTTAGAACTCTAGCCAAACTGTAAAAGATCGACATGCAGTGTATTCCCAGTCACTTACTTTTTTTTGGGGGGGGGGGGGGGGGTACCAATTGTTTGGCCACTTATGCTTAAAAGTATTGGGTTCTTTGAACTGTTGTTTACATCTAGATAACACCTCAGATCAATGTTTTACGGGGAATAAATTGCTGAGTGGCACCTGTACAGCCGACGTGCCCCCGGAACTCTTAAGGACGTCGATTTTGTTTACACAACATAGTAGTTAATTGTTTCTTTTGTGCGAACGCGTCGTTAGAGTAAAGCCATTAGGTCTATGTAGTATTCACGAACAGGTATCATTGTTGCATACTGCGTGACTGGGATGGGTGGAGGGGAAAGAGATCAATGACCAGAAGTTGAGAATATTGTATAAACACAGGAAGATGAGACGACAGGATATCTAAATGTAGTACAGTAAATATGGCTATATCCATCAAGAACGCCGTGAAGAGAATCCAATCGTACGAAGACGAGGATGTCAGCTGAAGAGACTTCCATGTGGGTTGTAACTCCAAAATACTTGAGCAAAGAGTTGAACAGTTATTTATATTTCATTCCCAATCTCATTTACAGTTTCTAAAATGTTACACGATGCTGATGAGACTAAATCTCTCATCTGCCGAATTCGTCAGAAGTTATAACTCAAGTTTGTTGTTACACAATCGACGCTTGATTTCTATTTCAAAACTCCAAAGTAAATCAAAGTTAATATGTTTAAAGTAACTGTTAAATCATAAAGGCAAAACTTACCTCGAACTAAATAACGATCTCGCACTTAGTTAAGCTCGTAGGGCAATCAGCCCGTTTGTTTTTAAAATCTTTATCGTTTAAAGTTCAGCGAGTTTCTTGGCGTATATTTTTCACTGCTGGCTGGTACTGTTTTGATATGAGCGGATGTAGGAGGTTTTTATAAAGCGTCCAGATTCAGCCCTGCCCACTTTTTTCATTTTAGACACGTGTCTTTCATTAGAAAGAAAAACACTTTACATTTAAAGCGATTACTTTGCAAGCAAAAATCAATTACTTTATTTACAAATTAAGCGTTTTGAAAAAATAGAAAAACAACAAATCAATTAAAAAATGCACGTTTGAACTATTTTTTAAAATCTGAGCTCTCATTGCAATATGGCGTATATGCTTTCGAGCACAATCACGTACTGTGGTAATTAACTGTCAGGAGGCAAAATGCAAAATACATTTTCATAGTCAAAACTTGTAGGCAGTTGCTTTCTGTACTTCTCACAGCTACGTGATTACGTGCACTACAACAGACCATTAGACCACGCAGACAGAATGATGCAATTTAGAAAGATAAGGCATAAATCCTTGGATGATTATCCAAAGAAGCTATCGTGTTTGTATTTATCTAGCATACAAGAAAGCCTTTAGCACACAATGAGAGATGTAGGCATTTTGGAAATATTGAGTTTTTGAATTTAAGTACTGTTACAATGCCCAAATTCCCTCATTTAGGATGTGCGTAGTTGACGGCAAGGATGTCTCATAACCCTTTAAAATACTTTATCACCGTCGAAACGTAGTTGACATAAAATTACAATACAGAATCAAGCCATTCAGCTCACATGCTCTATACTGGTGTTTTATACTCCTCCAGTGCCTCCTCCCACTATAATTACCCCCTCCTACCTGTTTCCCCTGCTTCCTAGTGGATGTATTGAGCCTCCCCTTAAATTAATCTATGCTACTTGCTTCAACCAGCCCACATTCTCAAAAATCTATGTGAAGAAATTCCTCCTAAATTCTCTATATTATCAATGACTGACTATATCTGCTCCATGTTCTGGCTTGTTCACAAGTGGACATATTCACCCTATCAATTTCATCATTTTAAAGAACTCTAATTAAAGTTTCTTCCTAATTTCATTATTCAGATAAAAGCACCCCAGCCTGTAAACTGCCCTGATAATCACTTAGTGTTCCATTTGGACTGGTGTTTGCATGCATGCATCAGAAATAAAGCCTTTTTGATGCAATCACACCATTCAAGTCATGACTTGTAGCTGAGGGAAATTAAACTTTTAAAAAGTTAGTTAAAATAATAGCAGAGTGTAAAATGTCTCACTGGTAAGGACATTGGGGTCAATGTTCTTGTCCATTATGCCTGTTCCCATAGCAACAATGGAAAGAAAAGGAGAATGGAGCCCAAGGACCAGTGATAGCAGGTCTCAGAGAGCCATTATCACACAGAAGAAGACTATTTGGCCCATCGAGTCCCACCACTTGAAAGTGACGTCACAGGTGGAGAAGGTGGTGAAGAAGGCATATGGCATGCTTGCCTTTATAGGACGGGGCATAGAGTATAAAAGTTGGGGTCTGATGTTGCAGATGTATAGAACGTTGGTTCGGCCGCATTTGGAATACCGCGTCCAGTTCTGGTCGCCACACTACCAGAAGGACGTGGAGGCTTTGGAGAGAGTACAGAGGAGGTTTACCAGGATGTTACCTGGTATGGAGGGGCTTAGTTATGAGGAGAGATTGGGTAAACTGGGGTTGTTCTCCCTGGAAAGACGGAGGATGAGGGGAGACTTAATAGAGGTGTATAAAATTATGAAAGGCATAGATAGGGTGAACGGTGGGAAGCTTTTCCCCAGGTCGGTGGTGACGTTCACGAGGGGTCATAGGTTCAAGGTGAAGGGGGGGAGGTTTAACACAGATATCAGAAGGACATATTTTACACAGAGGGGGGTGGGGGCCTGGAATGCGCTGCCAGGCAAGGGGTGGAGGCGGACACACTGGGAACATTTAAGACTTATCTAGACAGCCATATGAACGGAGTGGGAATGGAGGGATACAAAAGAATGGTCTAGTTTGGACCAGGGAGCGGCGCGGGCTTGGAGGGCCGAAGGGCCTGTTCCTGTGCTGTATTGTTCTTTGTTCACTTACACTCCATGAACGATGCTCTTTGGTCTGCCTGAAACCTGATGGTCCTCCAGTGCAAGATGTCTGTGACTGAGTGTTTCAGATTGGCACATTCAAAAATTGCACTGGCAGATGTGACTTTTACCCCCACAAGGCATTCATACCAGATTGGATGAAAGGTCATGAATCTGAAATGTTAATTATTTTTTGGGAGGGACTTTCTAGCCTCCCCATGGCATGTTTCTCACAGCGGGAGGCAACGCATTGTTCAGTGGCAGGATTTTCTGGTCCTGTTGCTGTCAATGAGAGTACCCATTGATTGCACACCATGACACCGGGGAACCCACAGCGGGGGCACACTGTCAGCAGGACCAGAGATCACCGGCATAAACAGTCAGAAAATTCCAACTTTCTCTCCTTAGATACTGCCTGACCTGCTGAGCATTTCAGTATTTGATGTTTTGATTCCCGAACTAAGAGTACATAAAGGCAAATTAGGAAGACGGATTGTATAAACTAAATAAACTTATATTCTTTGGGAAGATTACAGGATGATTTGACTGTCTGTGTGGAGTTTGCACATTCTCCCTGTGTCTGCGTGGGTTTCCTCCGGGTGCTCCGGTTTCCTCCCACAGTCCAAAGATGTGCGGGTTAGGTTGACTGGCCATGCTAAATTGACCCTCAGTGTCCCGAGATGTGTAGCTTAGAGGGATTAGCGGATAAAGATGTAGGGATATGGTGATAGGGCCTGGGTGGGATTGTGGTTGGTGCAGACTCGATGGGCCGAATAGCCTCTTTCTGCACTGTAGGGTTTCTATAATTCTATGATTGTTATTTGAAGGGTTTGAAAAGATATGCTTTCTGATTCCACTCTTGAATGGACTGCTTCTACTTTTAAGATTATGAGGACAGATCTCCAGTTGTAGCAGGAGAAGTGGATAAGGTGGTCAAGAAGGTATATAGAATACTTTCCTTAATTGGCTAAGGCCTAGAGTATAATAGCAGGGAGGTTACACTAGAACTATATAAAATACCAATTAGACCATAACTGGATTACTGCATACAGTGCTAGTCACCACAGTATAAGTGTTGCAACATTGACTCTGGGACCTGATGACGTCAATTCAAAAATGGCCAAGGAAACCTCTGACCTGCTTTTGTAGTCATATTTATATGGCTAATCCAGTTCAGTTTCTGGTCAATGCTAACACCCCAGCATGTTGATAGTGGGCTTTCAGCAATGGTAATGCCATTGAATATCAAGGGACAATGGTTAGATTCTTTCACGTTAGAGGTGCTCATTGTCTGGCACATGGCGAGAATGTTATTTGCCGCTTGTCAGCCCAAACCTGGATATTGACCAGCATTTGGTCATGGACTACTTCAGTATCTGTGGAGTCACGGATGGTGCTGAACATTGTGCATTCATCAGTGGACATCCCCACTTCAGCTCTTATGATGGAGGAAAGGTCATTGGTGAAGCAGCTGAAGATGGTTGGGCCTAGGATACTACCCTGAGGAACCCCTGCAGTAATGCTTTGGAACTGAGATGATTGACCTCCAACAACTGCAACCATCTTCCTTTTTGCATGGTATGACTCCAACCAACAGAGATGTTTCCCCCTAATTCCCATTGTCTCCAGTTTTGCTTGGGCTCCCTGATGCCACACCCAGTCATGGATGTCAAGTGCAGTTGCTCTCACCTCATCTCTGGAGTTCAACTCTTTTGTCCATGTTGGAACAAAGGCTCTAATGAGGTAAGGAACTGAGTGACCCTGGTGGAACCCAAACTCGATGTTAGTGAGTAGGTTATTGCTAAGCAAGTGCCCCTTGATAGCACCATTGATGATCCCTTCCATCAATTTACTGATGATCAAGAGTAGACTGATGGGGTGGTAATTGGCTGTATTAGATTTGTGCTGTTTTTGTGGGCAGAACATACCTGGGTAATTTTCCACATTGCTGGTTAACTGCCAGTGTTGTAGCTGTACTGGAACTGCTAGTTTAGGGGTGCGGCAGTTCTGGAGCACAACTCTTCATTATTATTGCCAGAATATTGTCAGGGCCCATAACCTTTGCAGTATCCAGTGCCTTCAACTGTTTCTTAATTTTACATGTAATGAATCAAATTGGCCGAAGACTGGCACCTCCAGAGGTGCCAGTCCAGAGAGGTGTGGCTTTTGCTACCAAATAAACCTGTTGGACTTTAACCTGGTGTTGTTAAACTTCTTACTGTGTTTACCCCAGTCCAACTCCGGCATCTCCACATCATGACCTCCAGAGGAGACCAAGATGGATCATCTATTCAAAATTCTGCTGCAAATTGTTGCAAATGCTTCACCCTTATCCTTTGCACTAATATACTGGGATCCCCCATCCTTGAAAATGGAGATATTTGTGGAACTTCCTCCTCCTGTGAGTTGTTTAATTGTCCACCACCATTCACGGCTGGATGTGGCAGGACAGCAGAGCTTAGATCTGATCCATTCGTGTGGGATTGCTTAGCTCTGTCTATTTCTTGCTGCTTATGCTGTTTAGCATACAAGTAGTCCTGTGTTGTAGTTTCACCATCCTGACACTTCATTTCTAGGTATGACTGGGACTGTGCCTGGCATACCCTCCTGCACTCTTCATTGAACCTGGGTCAATCTGCTTGCTTGGTGACAATGATAGAGTGGAGGATATGCTGGGCCATGAGGTTACAGATTGGTTAGATACAATTATGCTGCTGCTGATGGCCCATACTGCCTCATGGTTGCCCAGTATTGAGCTGCTAGATCTATTTGAATCGATCCGATTTAGCATGGTGGTAGTGCCACACAACACTAGGGCAGCATGGTAGCACAGTGGTTAGCAATGCTGCCTCACAGCGCCAGGGACCCAGGTTCGATTCCCGGCTTGGGTCACTGTTTGTGCGGAGTTTGCACGTTCTCCCCGTGTCTGCGTGGGTTTCTTCCGGGTGCTCCGGTTTCCTCCCACAGTCCAAAGATGTGTGGGTTAGGTTGATTGGCCATGCTAAATTGTCCCTAATGTCAGGGGATTAGCAGAGTAAATATGTGGAGTTGTGGGAATAGGGCCTGGGTGGAATTGTGGTCGGTGCAGACTCGATGGGCCGACTGGCCTCCTTCTGCACTGTAGGGATTCTATGAACACAATGGCCAGTATCCTCAATGTGAAGTCGAGACTTCATCTCCAAGAGGACTATGCAGGACACTCCTAATAATGCTGTCAGGGGCAGATGCATCTGCGACAGGCAGATTGATGAGGATGAGGTCAAGTACGTTTTTCCCTGTTGTTGGTTGCCTCACCATCTGCCTCTGATGCAGTTTAGTCCCTTAGGACTCAGCCAGCTCCATCAGTGGTAGTGCTACTAAGCAAAATGGACCCCCACCTAGAGCATATTCTGCACCTTTGCCACCCTCAGTACTTCCTCCAAGTGGTGTTCAACATGATAATCGGCAAGCAATTTCCTTGCCCATGTTTGACCTGATGCTATGAAACTTCATGTGGTCCTGAACCAATGTTGAGGACTCCCAGGGCAATTCCCTCCTGACTGTATATCACTGTGCTACCTCCTCTGCCTGATCTTGCCTGCTGGTGGTGTCTGGGATATTATCTGTAAGGTATGACAATGTCAGCCTGTTGTTTGACCAGTCTGTGGGACAGCTTTCTGAAATTGGCACAAGCCTCCATACTTTAGTAAGAAGGACTTTGTAAGGTCTGAATTTGCCATTATCGGTTCTGGTGCATAAGTGGATGCCAGGTGGTCCATCCGGTTTCATTCCTTATTAACGTACCATGGTGGGATTTGAAACTGGATGTCCAGATCAATACTCTGGGTCTCTGGATTACTAGTCCAGTGACAATACCCTTGTGCCACGGCCCCTCCCTAATATCCAATCCTAGATGCTGGGGGAGCCCAGCCCATTAGTACAAAAGACAATGCTCAACCATTTGCAACCATCTTCAGACAGAGGACCAAGTGAATGGTCCATCTCAGCCGTCTCTTGAGAATACCAACATCACAGATGCTAGTCTTCAAATAATTTAATTCATTTCACATGATATCAAGAAATCAGGGCTATGGGCCCTGCACATACATTCCAGTAGTACTGAAGACTGCTGTTCCATACCTGACAGTGCTGTGCAGTATAGCTGGAACACAGGCTTCTTTCTACCTGCCAATGTGGGAAATTGTATTTCCTGCTCACAAACAAATTCAGTCCAACCAATTGATATACTCTCGAACACAGCAAAAAGTTGGAAGGTGCCATTGACAGTGCTAGTAAGTGACATTTTAAACAGCATTAACCTATTCCATGGCAGGGACATTCAGCTCCTAACCTCATTATAGCCTTTTCCAAACATGGACAACAGAGCTAAATTCAAGAGTTAGTCAGAGAGTGACTGCCCATGACATCAAGGCAGCATTTGACCAAATATGGCATCACGCAACCATGGTAAAACTGAAGTTAATGAGTATTGCAGCAAAACTCACAACTGTTTGGAGTCTTTGTTTGAGAAATGCTCCTGCAAAGAAATTTAAGTTTTTTTTTACACATTAAAGGTGCTACTTAATATAAATCCAAATTAGTTGCAATTGCCTCTGAGTGGCTACTCTTCACATGTTGAGAATGTCTTTAAGTGTTTTTATATGTAGGGTGGGTACAGTTGAGGCCTATAATCTTGGGGTGGAATTCACCCAAAAAATGACTAATGTCATAACGATGAGAAAACAGAAGCAATCCACACCGGACTCGCAGGCGAGCTCCACACTGCAACCATCCCACACTCAGTCACTTTTTTGGAAAGGTGCGGTGCGTGCTGGTTCTGAGGGGGGAGGGGGGGGGTAGAGCCTTAACACGCCGGTGAGTCCGACTTTGGAGCACTCAGCACCGTATCGCAAGGGCATCTTGATCGCACAGTGCACTGGGCAACTCCTTCCTCTCCCACAGATGGTGAGAACCCCACCCCCACAAAAGCGGCATGTTCCCCACCTCCTCCCCGAAACGGGCCGCTGGCATCGCAGCCCTCCCAATGGGTACCCTGCCTGACCGCTGACATGCACCCCTCTCATCAGGACCCCCGACATGATCCACCCTACATGCCCCCCCGTCATAGCCCCACACAGGCCCCATCCCCTGGGCACTGCTCCTGGCACACTGGCAGTGCACAATTGGCACTGCAAGGGTGCCTGATGGCCAATGCTGGGAGCCCCTGAGCCCTTCGGCATGGCCATCGCACCAGGACTCCGCTAGTGGAGACCAACAGTGATTTCACACCAGTGTAACCTCCCACTGGAGAGGTGGGAGCATTCCGGGAGGGGGGGGGGGGGGGAAATGATCACATACCGAACTCGCTAATGAGATTGAAATCCTGTCAATCTCATGTAAATCGGCCTTGATCCCTTTCTGGGTGCAATCCGGTTTGCGCCGTTGGAAAGGGGCCAGGATGGTTGCAAATCATTTGGTGCTGGGCGCAAAACCGATTTGTAGGCCCCCATGCTATTCTATGGGATCGGTGTAATTTGCACCTGGCATGGTGAGGTCAGAGAATCGCCCCATTGTCTTTTGAATCTACACATGAGCACTTTTAAGTAGAAAACCTTTTAGGTGATACTGAATGGCAACCTTTGCCTATTTTATTCCCCTCCCTAATTCAGAGCATTGAAGTCAAGTGTATCTTTATCCCAACTGAGATCAACTAATGACATGACTCCATCTATAAAATGGGCTTGTGCAAACACGTCTGTATTTTTATGATATGGCAATTTTAAATCTACATATAATAAATGTAGCAAAACAAGTCAGTATTTCAAAATAATTACCCTGCTCACTCTTTCAACTTGTTTTGCAATGCAGATGCAATTGTATTACTGCCAAGCTCCTTGGAGATGTGACTGAACTCACGATTATGCCCACTAGATGATATCACATATAACTATAACTGTCCATCTGATGATGTAAGAGTTCATAACTTGTGTGATTTTGGGAGTTTTCTTCCTTTGCACAGACCAGTCCAACCACAAATCCGGGGATCTCAGAATCAAAAACATGTTTGAAATACACTTTATTTTGGTAAAGATTACATTTAAAAAAACTTAACTGAAGTTTTTTTCCCCTTATTTATATTTCCCCAATTTCCTTTTCTGTCCGCCTCACACACCCAGACAGATGCATACAGATCACTATCACGGGACAATCAAACAGTAGTCTATTCTGTCCATGCAGAAACTGATGCACAGAATTAACTATTACTGTTCAGTTGGGGTTTTGGAGCATGTATCAACATTCAGAAAAAATTGAATGAGGTTATCTAATCCTAAAGGAAATAAATTCCAAAGATTATCGATGTAGAGTAGCTTCCTCACCACACTGCACTGTTTTATAAATCAGGCAAACTTGAGGTCTAATGGTAATACAAATACACATTTTTGTGCCTTCAGCGATCTTTCGATCATTCAAAAGTGTCTGAACTCTCCCTGCTGTTGTATTACCTACTGAGGTCAAGCCATTGAGATGTTTATCACTGGTTCTGTTGCCTTCATTGTAGCCTATTATTATGCAACCTAAATAGTTTCTGATCCTAGGGCTGTCGGAAGTGTAGCTGCAGCTTGAGAAAGTCAGTCTTTCTACAAGTATTTTTCACTGGCTTTCCTACACAATACCATCCCCCATCAAAATCAAGAACTCAACTGCTGGCAAACTGAAGGTGCACAAACCAGTGTAATTCATCCTGTTTCCCTGTACTTTTTCAGATCCGCTTCATCCCCTTGCGTATCTTTATTCTGTGGCTCCTGGACCTCTGCTGACCGTATCCCCACACTACTGTCCCTGCTGTAATCTGCTCCCCAGCTTGTAAGATTTAATGTATAGCCATGTTAAAATGAACAACCATGCTATAGATCCAATGCCACAGGATAGAGTCGTAGAGTCATACAGTGCAAAAAAGGATACAGCCCAACGAGTCTGCACCGACAATAACTACCACGAAAGATGCACTAATCCCATTTTCCAAGAGGTACATTATAAATGGAAAGATGAGCAATATTTTAAAAATTGGTTTAAGCACCTGCAAAATGAGTACTTAGGTATGTAAGTGTAGTGACTTTAGTCCAGAGACCTGGACTGATAATTCAAAGATTATTTCAAATCCTAAATTGACTGAGAACCTAAATTCAGTTTTTTCTAAACATCTGTGAATTTAAAGAATAAACAGATATTAGTAAAAGTGAACATGAAGCTGTTGAATTGTGAATTAAAAATCCAGCTGTTTCACTAACGCCCTTGGAAAGAAGACCCTTATCTAATCTGACCCATGTGTGACCAAAGACCCAGACCACTCCTGTTATCTCTTCCTTAACTAACAGCCAAAATGGCTCAGCAACCTATTCAGTTGCGTCTGACTGTCACAAAGAATAAGAAAGCTCATGGTCACTTTCTCAAGAGACAGGAATGAATAATAAATGCAAGATTTGCCAAAATGCCTATGTCTCCTGATTGAATAATAAAGCTGTGCTGTCTGGAGATCGCACTCTTGCTCGCTGTTAAGACACAGACCAGAAACTCCAAGGTGTTTTGTAAAGTTGACCTAGACCCTAAGTTTTAAATTTGATTTTGGCATTGGTCAGCATAAGGTGTTGCACTCCAGGTATGATTCAAGTGACCCACTAGGAAGCTTTTATCAAACAAAGTTTATTTAAGAACACAGTTAGAATATAACAAAAATAATTAGTGTGACTTTTCCAATTACAAGACTTAAACGTGACACAGTATAATTCTTAACAGCTAGCTATCTCTGTTGTTCCAATTTAAAAGCAATACCCCACAGACCGTTCTTCAGAATTAGTCAGCACTAAAGCAAGTAAGCTCACGTGATACTAGATTTCCAGCTTTTTAACACCTATGGACAGAAGTCCAAACAGAAGATTTCAGAGAAGGATATATCCTCAGGGCAGCAAAACAGAAAAGTAAACTTAGTCTCTAGCAGCTTCCAGTCTTCAGACTTCAGAGACAGAAAAGGATACCTCTCCCTCTGCATTAGCTTCCAAAACAGCAACACTCTAAATCCCACCTGAGGTCAACGGACCTTTGCATAGTCCGTGTCTCACCCACTACGATTCCTGTGGTGGGCAGGATAGGAAAATTCTGCCTGCTGTCTCTCAACTCCAAACAGCATCTGAAAACACAACTAAACTGGAAGTTTCTGTGAAAGCCTAGATGTCCCTAGTCATATGACCTGACCTGTCAAACATCCCAATCAAGCTCTACTCTGCAATTTCAGAGGAGCATTAAAACAACTGAACAATGCATTAGTTCAGATTAAAACAAACATTGTATCAATTATACTGCTTCACTAACAGTAGAGGATCCCGGTTATAGACAAAACAGCTCGAAACAAAATGCGAGAAACATCCTGCAGAGAAACATGATTAAAATACATCTCTTAAAGACACGGTATTGTCATTTCGCTAGCCAGTGGCTCTTGAAGGCAATGTATGTGCATAGGTTGAGGATTCATATTGAATGGCACACAGACTGGCAGTGCTATTTATAGCACCCACTTGCCTCCAATCCTAGTCCTGGTGGATGCTAAAAATCAAAATTGAAATTTCAGCTTATTAGCATCATAAAATCATCAACACAGGAAGAGACCACTTAGTCCAACATGCCTAGGCCAGGTTTGAAGATCTTAGATTCACGCTCACTCTCTTTGCTCCTAGCTCTGCAAATATCTCCTTTCAAGTATATATCCAATTCTCTTTTGTTAGTTACTATTGAAACTACTTGCATCCTTGTTTCAGAGAATGCACTCCAGACCATAACAACCTTCTTTGTGGAAACAAAATCTGCTCATCTCCTCCTTGACTTTCTGTATCCAGATTTAATCTCATTAAATCTTCCTCCATTTCCCTGCTGAAAGGATAATAAGTTTAATTTCTCTCATTCCTCCACATAACTGAAGTCGATCATCCCTAGTACCATCTGGCCAATCTTCTCTGTATACGAAGATGATTGATGAGGGTAGGGCAGTGGATGTTGTCTACATGGACTTCAGTAAGGCCTTTGACAAGGTCCCTCATGGCAGACTGGTGCAGAAGGTGAAGTCGCATGGGATCAGAGGTGAACTGGAAAGGTGGATACAAAACTGGCTCGGTCAAAGAATGATGTGGAGATGCTGGCGTTGGACTGGGGTAAACACAGTAAGAAGTGAGTCTGTGTCTTTATAAGCTCTGTTTGTGAACAGAATTCCCACTCACCTGAAGAAGGGGCTTAGAGCTTCGAAAGCTTGTGTGGCTTTTGCTACCAAATAAACCTGTTGGACTTTAACCTGGTGTTGTTAAACTTCTTACTCGGTCAAAGAAGACAGAGGGTAGCAGTGGAAGGGTGCGTTTCTGAATGGAGGGCTGTGACAAGTGGTGTTCCTCAGGGATCAGTGCTGGGACCGTTGCTGTTTGTAATATATATAAATGATTTGGAGGAAAATGTAACTGGATTGATTAGTAAGTTTGCGGACGACACAAAGGTTGGTGGATTTGCGGATAGCGATGAGGACCATCAGAGGATACAGCAGGATATAGATCAGTTGGAGACTTGGGCAGAGAGATGGCAGATGGAGTTTAATCTGGACAAATGTGAGGTAATGCATTTTGGAAGGTCTAATACAGATAGGAAATAAACAGTAAATGGCAGAACCCTTAGGAGTATTGATAGGCAAAGGGATCTGGGTGTACAGGTACATAGGTCACTGAAAGTGGCAATGCAGGTGGAGAAGGTAGTCAAGAAGGCATACGGCATGCTTGCCTTCATCGGCCGGGGTATTGAGTTTAAAAATTGGCAAGCCATATTGACGCTTTATAGAACCTTAGTGAGGTCGCATTTGGAATATAGTGTTCAATTCTGGTCGCCACACTACCAGAAGGATGTGGAGGCTTTGGAGAGGGTACAGAAAAGATTTACCAGGATGTTGCCTGGTATGGAGGGCATTAGCTATGAGGAGAGATTGGAGAAACTTGGTTTGTTCTCATTGGAGCGACGGAGGTTGAGAGGAGACCTGATAGAAGTCTACAAGATTATGAGAGGCATGCACAGAGTGAATAGTCAGAAGCTTTTTCCCAGTGTGGAAGGGTCAATTACTAGGGGGCACAGGTTTAAGGTGCGAGGGGCAAGTTTTAAAAGAGATGTACGAGGCAGATTTTTTACACGGAGTGGTGGGTGCCTGGAACTCGTTGCCGGGGGAGGTAGTGGAAGCGGATACAGTAGTGACTTTTAAGGGGCGTCTTGACAAGTACATGAATGAGATGGGACTAGAGGGATATGGTCTCCGGAAGTGTAGGGGGTTTTAGTTAAGTCAGGCAGCATGGTTGGTGCAGGCTTGGAGGGCCGAAGGGCCTGTTCCTATGCTGTAATTTTCTTTGTTCTTTGTTCTTTGTTCTACTTTCTAAAACACCACATCCAGAATTGGATGCACGTTCTAGCTGGGGACAAACACAATGATTTGTAAAGGCTTGCCACTACTTCCTTGCTTCTGTACTCTATCCCTCTACTTATAAAGACAAGAACCCCACATGCTTTTTCAAGATTTATGTCCTGAGACATTCGAAGACTTGCTTCTATGAAAAGCCAGGTCATTCTTTTCCTTCATACCGTTTAAAATTGTACTATGCTCCAAAGATGTGTTATATCAAATATTAATTTATAGTGTCATTAGCTGGACATATTACTTTATAGTTTCATCAGCTGGACATATGTATATATATATCGAACTTTTAAAAAAGAACTCATATTGCTAAGTAAAGGACACTGTCCTACAAAAGTTAGAATGTTCAATTTGCAAAGGACACAAGCTGTTTTTTTATGGAGACATCTTACATGATCTAGCTCTTGGGCATAAAAAAGATACTGGATTTTGTATAGTCAGCGAGACTGTAATAGGGGCAACAACCTTACCCCATATTTCTTCCCAACCTCTCTCATTAAAGCTGAGCTGTTTGTGATTTTAAAAAAATACACCAGAAGAACTCATTGTTACAAACAGATTTCTAAAAGGAAATTTCCGAATCAACCAGCCATTTCTGCAGACCAACTGCACCACTGTGGAAGGGGACCCTTCAGCTGTAAACAAGCTTCTGGACAATCTGTGAATATTCTTTTCTCTGACTTGCTATGTCACAAAGTTTTTTTTGGATCTGATAATCCGCAGAGTTTTATTTACTTTTTTGCATATTTGATGGGGAAGGGAGGGGGGTAAATTGTGTTGTTTTTGCATCACTGCACTGGGTAATTGGATATATTTGTACATTTTAAACATTGGTAATAATTTGTGCATTTTACCTGAGCAAGTTTTAGCAATACAGTAAAAAACTTGTTAACTTAAGTAACCTAGTTTATTTCTTGCACCAAGCCATACACAGTTAAATATAAATATATGTCATTTAGTAGGACAGAATTTGAGTATTGTTAAAAAAGCTATATGACATCGAAGTTTTTTTTTGTTGCACTCAACAGGATAGCTCATAAGAAGTAACCAACAATAAAGAGGAAATAACAATTTATGTTGTGTGAGAAGAGAGTGCTGGTTAATTGCAATGCTTCCAGCAATCAGAGTCCATTTGCCCACCAATCATAGTTATTGGCTAATGAAGTGTTGGCTTTTATTGCAACCAGATTTGATTACAAGGAGTAGCAAAGTCTTACTTCAATTGTATAGAATCTTGTTTAAACTACAACTGGGGCGGAATTTTACGAGAACAATTCTAAGTGTCCAGTTACTGTGAATATGGGAGAGTTGCAGATCCATTTTTGGGCAAGTTTTTACTCCCAATCTTATGCACACAGTGCTTGAAAAAATGGGCTAGACTGTTTTTAGCTACTGAAGGCAGTGGGTGGGGCTTATCTCACCAGCCAGTTTGATCAGGCAGCAGAGGAAACTATTGCGCATGTGCAGACCTCTGTGACTACCCATGTGCAATTCCAACAGCAGAGGCCTGACAGAGACATCTATCAGGCCACTGCTGCTGCAGCCGGCCTTGACCCACTCCCCCACTGCAATCGCGGGGGCCCGCGGTCGATCGTGAGCCCTATTTCACCTGAAAATACAGCCCCTGCCACCCCCCCCCCTCCCACCAACCACAGGCAGAGTGCACAGCAAGCCTGCCTCCCTCCCTCCACCGATCACATGCAGAATGTGCAGCAGGCCCTCCCTCTTCCCGAGCAGGCCACCCTGGCCTGGCCCTGCCCCCTCCAGGCTCTGCTCCCATAGGTCCCACCCCCATTCACGCCCCACTCCTGGCAATGCCCAGTGGCTGGAAGCTGACCACACCAGAAATCTGGTGCGGGTAAGATTGTGAGAGTCGTGAAATCTGGCACCATCCTGATTTTTCGGCTCTCGCGCGATTTTATCAATGGGTGGGTGAGCTGGTAAAATCACGGCTCTGAAGTACTGTGTGCAGTTTTGGCCCCTTTACCTTAAGAAAGATATTATTGCCATAGACGGAGTGTAATACAGGTTCAGCAGATTTGTTTTCGAGGTGGTGGAGATTGGTGAATCTGGGGATGTATTCTCAAGGGTTTCGAAGAGATCAGTATGTGAATGATCTTATGGAAACCTACAAAATATTAAAGGGATAGGTAGGGTAGATACAGGTAGATGGCTCAATGAGCTGAATGGCCTATTCCTGCTCCTGTGTTCCTACTCCTTGATTCTACATGCAGGATTTTCAGCTGGTGATAGAAATGAGAATGGTCAATTATAGAAGCTTGCAATTTTTTGTAGTGACTTCAAGTTTGCTGTGCCTTCCCAACTAACAAAGAACAAAGAACAATACAGCGCAGGAACAGGCCCTTCGGCCCTCCAAGCCTGCGCCGCTCATGTGCCCAACTAGACCATTCTTTTGTATCCCTCTATTCCCAGTCTGTTTATGTGGCTATCTAGATAAGTCTTAAACGATCCCAGCGTGTCCGCCTCAATCACCTTGCTTGGCAGTGCATTCCAGGCCCCCACCACCCTCAGTGTAAAATACGTCCCTCTGACATCTGTGTTGAACCTTGCCCCCCTCACCTTGAACCCGTGACCCCTTGTGTTTGTCACCTCCGACCTGGGAAAAAGCTTCCCACTGTTCACCCTATCTATGCCCTTCATAATTTTATACACCTCTATTAGGTCGCCCCTCATGCTCCGTTTTTCCAGGGAGAACAACCCCAGTTTACCCAATCTCTCCTCATAGCTAAGACCCTCCATACCAGGCAACATCCTGGTAAACCTTCTCTGTACTCTCTCCAAAGCCTTCACGTCCTTCTGGTAGTGTGGCGACCAGAACTGGAAGCAGTATTCCAAATGTGGCCTAACCATCGTTCTATACAGCTGCAACATCATATGCCAACTTTTATATTCTATGCTCCGTCCAATAAAGGCAAGCATGCCATATGCCTTCTTCACCACCCTCTCCACCTGTGCTGCCACCTTTAAGGATCTGTGGACTTGTACACCCAGGTCCCTCTGTGTGTCTATACTCCTGATGGTTCTGCCATTTATTGTATAGCTCCCCCTTATATTAGATCTACCGAAATGCATCACTTCGCATTTATCTGGATTAAATTCCATCTGCCATTTCTCCGCCCAATGTTCCAGCCTATCTATATCCTGCTGTATTCTCTGACAATGTTCATCACTATCCGCAACTCCAGCAATCTTCGTGTCGTCCGCAAACCTACTGATCACACCAGTTACATCTTCCTCCAAATCATTTATATATATCACAAACAGCAGAGGTCCCAGTACAGAGCCCTGCGGAACACCACTAGTCACAGACCTCCAACCGGAAAAAGACCCCTCCACTGCTATCCTCTGTCTTCTATGGCTAAGCCAGTTCTCCACCCACTTAGCTAGCTCATCTTTTATCCCGTGAGATTTAACCTTTTGCACCAGCCTGCCATGAGGGACCTCCGGAATATTTTTATGTGGTCTCTACATGTCTGGAAGGCCTAGGGTTGCGACCCTACAAGCATCTCTTCTAAGTTTCACCATTGTGAAATTAGATCTTTCAGAAATGTTAATTTTCTTTCCGTCCCCCCCGCTACTTTCATGTGCTGGTTATCGTTTTGGAAGCTCAAACAATCTATTTTGTTGGAAAGTTTGTGCATTGTTACAACCATGATGGGACTAGTGCATGTATTATCCAGCTCCACTACTCCACAGATAGCACCAAAGTTCAATTTACTCACCGAAATGGCCAGTTGTTCACCTTCTCTACTAGTAACTAGAATGCAAGAGACTTTAATCAAGATTCTTTCAATAAACTTAGAACAATTGTTTATTTTTAAAACAAAATTGTTTTTAACAAGTTGCAAGTATTGGTTAATGCACTGTTGGGGAGGAAGTGGCCTAGTGGTATTATAGCTAGACAATTAATCCAGAAACTCAGCTCATGTTCTGAGGATCCAGGTTCGAATCCCGCCACAGCAGATGATGGAATTTGAATTCAATAAAAAAAATCTGGAATTAAGAATCTACTGATGACCATAAAACCATTGTCGATTATTGGAAAAACCCATCTGGTTCACTAATGTCCTTTAGGGAAGGAAATCTGCCATCCTTACCCGGTCTGACCTACATGTGACCCACAGAAATATGGTTGACTCTCAACTGCCCTCTGAAATGACCTACCAAGCCACGCAGTTCAAGGGCAACGAGGGATGGGCAATAAATGTTGGCCTGGCCAGCGATGTCCATGTCCCATGAATGAATAAAAAAAAACTATTGTCATCAGGAAACATAACTATCAATTTTTTCCTAAAAAGTTCCCTTAGCATGCACACAGACAAACAAAGGACAAAAGACCCTGCAGAACTGGGACTTAGAGGATTGGCATTATACAATAAAGGATAAAGTTCACAAGGTTTCAACACTGTCAACCCGGAGTTCCTTCATGGGAAGTTAGGCTGTTGGTCCCAGAGGACGTCTGCAAGTTCCCAGAAAGTCCCAGGTTTACAGGTCCAAATGCAAATTAGTTGGACTCAAATGAGGATTCCCTGACTATGGTTTCTAGTTACACATAACTTTAGGCATGGTAGAGGGAGAGGTAGTTGGGGTAGCCTTCCTCCCTCAGCTTGTTTCCCAACCAGACTGCCTTCAAAACAGGCCAGTTCACAACTTAATGTATTTTTTTGTCTCTCCCGTGAGATTTCTGGCAAGTTACTAACTTTTGCCTTTTCAGTTTAAGCCCCATCAATTAAAGTAATTGCAGTTCAAATCAAACAACCAGATCTTCCTCAATTACTATAAAGACAGGTGATTTCTTGGAAGAGGCCTGCTTATTGACAGTTCCAAGATGAACTTATGACCTTCTATAAAAACAAAGCCCAGGTTAACATTCAACTGTAGAGATACTGCCATGTCCTTCCATTTTATAAAAGAAAATTTCAGTCTTAAGAAATATGGGATGGAATTCTCCCAAAAAATGTATGTGCCATCATGGTGAGAAAAATGGAGTGATCCGCAGTGGCCTCTCACTCAGGTCACACTGCAATCTTCCCACACACAGTCTTTTTTTGGAGAGTGGGGAGTTTTGCACCAGTACTGGGGTTGGGGGTGATGGTGGGCAGTTGTCCTAAACACGCTGGTGAACCTGACTTCTGAGCACTTGGGCGCCGTTTCGCAAGGGCATCCCAATATCACAGTTCACTGGGAGACTTCTCCCTCACTCCGCAAGCATTGGGATGCCCTCCCCTCTCCATCCCCATTGATGGCCTGTTCCCCCACCCACCTCCCGACAGGGATTGCCAGCATCGGGGCCCTCCCGATGGGTCCCGTAACATGCACCCCCCCCACCCAATCTGGACTGCCTTCATGATTCACCCTCGCATAATCCCCCCCATCAGACCCTCCCTGCATAGCCTCTCCATCATGGCACCCACTCAGGCCCCACCCCATTGGCACTGCCCCTGGCGTGCTGATGGTACCCAATTGGCACACTGACAGCACCTAACTGGCATCGTTGGGATGTCCAATGGCCACTGCTATCCGGTTGCCACTGCCGGGCACCACTGGTGTTCAAGTTGGGCACCGCCACTGTGCCAGGTGGGCACTGCCGAGCCATGCCTCCGATCACCTGGGGACTTCAGTGGCCTCCGAAACCCCAGCGTGATCATCACGCCGGGTGACTGCTAGTATTTTTCTATGTAACCACCAATTTTATCCTGAATAGTTGTTTCTAGAAGCTTGCTCACCACTGATGTTAAACTGACTGATCTGTAATTCCTGCGGCTATCCTTACAACCATTTTTGAACAAGGGCATAACGTTTGCAATTCTCCAGTCCAATGGCACCTCTTCTGAGTCTAGAGTAGACTGGAAGATTATGGCCAGTGCCCTGAAATTCCATTCTCCATTTCCTTTAATATCCTTGGAAGCATCTCATATGGTTCTGTGCCTTGTCAATTTTAAATACTGACAGTCTATTCAAATGTGATATGAAAAAACACCTTTTGGGTCTGGAATGCACTGTTTGGAAGTGTGATGGAGGGAGGTTCAATCGAGGCATTCAAGAGGGAGACAATGACAATTCTGTGGTTCCGTGATGTCATAAGGAAATAAGTGTGAATTTGTACAACAGACTGGCGACTTAAAGGGATTTAACTTTTTTAAAAAAGAGCTTTTATGTCTGAGAGATACGTTCAATATGAAGTTGTTTGAATGAAAGTTCTATTAGCTTGTTAGAAATGTATTTTTTTAAAATCCCATTTCAAAGAGATCCTGAGATCTGCCTATAGTGGATACTGGTTGTGTGACTATGGAGGATGTAGGGGGAGGATGGAGATATAAGGGGCCATGGGGATATGAGCTAGCATGGGAATTATGGGGGGAGGGCATTGAAGAAGAAAAGAGAGCAAGAGGGGGCATGAAGCCAATGAGATTGGAGAGACAAGGAGGGTGGTAGGGAGTATGAAGGGGCAAAGAGGAGGTATGGGCTTGGACAACCTGAGGGGGCACGAGAGCATAGGTTTAAGGGGTGAGGTTTAGGGGATATAAGAAAGATGTTGGAAACTTGGTTGCTGTCCTGGAGAAGGGAGACTAGTCTTCTAACCAGTCCACCTCTGCATCAACACTCCCCTGCACTGCATCGCATCTCCCAAACCCTGATCATCATTTCCCATGTCTCTCAGAAACAAAAATATGGTGGGAATAAGGTTCCAGGGCAGGCTTATGTTTCGAGAGCTGGAAGCAGATGCAACATTCATTTCCCGAGCCTGATACAAAACATTGGGTCATGTGTTATAAATATGTTAGGTTTTTTATGTTACTCTAATTTTTTTCTCATACTTTCTTTGCCCATTTTCCTTTTGAGTTCCTTGCACTTTATATATTCTGCTTGCTTGTCCATTGTATTATATACCTGGCATTTATCATGCCAATTTTTTTAGTCATCCAGTGAGCTCCAGCTATTGATACACTTCTCTGTTTCATAGGAATGTATCAGTCTGTTCCCAATCTATCTCCTTCTTGAAAGCATTTCATTGATCATTTACTGTGTTTCCTGATAACCTTTGTTTCCAATCCAACTGTGCCAAGTCCATATTCAACATAGTAGAGTTCCCTCTCTTCAAATTGAGCTTTGATTATTCTTTGTCCTTTTTCATACTATTTTAAATCAAGAAAAGTAATAACAAAACTCTCAATTTTTAATGACATTCAAACTGAGACAATCGTGGAACGCTACTTAAAGTGATAGAGTTCCTGCTGTGTCTCTAGCAGTTTTAAAATATAAGATACCATAATAGTGGTAAAAAGTTTCAAACGCTGATAATTGTACAAAATTTTAGTAAGAGCTGCAGTTGTAATACCACTATTGAACCTAATAACCCATAGCCATAGTTGGCAAAATTCTGCTCAGGTCCCTACTCTTGATTCTTGTTCAAAAATGTGGAGTCAGATGAGGATCGGAAAAGGTTTGGATGTGATGCTTTTCACAGTCAAATCAATGACCAATACTTGTTAAGGCATAAAAAATTGCCAATCGGGTGCCAACAGATGGAATTCAAATACTTAAGGGAAAAATCATGAAAACTTTCAAAACAACAATTATCATAGAATACCTATAGCGCAGAAAGAGGCCATTTGGCCCATCAAGTCTGCACTGACTCTCCAACAGAGCATCTCCCCCAGACTCACCCAACCTCCTCCTCCACCGGTCTATCCACGTAACCTCATGCATTTAACCCACTAATCCCCCTAACCTACACATCTTGGGACACTGAGGGACAATTTAGCATGCCCAATCTACCTAAGCTGCACATCTTTGGACTGGGGGAGGAAACCCACGCAGATATGGAGAGAATGTACAAACTCCACACAGTCACCCAAGGCTGGAATCGAACCCAGGTCCCTGGCACTGTGAGGCAGCAGTGCACACCACTGTGCCACAATGCCACCCACACTGCATGACAATTTTACTAAATTATGTTTTCATTATTTTATTTATTAGTCATAAGTAAGGCTTACATTAACATTGCAATGAAGTTACTGTGAAAATCCCCTAGTCGCCCCACTCCGGCGCCTGTTCAGGTCAATACACCTAATCAGCACACCTTTCAAACTGTGTGAGGAGCACCCGGAGGAACCCATGCAGACACGGGGAGAACGTGCAAACTCCACACACAGTCACCCAAGCCGGGAATCGAACCCAGGTCCCTGGCGCTGTGAGGCAGCAGTGCTAACCACTGTGCCACCATGCAGCCCACAAGCTCTTGGAGCTATTAAAGCTATTGGAATGGGAAAATATGCTTTGTATGTAGTAGGATGGCATGTTCAAGCACAGTCAATATTTCTAGTCTCTAATGGGAAGCTTACTGAAGCAGATAACTTGTTACAACAAGTCAAATTCATAGCTCTCATGAATCAAATACAAAAGTGGAATGTGCTACTAAACTCTGCTAAACAAAACTCGTATATCACACTTGAGCTCAGTTACAGATTGGATCTTTCTACTTTTAACACTAATCGTAAATGGTTTGGAGTGAATGCCACTTGTAATATTGTAAATTTGCTGTTTCACTGCCTTTTTCCCTTACTTTTTAAATGTTACCATTCCAAATATATATCCACATCCTTTTAAAAACTATTATGGATTCTACAGCGGTGGGTGGAGGTGAGAGGGGGCAGGGATTTTATCAACAGCTGTCATTCTGAATGGCATAACCAGAGGAATGCACCATTTCAGCTCTCTTGCTTTTTTGATTTGATTTGATTTATTTACACATGTATTAGTATACAATGAAAAGCATTGTTTCTTGCGCGCTGTACAGCCAAAAGCATACCGTACATAGAGAAGGAAAGGAGAGAGTGCAGAATGCAGTATTACAGTTATAGCTAGGGTGTAGAGAAAGATCAACTTAATGTGAGGTAGGTCCATTCAAAAATCTGATGGCAGCAGAGAAGAAGCTGTTCTTGAGTCGGATGGTACGTGTCCTCAGACTTTTGTACCTTTTTCATGACGGAAGAAGGTGGAAGAGAGTATGTCCGGGATGCATGGGGTCCTTAATTATGCTGGCTGCTTTTCTGAGGCAGTGGGAAGTGTCAAGGGGTGGGAGACTGGTTTGAGTGATGAACTGGGCCTCGTTCACGTCCCTTTGTAGTTTCTTGCGGTCTTGGACAGAGCCGGAGCAATGCCAAGCTCTGATACAACCAAAAAGAATGCTTTCAATGATGCATCTGTAAACGTTGGTGAGAGTCGTAGCGGACATGCCAAATTTCCTTAGTCTTATGAGAAAGTAGAGACATTGGTGGGCTTCCTTAACTATAGCATCGGCATGGAAGGACCAGGACAGGTTGTTGGTGATCTGGAAACCTAAAAACTTGAAGTTCTCTATCATTTCTACTTCGTCCCCATTGATGCAGACAGGGGCATGTCCTCCACTACAGTTCCTGAAGTCAATGACTATCACCTTTGTTTTGTTGACATTGAGGGAGAGATTATTGTCATCACACTAGTTCACCAGATTCTCTATCGCTTTCCTGTACTCTGTCTCGTCATTGTTTGAGATGCGACCCTCTACGGTGGTGTCATCAGCAGATTTGAAAATTGAGTTGGGGGGGAATTTGGCCACACAGTCATAGGTGTACAAGGAGTATAGTAAGGGGCTGAGGACACAGCCTTGTGGGGCACCGGTGTTGAGGATGATCGTGGAGGAGGTGCTGTTGCCTATCCTTACTGACTGCAGTCTGTGGGTCAGGAAGTTCAGGATCCAGTCACAGATGGAGAAGCCGAGCCCCAGGCCATGGAGTTTGGTGATGAGCTTTGTCGGAATAATGGTGTTAATGGCTGAGCTATAACCAGTAAATAGGAGTCTGACATAAGTGTTTTTGTTATCTAGGTGTTCCATGGTTGAGTGCAGGGCCAGGGAGATGGCATCTGCTGTGGACCTGTTGCGGTGGTAGGTGAACTGTAGTGGATCCAGGCAATCTGGGAGGCCAGAATTGATTCATGCCCTGACTCATCTTTCAAAGCACTTCATAATAATGGACGTCAGAGCCACCAGCTTCTCATGTCATTACAATTAAAATTTAAAGTGTTTGTGGCATGCGCAGGAGACGTGTACAATCAAGTGGTGAGGAAGCTTGTTGCTGGAGAAACCCACTGTCAGCTCACAATGCTGCCAGCTATGGGAAGCCTGTAAAGCACCTCCTGATGAAACAGGGAGACTCAGCATCATGCCCAAAACTTTCCTGCCCAATTCCATTGCAATTAACATAAACTTGAGAGCACAAATGTAGAACATAGAACATAGAAAAGCTACAGCACAAACTGGCCCTTCGGCCCACAAGTTGCGCCGAACATGTCCCTACCTATTAAGCTTACCTATAACTCTCTATCTTACTAACTTCCATGAGCTTATCCAAAAGTCTCTTAAAAGACCCTATCGAATCCGCTTCCACCACCACTACCAGCAGCCGATTCCATGCACCCACCTCCCTCTGAGTGAAAAACTTACCCCTAACATCTCCTCTGTACCTACTCCCCAGCACCCTAAACCTGTGACCTCTTGTGGCAACCATTTCAGCCTCTGAGAATCCACTCTATCAATACCTCTCAACATCTTTTACATCTCTATCAGGTCACCTCTCATCCTTCGCCTCTCCAAGGAGAAAATACCTAGCTCTCTCAACCTATCCTCATAAAGCATGCCACCTAATCCAGGCAACATCCTTGTAAACCTCCTCTGCACCCTTTCTGTGGCTTCCACATCCTTTCTGTAATGAGGCGACCAGAACTGGGCACAGTACTCCAGGTGGGGTCTGACCAGGGTCCTATACAGCTGCAGCATTATCTCCCGATTTCTAAACTCAATTCCTCTATTGATGAAGGCCAGTATTCCATACGCCTTCTTAACCACAGCCTCTACCTGCGACGCTGCTTTGAGCGTCCTATGAACCCGGACTCCAAGATCCTTCTGATCTTCCACACTGCCAAGCATCTTACCCTTAATATTATATTCTTTCATCCTATTCGACCTGCCAAAATGAACCACCACACACTTATCTGGGTTGAAGTCCATCTGCCACTTCTCCGCCCAGTCTTGCATCTTATCTATGTCTCGTTGCAACTGCTGACATCCCTCTACACTATCCACAACACCTCCAACCTTTGTGTCATCAGCAAACTTGCCAACTCATCCTTCCACTTCCTCATCCAGGTCATTTATAAAAATCACAAAGAGCAAGGGTCCCAGAACAGATCCCTGGGGCACTCAAAGAACAAAGAACAATACAGCACAGGAACAGGCCCGTCGGCCCTCCAAGCCCGCGCTGCTCCCTGGTCCAAACTAGACCACTCCACTGGTGACCGACCTCCATGCTGAAAAAGACCCATCTACAACCACTCTTTGCCTTCTGTGGGCAAGCCAGTTCTGAATCCACAAAGCAATGTCCCCTTGGATCCCATGCCCCTTCACTTTCTCAATAAGCCTTGCATGGGGCACCTTATCAAACGCCTTGCTAAAATCCATATAAACTACATTTACCGCTCTTCCCTCGTCTATGTGTCTAGTTACATCTTCAAAAAATTCAATTAGGCTCGTAAGGCATGATCTGCCTTGGACAAAGCCGTGCTGGCTATTTCTGATCATACTATTCCTCTCCAGATGTTCATAAATCCTGCCTCTCAGGATCTTCTCCACCAACTTACCAACCACTGAGGTTAGACTCACTGGTCTATAATTTCCTGGGCTATCTCTTCTCCCTTTCTTGAATAACGGAACCACATCCGCAATCCTCCAATCCTCCGGAACCTCTCCCGTCTCCATTGATGACGCAAAGATCATCGCCAGAGGCTCAACAATCTCTCGCCTTCCACAGTAACCTGGGGTATATCCCATCCGGTCCTGGCGATTTATCTAACTTGATGCTTTTCAAAAACTCCAACACATCCCCTGTCCTAATATCCACGTGCTCAATCTTCGCAGTCCACTGCAAGTCTGCACTGCAACTACCAAGATCCTTTTCCACTGTGAATACTGAAATAAAGTATTCATTGAGTACCTCTGCTATTTCTATCGGTTCTATACAGACTTTCCCACCATCACATTTGATAGGTCCTACTCCTTCACATCTTATCTTCTTGCTCTTAACATACTTGTAGAATGCCTTGGGGTTTTCCTTTATCCTGTCTGCCAAGGCCTCCTCATGACCCCTTTTGGCTCTTCTAATTTCCCTCTTAAGTTCCTTCCTACTAGTCGTATACTCTTCTAGATTTCTAACATTACCTAGCTCCCCGAACCTTTTGTAGGCTTTTCTTTTCTTCTTGACTAAATTCGTTACAGCTTTTGTGCACCATGGTTCCTGTAACCTACAATAACTCCCCTGTCTCATTGGAACGTTGCTGTGTAGAGCTCCACAAAAATTTTCCCTGAAAATTTGCCACATTTCTTCTGTACATTTCCCTGAGAAAACCTCCTTCCAATTTATGCCTCTAATTTCCTGCCTAATAGCCTCATAATTGCCCTTACTCCAAATAAACACTTTCCTAGCTTGACTGATCCTATCTCTCTCCAATGCTAATGTAAAGGAGATAGAGTTATGATCACTATCCCCAAAATGCTCTCCCACTGAGAAATCTGACACCTGCCCAGGTTCATTTCCCAATACCAAATCAAGTCCAGCCTCTCCTCTTGTAGGCTTATCCACATACTGTGTCAGGAAGCTCTCCTGAACACACCTAACAAACTCCTCCCCATCTAAACCCCTTACCTTAGGGATATTCCAATCGATATTTGGGAAATTAAAATCTCCCATCACGACCACTCTGTTATTATCACATCTCTCCAGGATCTGCTTCCCAATCTGCTCCTCCACATCCCTGCTACTATTGGGCGGCCTATAGAAAACACCAGTAAAGTTATTGACCCCTTCCTGTTGCGAACCTCCACCCACAGAGATTCGGTAGACAATCCTTCTGTGGCATCCATCTTTTCCACAGCCGTGACACTAACCCTGATCAACAGTGCCACTCCCCCATCTCTTTTGCCTCCTTCCCTGTCCCTCCTGAAACATCTGAAACCCGGCACTTGAAGTATCCAGTCCTGTCCCTGAGATAACCAAGTCTCTGTAATGGCCACCACATCACACTTCCAGGTAGTGATCCACGCTCTAAGCTCATCCATTTTGTTCACTACACTCCTTGCGTTAAAATAAACACATCTCAACCCTTCAGTCTGAGCGCTCCCCATCTCCGTCACCTGCCTATCCTCCCTCTTACACTGTCGACAAGCCCCTTTTATTTTTAAGCTAACCTCCTCTCTCCCAGTCACCTCATTTTCATTCTCATGTAGCATGAGCATTTTCCAAAATTAAATTCTACTTATAAATATTTCACGTTATATTGTTTTTTCTTCATTCATGTGAGCATCATCATTATTTGTTGAGACCAGCTTAGTCAGAGAGCTCAAAGTCTTGGCATGCCTCATGGTTCGAACTGGGAAATCTGGTATGTCCTCCTCTTGAACCACATTGGCGTGATTTACAACGGGTTCACCCAGGCATGAATTTGTCGTGGGGATCCCCCTGGAGACGTAAAAGTGAGTATAACCCCCGGAGGTGAGGGACATGGCCAGGCAGTGGCCTGACACTGCCCCTGGAACAGGTTTGGCTCTCTCAAACTGGCAGTGCCAATCTGGCAGTGTCAGGGATAGACCCTAGTGGAAGCCTCATGGGTGGGGACTCATTTATTTGTAGTGGAGGGGGAGTGCATTTGGAAGCTGTGGGGATGCTGGCATTGATTGATTTGGAGGGGAGGGAAGTAGGGGGTCTGATGACTGTTTATGGGGCGAGGGAAGGGATCCAATGACTGGTGTGGGGGGAAGGGATCTGGTGCCAGCATTGTCGGTTTGAAGTGGTGGGGGGTGTCTGATGCCAGTGGGGGCGTTTATGGGCGGGGGCGGGAGGAGGGATCCAATGACTGTGAGGTGTGGGGTTGCGGTGAGGAATGGGTCCAATGCCGATGGTGACTGCTTGGGCCAGGGGAGAGAGTGAGAGGGAGGGTGATGCCGGCTTTGATTGCAGCGGGGGTGGGGGGGTGGGGGGGGTTGCTGGCATTGAACACAGGAGAGGGTGGGGCGGAGGGGGTGCCCCTGAGACCTCCGTGGTGGGCTGTGGAGGTTTTCTTCTGATTGGTGCACCATTTAACAAGGTCTCTATGCAGCTGGGCTTTGCAGGTGTGTTTTGGTCCCGTCCCTCAACATGACGGCATGAAACACGCTCCCCTGTTTTTTTCTGATGATAAGATCGTGAGAGAAAACCTGCCTGTTCTCTGGAAAGAAACACACCGGTTTTCAGTCAAACCCTGACACTTTGTTATTTTTTGGTAAGATTCCGCCCAGTGATTTATATGTACTTTTTCCAATTTGCTAAACTTGAAACCTATCTCTTATCTCTTTACTTGTCCCAGTACCACATGTTTTTCGTTGTACCACCAAGTCTTTTGTTAAGCTCTTCCACTCATCACATTCTTCTCATTTATTCTTTCCTCCCACTCCTCTTTTCCCTGCTTCTGTATTTGCTTTAAACCTGTTAAAAAATTTCCAGTTGCAATGAAACATTGACCAGAATTTTCCGCTCCCATTCTTTTCAGACAGGTTTGGCAATAGGAGCTGAAAATCTCACAAGAGGCCCAAATCATGTCTTACGTTACGCCCTCCCCCCCCACCATGATGGGTTTTCTCACAAAAGAGGTGGCTCACCATTGGCCGCCAGCAGGATCTTGCAGTCTTGCCGAAGTCAATGGCAATTTGCATGGCTCTCCCGTCCCGCCATTGGGAAACCTATGGCAGGGGTCGACTATCACAGATGAGCAGAGATTTCCTCCAATTAAATACTGAGAAGCCAAAACCATTGCCTTCAATCCCAGCTACAAACTTAATTTCTTGGCTGCTGCATATCCCTCTCCCTAGTGAATTTTTGAGGCTGAACCTGACTGTTCATAATCTTGGTGTTAGATTTGACCCTGAGATGAGCTTCCGTCCACTTGTTTCCATCTTCATAATCACTTGACACTGCCCCTGAACGTTCTGACGGCGAGATGGAGAGATTGTGAGGTGCACAGGATGTTGGACTCAATGGAGCAAGACATATGGATAGGGAATTGTGGTTGAAAGAGATTACAAAAATGGGATGGGGCAGGCCATGGAGGTATTACAGATGAAAATGGGATTGCACATGGGATTACAGGTAATGTCTTGAGATGGATAGAAAGCTAGTTAGCAGATAGGAAGCAAAGAGTTGACATAAATGGGTCTTTTTCTGATTGACAGTCAGTGACTGGTGGGGTTCCGCAGGGATCTGTGCTCGGACCCCAACTGTTTACATTACATATTAATGATTTGGAAGAGGAAACTGAATGTATTATCTCCAAATTTGCAGATGATACAATGTTGGGTGGGAGGGTGAGCTATGAGAAGGATGCAGAAATGCTTCAGTATGATTTGGACAGGCTGAGTGTGTAGGCATCTGCATGGCAGATGCAGTATAATGTGGATAAATGTGAGGTTATCCACTTTGGTAGCAATAATAGGAAGACAGATTATTACGTGAATGGGTGTAAATTGAGAGAGGTGATACTCAACGACACCTCGGAATCCTTGTGCATCAGTCGCTGAAATTAAGCGCACAGATACAGCAGGCAGTAAAGAAGGCAAGTGGTATGTTGGCCTTCATAGCAAGAGTATTCGAATATAGGAATAGCGATGTTTTGCTGCAATTGTATAGGGCATTGGTGAGGCCACATCTGAAATATTGTGTGCAGTTTTGGTGTCCTTATCTGAGGAAGGATGTCTTTGCTGTAGAGGGAGTACAACGAAGGTTTACCAGGCTGATTCCTGGGATGGCAGGTCTGTCATATGAGGAGAGACTATGTCTGTTAGGATTATATTCACTATAATTTAGAAGAGAGGGGATCTCATAAAGCTTATAAAATTCTAACAGGGTTAGACAGGGTAGATTCAGAAAGAATGTTCCAAATGGTGGGGGAGTCCAGAACTAGGAGGCATAGTTTGAGGATATGGGGTAAACCTTTTAGAATTGAGGTGAGGAGAAATTTCTTCACCCAGAGGTGGTGAATGTGTGGAATTCACTACCACAGAAGGTAGTTGAGGCCAAAACATTGTCTGCTTTCAAGAATAAATTGGATATAGCTCTTGGGGCTAAAGGGCTCAAGGGATATGGGGGAAAGCTGGGATCAGTATATTGAATTTGATGATCAGCCATGATCAAAATGAATGGCTGAGCAGGCTCGAAGTGCCAAATGGCCTACTCCTGCATCTAGTTTCTATCTTTCTATATAAACAGAATTTTAAGTTTGATGAGTTGATGGCAGAGTTAGTATAGGTCAATGAGGATGCAATATTGGACTCAGTGCAGAACTGCAGTGTCATTGATCAGTTGAACACGAGAATCCAGCAAACAATCTGTTGGAATAATGTAGACTGTGTGGTGGACTACAGTTGCGCCTTTGTCTTGTCTGGACCACTGTTGTTGTTTTTGTCATGCCTGGACACATCCCCTGCCGGCTCCTCCCCTTGTCACCTAGTATAAAGGTGGCTGTTTCCTCCCCCTTGTTCAGTTCGGGTCGGTTATCTGTTAGGATATGCTCCTAGTTCTGTAATGAATAAAAGCCTACAGTTGTATTGGCACACAAGTAGTCTTTTGCCTAATTGATAGCGCTTCAATTTTATTCATTACCTTTGACCAATATGGAGCAGCTTTTGAAGCCTGACAAATTAACCTTGGACCCTCAAGAGGTCGGAGCTTCTGATAGTTTTGACCATTGGCTGGACTGTTTTGAAGCTTTCATCAGCGCCTCTGCGGTCGTCGACTCCGACGGCGATAAGCTCCGCGTGCTCCGCGCCCGGGTAAGCGATGCAGTCTACTGTATATTCCGGGATGCTACTGCATACGTGGATGCTATAGAACTCTTAAAAGGGCAGTTTCGAAAGAGCCCTCACGTGGTCTACGCCAGACGTCTCTTGGCTACTCGCAGGCAGCAGCCAGGAGAATCGTGCGCCCAATTTCTGCGCGCCCTGCGGGTTCGAGCTAGAGCTTGCGACTGTAAGGCTGTTTCAGCTGCTCAGAACACGGAGGACCTGATCTGGGACGCCTACGTCGCGGGTATTGAGTCTACTTACGTTTGGCAGCGCCTACTTGAACAGGGTGGCCTGGATCTCCAGAAAACGGCCACGATGGCTGAATCCCTAGAAGCGGCCTCCCGCAATCTCGGGGCTACAATGCACCCCGTTCCATCGACGGTTCCACTGCGGCGGCTGTTCCAGCGGGGCCCAAATGCTACTTCTGTGGCCTAGCCAAGCACCCTCGGCGTCGCTGCCCGGCGAAGGATGCGATCTGCTCCGAATGCGGTAAGCAAGGCCATTTCGTCAAAGTCTGCCGGGCGAAGTCGATTGCGAAGTCTCGTGGCACCGCGTGTGTTCCGCGGGCGCCGCCATCTTTGATGCAGTCAGTGGCTGCGCGGGAATCGCCATCTTTGATGCAGTCAGTGGCTGCGCGGAAATCGCCGTCTTCGGTGCCGTCATCAAGGCGCGCCGAGCGGGAAACTTCATCCGCATTGTCATCAGACGCGGACGAATATGAATACTCACCGAGTTCGACGGTTGCATCGATTCGTCTGGACCAATCTCAGCCGCACCAACTCTCCTAGTCAATGATGGAGATTAAGGTAAACGACCATGTAGAAAACTGTTTGTTCGACTGCGGGAGCAGAGTTTTATACACCCTCGCACAGTGCGTCGATATGCCCTTCCCGTGCGGTTCTGGAGGCGGACAATCTCCATGGCTTCGGATTCTCACTCAGTGGATGTCCTTGGGTGCTGCGTGGTGACTCTGACGGTACAGGGCACAGTCTAGGAGCGTTTTCGGCTCCTCATGCTGCCGCAACTCTGCGCAGCTATACTGCTGGGGTTAGATTTCCTCACCCATCATAGGAGCATCACTTTGCAGTCTGATGGCCCTTATTCCCCGCTCTCTGTCTGCAATGCGCTGTTATTTAAGTGCCCCCCGCGCACCACTTGCAGTCTCTCGACCCTCAAGATTGCCCCCCCCCCTTTATTCGATAATCTCACTCCGGATTGCAGGCCTCTGGCCACCAAAAGTAGGCGCTATAGTGCGGAAGACCGGGCCTTCATTCGGTCCAAAGTACAACGTTTGCTCAAGGAAGGGATCATTCAGGCCAGCACCAGCCCCTGGAGGGCGCAGGTGGTCGTAGTTAAATCGGGGGAGAAACACCGCATGGTGATCGACTATAGCCAGACCATAAACAGGTATACGCAACTAGATGCGTACCCTCTTCCCCGCATCTCTGACATGGTCAATCGCATCGTACACTATAGGGTTTTCTCCACGATTGATTTAAAATCGGCCTACCACCAGCTCCCTATCCGCTCGGAGGATCACCCATATACTGCCTTTGAGGCAGATGGTCGCCTCTACCAGTTCCTCCGAGTCCTTTTTGGTGTTACCAATGGGGTCTCAGTTTTCCAGCGGGCCATGGTGGACCAACACGGGCTATGGGCCACTTTCCCGTATCTGGATAATGTCACCATCTGCGGCCATGACCTGCAGGACCATGATGCCAACTTACAAAAATTCCTCCGTACTGCCACTCTCCTGAATTTGACATATAATGAGGCGAAGTGTGTCTTTCGGACACACCGCCACGCTATCCTTGGGTACATGGTGGAAAATGGTGTCCTTGGTCCCGATCCAGCCCGTATGCGTCCCCTTATGCAGCTTCCCCTCCCTACTACTCTCAAAGCACTGAGGAGATGCCTGGGCTTCTTCTCCTACTATGCCCAGTGGGTTCCCCATTTCGCGGATAAAGCCCGTCCGCTTCTCAAATCGACCTCTTTTCCCCGGTCGGAGGAGGCCCGTCTGGCCTTCGACGACATCAAAGCGGACATCGCGAAGGCCGTGATGCATGCTGTGGATGAATCCATCCCATTCCAAGTGGAAAGTGATGTGTCTGACTTTGCCCTAGCCGCCACCCTTAACCAAAGGGGCCGTCCGGTGGCCTTTTTTTCCCGGACCCTACAAGGCCCTGAGATTCAACACTCCTCGGTTGAGAAGGAGGCCCAGGCCATAGTGGAAGCCGTCCAGCACTGGTGCCATTACCTTGCGGGCCAACGGTTCACTTTACTTACGGACCAGCGGTCCATTGCCTTTCTGTTCAACACCAGGCAGAGGGGCAAGATCAAAAATGACAAGATCTTGCGGTGGAGGATTGAGCTCTCCACCTATAGATACGATATCATGTAACGGCCCGGGAAGCTCAATGAGCCCCCAGACGCCCTGTCCCGTGGAACATGTGCCAGCGCCCAACTGGTTCAGCTACAGTCTCTCCATAATGATCTCTGTCACCCGGGTGTCACCAAATTTTTCCACTTTGCCAAAGCCCGTAACCTGCCCTACTCCTCGAGGAAGTCCGGTCGGTTACCCGGCAATGCAGGGTCTGCGCAGAGTGCAAGCCGCAGTTCTATCGGCCAGGTAGGGCGCACCTTATAAAGGCCACTCGCGCATTTGAGCGCCTCAGCATTGATTTTAAAGGCCCCCTTCCTTCCTCTAACCGCAATATTTATTTTCTAAATGTCATCGATGAATATTCGCATTTCCCTTTTGCCTCCCCCTGCCCGGACATGACCTTGGCCACGGTGATTCGGACCCTGAACACGCTCTTCACCCTGTTCGGTTTCCATCCTATGTTCATAGCGACCGTGGGTCCTCATTCATGAGCGACAAGCTGAGGCAGTACCTGCTCGCCAAAGGCATTGCCTCCAGCCGCACCACTAGCTATAACCCCAGGGGTAATGGTCAAGTAGAGCGGGAGAACGCAACTGTCTGGAAGGCTGTTCTATTAGCGCTACAGTCTAGGGGCCTTCCAGTCAGACGTTGGCAAGACGTCCTCCCGGATGCACTACATTCAATTAGGTCACTCTTGTGTACAGCGACCAATACGACCCCTCACGAGCGGATGTTCACTTTCCCCAGAAAGTCCTTCTTGGGTACCTTGCTCCCAGCTTGGCTGATGTACCTTGGACCCGTTCTGCTTCGGAAGCATGTCCGGACCCATAAGGCAGACCCCTTGGTCTAGAGGGTCCAATTGCTACATGCTAATCCTCAATACACTTATGTGGCGTACCCTGATGGGCGGGAGGATACAGTCTCTGTCCGTAACTTGGCACCCACAGGTGCCCCTGAGGCCACCACGTCCCTCCGCCCCATGTCCCAGTCCCTTGTGTTGTGCACCCAGAGACCGTTACGCCCCTCCCCCCTTCAGTCCCAGTCTCCTATATTGTGCGCCCAGAGCCCACTATGTCCCTCCATCCCCCAGCCCCAGTTTCCTCTGTTCTCCATACACCACCAGGGCCACAGCTCACTTCTCTCACCCCTATGTACAGCTCGCTTGAGTCGCCGGTGCCGTCGCCACGCAGTACTCGACTACTGGACGGGACGATGGATGGTTTCGCCTCACACCACCTGGCGCCTCCTCTCGACGCTCAGTGCCTGGAGCCTGGGCTGACACCGCTCCCTGCTCGGACGACTCTGCAACCTGCACTACGACGATTGCGACGGTGGATCAAGCCACCAGATCGTCTGAACTTGTGACATTGTTTCCGCTTCACCCCATTTTTTTTAAAGGAGGGGTGAATGTGGTGGACTACAGTTGCGCCTTTGTCCTGTCTGGACCACCGTTGTTGTGTTTGTCATGCCTGGACACATCCCCTGCCGGCTCCTCCCCTTGTCACCTAGTATAAAGGTGGCTGTTTCTTCCCCCTTGTTCAGTTTGGGTCGGTTATCTGTTAGGATATGCTCCTAGTTCTGTAATGAATAAAAGCCTACAGTTGTATTGGCACACAAGTTGTCTTTTGCCTAATTGATAGCACTTCAGACTGGAAAACAAAAAACAAGGAATCAGAGGAATATGGGTTCAATAATTGTAACTTACATTGATACAGTACCTTTAAAGTAGTAAAACAACCCAAAGCACATTCGAGGAGTGTCAGTGAACAATGTCTGACACTAAGCCACATCAAGAAACATTTAGAAAGTTGACCAAAAGCTTGGTCAAAGAGATAAATTTTATGGTCAGTCTTAAAGGAAGAGAGAGAAGTTTAGGAAGCAAATTCCAAAACTTATAGCCTGAAGGCCCAGCCAGCAATGGTGGAGTGATGAAAATCAGGATGTGCAAAAAGCCAGAGATGGAGGAGTGCAGAGATTTTGGAGGATTGTTATCTTGGAGGAAGTTATAGATAGGGATGGGCAAGGCCATCTAGGATCATGGATTGTATTACCTAGTCAAGCACTACTACTGTTTTGTCTCTACTTGAGCTTTGCATTATGGCTCCCAAATTTAAAAAAAATCAATCTCAGTAATTTTTCTAAATCATGTCTCATAAGAAAAGCATTAAAATGCGGAACTAAGTTCTTGTGTGGTTCATATCTGCTATTGCATCACCTGAAACGTTTTAGCATCTGCAATTTGCTTATGAATCTCTTGCAAAGATTATTTTTAGTCATTGTGTGTCACATGATGATTTCACGTATGCAAAATTGCTGTATTTAGATTGGATTTCTGAAGGTACAACTTTTAAAAACTATGACAAATCACACAGCTGACATGTTAGCAATGCTGCATCCATCAATTGGGAAACAGTGTGGAGGTGGAATAGGACTCCTGACATTTTCTGTATATTTGCATCCAGAGTCCTGTGTAATTCAGTCGCAAATCAAATATGCAGCATAAAATATTGCAAAATGTTGGCTGCAAGTGAGTTACGAAAGTTAAATATGATACAACAGTTGTGTATGAAATCCCCTTATGTGAATGCAACCTGTCCTGAACAATGGCCCTATGCAGCAGAAAACCATGTCATTTTTCTTGCGTCTTGTTAAAACTCTGAATAGTTTAGAAAAAAATTAAATTTCACTGATATCACCACTGTATTTTTTATTTCTTTGAATCTGTTTCATGGTATTGTACACCAGTCATTTTTTTAAAAACTTCCCTGATTGCAGATTCTTAAACATCCTGTACCTAATGAATGATGGTTAACTAAGAAGAAAGTTGCATTTTCGTACCTGGTCTGAATTTGGCACTTTCCTTGAGCCCTGATTATTTATGGTGACTCATTTTATTTTTCAAGTGACTACATTTTGAGGATACAGACAAAGGCCACTATATAGACCCGTCTACCTCACTCTGATTAAGGCTCAACGTGGTCTCCTCCACCCCGAGACCACTCAAGCCCCTTAAATGATCCCTTAAAGACCTCCTCCTCCTGCTGGGACTCCACCACTCTCCACCTGAGACAACTACACAGAAATTGCCAGGGGCATTTTGGTGGATGGGAGGTTCCTTGTTATTTTTCTATTCATTCGTGGAATATGAACGTCATTTATTGCCCATCCTTAATTGCCTGAGGGCAGTTGAGAGTCAGCTACCGAGTCACATGTAGGCCAGACCAGGTAAGGATGACAGATTTCTTTCCCTAAAGGACATTAGTGAATCAGTTGTTTTTTTTTCTGAAAATCACCAATCGTTTCAAGGTCATCAGTAGATCCTTAATTCCAGATATTTTTTATTAAATTCAAATTCCACCATCTGGTGGTGGGATTCGAACTAGGGTTCCCAGAACATTAGCTGAGTTTCTGGATTCATAGTCTAGTGATGATACCACTAGGCTATCACCTCCCCCTGTTCTCAGGCACTCAGTGCCCAATCAAGGGATGCAGCATCAAAAAGGTTGGGGAGATGCTCCGCAAGAAGTTACCCATCAGCACCATCAAAACTCCTGACCTTTACCATCTAGAAAAACAATGGCAGCTGATGCATGGGAATACAACCACCTGCAAGATCCCCTCTGAGCCGCACACCATTCTGATTTCGAACCATATTGCCATTCCTTCACCGTTGCTTGGTCAAATTCCTGTTCCCTTCTTAACAGCATCTACACCATTTGGACTTCAGCATTTCAGGAAGGTGACTCCCCAGAATGGGCAACAAATGCTGGCCGAACCAGCAATGCCCACATCCAGCTCTGAACAGTTAAACACAAAGATTTCACTCAAATGTTGTCAACTATTTTAGGCCTTTGTTTGTCCTAGTGCTTCCAAAGTGAACTTCTTGTTTTCATAATAGTGGGCTGGAAATCTTGTTATGATTTCAAGTCTCTGCTTGCATACCAAAAGTATTCAGCTTCCCTGCCATAATGTGGTGGTGGAAGGCTGTAATCAGTTTTTGGCTGCCTTCTGAATACCTAAGGGATGTATGCTCTAATCTGGCAGACTTATACAGGAAAAGTAAGCATTGGTTTTCGTTTGCTGTGAGATGATATGGAAAGTTGAAACAACAGTTAAATTGTCAGGATTACATCAGAGTTCTTTGTTCTTTCTCTTTTTGTGCTCATCAGTTTAAAGAGCATCAAGAATGGAATATTTTTCTATTTCTTTAACATTGTCACTTGCCATCAAGTTTAGGACTGAGCCTGACTATAGCTTCATCTGAACAATTCAATTACTTTGATGATTGTCATGGGATCTTCTGCTCCTTTGACTTGAATTATTGTAAGACTTCAAGATACTTCTTTCTTTCTTCTCTTCTGGGGAAAAAATGTCCTCCAAATCATCACTCATCATTTGTAAGCTGCTGAACACTAAGTGTTGGCACTATGAAGGGCAGGTCATCTGTATAATGTGGGAAACAAACTTGGAATCTTAAGTTTTATATGGGCTAGTTTTCATGGCAATGCTTTTTAGATTTACAATAGTTTCCAACATTATTTGTTTAACTGAGTAAGTACATGGAAAACTGAAGGAGTGACTGAAGGAGTGACATAAGAGATCTTCTTTGCTCATCTTAACATATTCTTTCAGAAATGTACTTTCCAACTTGTGAACAAATTTTGCATTTGCCTGAGGGCTAGTTTGGTACTCGCCCTTTTAATTTTATCATGGTAAGTGATTAGAAAACGTTTTAACTCATGGGCAGGATTAAGGAAAATCTCAAGGCTTTTTATACATATATGAAGAGCAAGAGAGTAGCCAGGGAGAGGATTGGCCCACTCAAGGACAAGGGGGGGAGTCTATGCTTGGAACCAGAGAAAATGGGCGAGGTATTAAATGAGTACTTTGGGTCAGTATTCACCAAAGAGAAGGACTTGGTGGATGATGAGTCTGGAAAAGGGCGTGTAGATAGTTTGAGTCATGTTGAGATCAAAAAGGAGGAGGTATTGGGGTTCTTGAGAAACATTAAGGTAGACAAGTCCCCAGCGCCTGATGGATATACCCCAGAATACTGAGAGAGGCAAGGGAGGAAATTGCTGGGGCCTTGACAGAAATCTTTGTATCCTCACTGGCTACAGAGGATTGGCGAATAGCCAACGTTGTTCCTTTGTTTAAGAAGGATAGCAAGAATAATGCAGGTAATTACAGGCCGGTGAGCCTTACATCAATGGTAGGGAAATTATTGGAGAGGATTCTTCGAGACAGGATTTATTCCCACTTGGAAATAAGTGGACATATTAGTGAGAGGCAACATGGTCGTCTCACGAACATGATCGAGTTTTTCAAGGAAGTGACAAAGATGATTGATGAGGATAGGGCAGTGGATGTTGTGTGCATGGACTTCAATAAGGTCTTTGACAATGTCCCTCATGGCAGACTGGTGCAGAAGGTGAAGTCGCATGGGATCTGAGGTTAGCTGGCAAGGTGGATACAAAACTGGCTCGGTCAAAGAAAGAAGTTTAACAACACCAGGTTAAAGTCCAACAGGTTTATTTGGTAGCAAAAGCCACACAAGCTTTCGAGGCTCTGAGCCCCTTCTTCAGGTGAGTGGGAATTCTGTTCACAAACAGAACTTATAAGACACAGACTCAATTTACATGAATAATGGTTGGAATGCGAATACTTACAACTAATCCAGTCTTTAAGAAACAAAACAATGGGAGTGGAGAGAGCATCAAGACAGGCTAAAAAGATGTGTATTGTCTCCAGACAAGACAGCCAGTGAAACTCTGCAGGTCCACGCAACTGTGGGAGTTACAAATAGTGTGACATAAATTCTGATTCTAGGATCGCATGATAAAGACTCAGGAGGAAAAAAGCAGAAATATTTATGTGAAATAGTGTGACATAAACCCAATATCCCGGTTGAGGCCGTCCTTGTGTGTGCGGAACCTGGCTATCAGTTTCTGCTCTGCGACTCTGCGCTGTCGTGTGTCGCGAAGGCCGCCTTGGAGAACGCTTACCCGAATATCAGAGGCCGAATGCCCGTGACCGCTGAAGTGCTCCCCAACAGGAAGAGAACAGTCTTGCCTGGTGATTGTCGAGCGGTGTTCATTCATCCGTTGTCGCAGCGTCTGCATAGTTTCCCCAATGTACCATGCCTCGGGACATCCTTTCTTGCAGCGTATCAGGTAGACAACGTTGGCCGAGTTGCAAGAGTATGTACCGTGTACCTGGTGGATGGTGTTCTCACGTGAGATGATGGCATCTGTGTCGATGATCCGGCACGTCTTGCAGAGGTTGCTGTGGCAGGGTTGTGTGGTGTCTTGGTCACTGTTCTCCTGAAGGCTGGGTAGTTTGCTGCGGACAATGGTCTGTTTGAGGTTGTGCGGTTGTTTGAAGGCAAGAAGTGGATACACAGGATCTGCTCGGATGAGGAGGATCGCAACAGACACCTCCAGACGCTGAAAGATGCCCTCATAAGAACAGGATATGGCGCTAGACTCATTGATCAACAGTTCCAACGCGCCACAGCGAAAAACCGCACCGACCTCCTCAGAAGACAAACACGGGACACAGTGGACAGAGTACCCTTCGTCGTCCAGTACTTCCCCGGAGCGGAGAAGCTACGGCATCTCCTCCGGAGCCTTCAACATGTCATTGATGAAGACGAACATCTCGCCAAGGCCATCCCCACACCCCCACTTCTTGCCTTCAAACAACCGCACAACCTCAAACAGACCATTGTCCGCAGCAAACTACCCAGCCTTCAGGAGAACAGTGACCAAGACACCACACAACCCTGCCACAGCAACCTCTGCAAGACGTGCCGGATCATCGACACAGATGCCATCATCTCACGTGAGAACACCATCCACCAGGTACACGGTACATACTCTTGCAACTCGGCCAACGTTGTCTACCTGATACGCTGCAAGAAAGGATGTCCCGAGGCATGGTACATTGGGGAAACTATGCAGACGCTGCGACAACGGATGAATGAACACCGCTCGACAATCACCAGGCAAGACTGTTCTCTTCCTGTTGGGGAGCACTTCAGCGGTCACGGGCATTCGGCCTCTGATATTCGGGTAAGCGTTCTCCAAGGCGGCCTTCGCGACACACGACAGCGCAGAGTCGCAGAGCAGAAACTGATAGCCAGGTTCCGCACACACAAGGACGGCCTCAACCGGGATATTGGGTTTATGTCACACTATTTCACATAAATATTTCTGCTTTTTTCCTCCTGAGTCTTTATCATGCGATCCTAGAATCAGAATTTATGTCACACTATTTGTAACTCCCACAGTTGCGTGGACCTGCAGAGTTTCACTGGCTGTCTTGTCTGGAGACAATACACATCTTTTTAGCCTGTCTTGATGCTCTCTCCACTCCCATTGTTTTGTTTCTTAAAGACTGGATTAGTTGTAAGTATTCGCATTCCAACCATTATTCATGTAAATTGAGTCTGTGTCTTATAAGTTCTGTTTGTGAACAGAATTCCCACTCACCTGAAGAAGGGGCTCAGAGCCTCGAAAGCTTGTGTGGCTTTTGCTACCAAATAAACCTGTTGGACTTTAACCTGGTGTTGTTAAACTTCTTACTGTGTTTACCCCAGTCCAACGCCGGCATCTCCACATCATGTCGGTCAAAGAAGACAGAGGGTAGCAGTGGAAGGGTGCATTTCTGAATGGTGGGCTGTGACAATCCTCAGAGATCAGTGCTGGGACCTTTGCTACTTGTAATATATATAAATGATTTGGAGGAAAATGTAACTGGTTTGATTAAGTTTGCGGACGACACAAAGGTTGGTGGATTTGTGGATTGCGATGAGGACCATCAGAGGATACAGCAGGATAGGACATCGAACAGTACAGCACAGAACAGGCCCTTCGGCCCACGATGTTGTGCCGAGCTTTATCTGAAACCAAGATCAAGCTATCCCACTCCCTATCATCCTGGTGTGCTCCATGTGCCTATCCAATAACCGCTTAAATGTTCCGAAAGTGTCTGACTCCACTATCACTGCAGACAGTCCATTCCACACCCCAACCACTTTCTGCATAAAGAACCTACCTCTGATATCCTTCCTATATCTCCCACCACGAACCCTATAGTTATGCCCCCTTGTAATAGCTCCATCCACCCGAGGAAATAGTCTTTGAACGTTCACTCTATCTATCCCCTTCATCATTTTATAAACCTCTATTAAGTCTCCCCTCAGCCTCCTCCGCTCCAGAGAGAACAGCCCTAGCCTACTCAACCTTTCCTCATAAGACCTACCCTCCAAACCAGGCAGCATCCTGGTAAATCTCCTCTGCACTCTTTCCAGCGCTTCCACATCCTTCTTATAGTGAGGTGACCAGAACTGCACAGAATATTCCAAATGTGGTCTCACCAAGGTCCTGTACAGTTGCAGCATAACCCCACGGCTCTTAAACTCCAACCCCCTGTTCATAAAAGCTAACACACTATAGGCCTTCTTCACAGCTCTATCCACTTGAGTGGCAACCTTTAGAGATCTGTGGATATGGACCCCAAGATCTCTCTGTTCCTCCACAGTCTTCAGAACCCTACCTTTGACCCTGTAATCCACATTTAAATTAGTCCTACCAAAATGAATCACCTCACATTTATCAGGGTTAAACTCCATTTGCCATTTTTCAGCCCAGCTTTGCATCCTATCAATGTCTCTTTGCAGCCTACAACAGCCCTCCACCTCATCCACTACTCCACCAATCTTGGTGTCATCAGCAAATTTACTGATCCACCCTTCAGCCCCCTCCTCTAAGTCATTAATAAAAATCACAAAGAGCAGAGGACCAAGCACTGATCCCTGTGGCACTCCGCTAGCAACATGCCTCCAATCTGAAAATTTTCCATCGACCACCACCCTCTGTCTTTGATCAGACAGCCAGTTACCTATCCAATCTGCCAACCTTCCCTCTATCCCACACCTCCATACTTTCATCATAAGCTGACCATGGGGGACCTTATCAAACGCCTTACTAAAATCCATGTATATGACATCAACTGCCCTACCTTCATCAACACACTTCGTTACCTCCTCAAAAAATTCAATCAAATTTGTGAGGCATGACTTGCCCTTCACGAATCCGTGCTGACTATCCCGGATTAATCCGCATCTTTCTAAATGGTCGTAAATCTCATCCCTAAGGATCTTTTCCATCAATTTACCAACCACCGAAGTAAGACTAACCGGTCTATAATTACCAGGGTCATTTCTATTCCCTTTCTTAAACAGAGGAACAACATTCTCCAGTCCTCTGGCAGTATCCCCGTGGACAGCGAGGACCCAAAGATCAAAGCCAAAGGCTCTGCAATCTCATCCCTTGCCTCCCAAAGAATCCTAGGATATATTTAATCAGGCCCAGGGGACTTATCGACCTTCAGTTTATTCAAAACTGCCAGGACATCCTCCCTCCGAACATCTATTTCCTCCAGCCTATTAGCCTGTAACACCTTCTCTTCCTCAAAAACATGGCCCCTCTCCTTGGTGAACACTGAAGAAAAGTATTCATTCATCACCTCGCCTATCTCTACTGACTCCATACACAAGTTCCCACTATTGTCCTTGACCGGCCCTAACCTCACCCTGGTCATTCTTTTATTCCTCACATAAGAGTAATATATAGATCAGTTGGAGACTTGAGCGGAGAGATGGACTTTAATCCGGACAAATATGAGGTAATGCATTTTGGAAGGTCCAATAAGGATAGGAAATATACAGTAAATGGCAGAACCCTTAAGAGTATTGATAGGCATAGGGATCTGGGTGTACAGGTACACAGGTCACTGAAAGTGGCAATGCAGGTGGAGAAGGTAGTCAAGAAGGCATATAGCATGCTTGCCTTCATTGGCCAGGGCATTGAGTTTAAAAATTGGCAAGTCATGTTGCAGCTTTATAAAACCTTAGTTAGGCCGCACTTGGAATATAGTGGTCAATTCTGGTCGCCACACTACCAGAAGGATGTGGAGGCTTTGGAGGGGGTACAGAAAAGATTTACCAGGATATTGCCTAGTACGGAGGGCATTAGTTATGAGGAGAGGTTAGAGAAACTTGGTTTATTCTCACTGGAACGAAGGAGGTTGAGGGGCGACCTGAAAGAAGTCTACAAGATTATGAGAGGCATGGACATAGTGGATAGTAAGAAGTTTTTTCCCAGGATGGAAGAGTCAATTACTAGGGGGCACAGGTTTAAGGTGTGAGGGGCAAGGTTTAAAGGAGATGTACGGGGCAGATTTTTTACACAGAGGGTGGTGGGTGTCTGGAACTCGTTGCCGGGGGAGGTAGTGGAAGCGAATACGGTAGTGACTTTTAAGGGGCGTCTTGACAAATACATGAATAGGATGGGAATAGAGGGGTATGGTTCCCGGAAGGGTAGGGGGTTTTAGTTAAGTCAGGCAGCATGGTCGGTGCAGGCTTGGAGGGCCAAAGGGCCTGTTCCTGTGCTGTAATTTTCTTTGTTCTTTGCCTGTAAATTCTGATCGCTGGCAGAAATTTATGGTCCGCCAAAAATAGAAAAAATATTGCATACTTGCCTTACCAGAGCAGCTCCACTGAAACTACTGATGGGTGCAGCAGCCTCGGACAGTCAGTGCAACCTTCTCACCAGGGCCAAGCGCATCACAAGAGATTGCTAACCACTCCCCCTTATGATGCGGTAAGTCTGGGAATGCCTATTGAGGTCCACGTTCCTAAAGGCAGTTTTGCATTGAAAACAGGATCCCCTAATCTTATGAAAGGTATGTATCTGTATTTTGTTTTTGCTATTTCTTTCAAGTAGTTACTGCCACTGTTATTGGCTAACTCAAACTGTATTTTTAAAATTTATTTTAATTATTGCAAATAGAATTATTTAATATGTATAAATAAACAAATGTTTTATTTGTTTCATATTTGCGAAAGTACTATTTAGACTCATAGACTCCTGGGAGTAAATTTTCCTGTTTCACCCGCCACGGGAATCATCGCAGATGAGGGATGGACCATGGAAAGGTCCGTTAACCTTGGGTGGGATTTTCCAATTTTAGGGCGATTTCAGCTGGAAAATCCCACGCATAGAATCCCTACACCGCAGGAGGAGGCCATTCAGCCCATCGAGCCTGCACCAACAACAATTCCACCCAAGCTCTATCTTGTAACCCCATGAATTTATGTTGCTAATCCCTCTGACACTAAGGGGCAATTTAGCATGGCTAATCAACCTAACATGCGTATCTTTGGACTGTAGGAGAAAACCGGAGCACTCGGAGGAAACCCACGTAGACACGGAGAGAACGTGCAAACTCTATACAGACAGCGACCCAAGGCCGGAATTGAACCTGGGTCACTGGATCTGTGAGGCAGCAGTGCTAACCACTGTGCCACCGTGTCGCCCTAAATCTGCATTGTATTATTATGTAACTTTTTAATATGTATGACATGCTTACAAGTGTTTGTGCGTTTTAATTTAGAATATGGTCAGAACTTCTTGAACCACGATTTGGATACCTGTATGAATCTAGATGTATTTATCATTAGTATTCTTCTGACTTGCTTACTTTAGTTATAATTCTCATATTTAACTGTTCTGTATGTTTAAATAAAGCATTTATATAATTTCATATTTAAATGTTTGTTTTGTTTCAATAAAGCATTAGTAGAATTTTGTAGTTTAATAGAAAATATTTTTTAACAAAAATCATGTTCTAAATACAAAACTTTGATACCATATTAACATTTAACTAAACATTTTACTTCAGTAGCTGCCCTGATATGTTTTATTGCCTCGTCTTATCAAGTTGCTTACAAAATATATATCTCTAACAACAATCAATAAAATATCTATACGTTAACACAACAATTATGTTGTTGCTAAACAAGAAGGTGAGGGATGGATATGGGGAGGGCTAAGGAGGGGAAGGGAGAGAAAGAGGGGGAGGGGGAAAGGAGGGGAGGGGAAAAGGATGGGGCAAGGAGAGGGAGGGGAAGGAGGAAAAGGAGAGAAGGAAGGGTTTGGATTTTTCATGCAGCATGATTCTTCCATGCCTACATCATTTGATTTGATTTGATTTATTATTGTCACATGTATTAGCATACAGTGAAAAGTATTGTTTCTTGCACGCTATACGGACAGAGCACATCATTCACTGGGAGAAGGAAACGAGAGAGTGCGAATGTAGTGTTACAGTCATTGTTGGCCTCTTTTAAGGAAAGATCAACGTAATGCAAGGTATGTCCATTCAAAAGTCTGATGGCAGCAGGGAAGAAGCTGTTGTTGAGTCGGTTGGTACGTGACCTCAGACTTTTGTATCTTTTTCCTGATGGAAGAAGGTGGAAGAGAGAATGTCCAGGGCGCGTGGGGTCCTTAATTATGCTGGCTGCTTTGCCGAGGCAGCGGGAAGTATAGACAGAGTCAATGGATGGGAGGCTGGTTTGCGTGATGGATTGGGCTACATTCACGACCTTTTGTAGTTTATTTCGCCCTTGGGCAGAGCAGGAGCCATACCAACCAGATTACAACTAGAAAGAATGCTTTCTATGGTGCACCTGTTAAAGTTGATGAGAGTCGTAGCTGACATGTCTAATTTCTTTAGTCTTCTGAGAAAGTAGAAAGTAGAGAAAGTTGGTGGGCTTTCTTAACTATAGTGTCGGCATGGGGGGAACCAAGGATCCACATGAGATCTCAACCTCTCCTTTCAGTATTTCTCTGTCCTGGAACATCACATGCATTCAAGCTTTGACACTTCGAGGCATATTAAAAGGGGAAGATAAAGAAACGGATGTCATTATACACATTGGTGGAAATGACGTAGATAGGAAGAGTAGGGGGGTCCTAAGAGAGCAATTCAGGGAGTTGGGAAATAGGTTAAAAAGTAGGGTCACTAGGGTGGCCATCTCTGGGCTGCTCCCAATGCCTCGTGCCAGTGAGGCTAAGAATAGGGAGTTGGTTCAAATGAATGCCTGGCTAAAGGACTGGTCCAGGAGGGAGGGCTTTATTTTCATAGACCAATGGGAGGTTTTCAGGAGAGGATGGCACCTGTACAAGAGGGAGGGGTCACAACTAAGTTGGAAGGGCACAAATATCCTGGCTGGGAGCTTTGCTAGTGCAGTTCGGGGGGGTTTAAACTAGTATGGCAGGGGGGTGGGGATCAAACTATTAGGTCTATAAGTGTGGTGGCTGAGGACGAGCTTGGGGCTGGGACAAGGCTGGCAAAGAAGAAGAGCACTCTGGGGGAGGACGACCTCACTGAGCCTGGGGGTCTGGAGTGCTTATACTTCAATGCAAGGAGCGTAGCAGGTAAAACAGACGAACTTGGGGCCTTAATGCGCACGAGGAATTTGGATGTGGTTGCGGTGACAGAGACTTGGTTGAAAGAGGGACAGGACTGGCAGCTGAATATTCCAGGGTACAAGTGTTTTAGGCGAGACAGAGGAGGGGCCAAAAGAGGTGGGGGAGTAGCGGTATTGGTTGGAGAGCATATTACAGCGGTGCAGAGGGAGGACAATTCGGAGGAGTCGTGTAGCGAGTCACTCTGGGTGGAGCTTAGAAACAGGAAAGGCGCAGTCACTATGTTGGGGGTGTACTACAGGCCCCCCAACAGCCCAAGGGAAGTGGAAGAATGGATATGTCAGGAGATACTGGATAGGTGCAGGAAATATAGGGTTGTTGTAGTGGGAGACTTCAATTTCCCTGGTATAGACTGGAAATCGATGAGGGCAGGGACTCTGGATGGGGAGGAATTTGTAAAATGTGTACAGGAGGGTTCGTTGGAACAATATGTGGACAGCCCAACTAGAGAGGGGGCTATACTGGACCTGGTACTGGGGAATGAGCCCGGTCAGGTCTTCAAAGTTTTGGTTGGGGAACATGTGGCAAATAGTGACCACAATTCTGTTAGCTTTAGGATAGTGATGGAAAAGGATGAGTGGTGTCCCAAGGGTAAGGTGTTGGATTGGGGGAAGGCTAACTTTATTGGGATCAGGCAGAAATTGGCAGCTCTTGATTGGGAGAGGCTGTTTGAGGGTAAATCCACATCTGGTATGTGGCAGTCTTTTAAGGAACGGTTGTTAGGGCTACAGGACAAGCATGTGCCTGTAAAAAAGAAGGATAGGAAGGGTAGGATTAGAGAACCGTGGATAACCAGGGAAATTGAGGGACTGGTCAAAAGGAAAAGAGAGGCGTATGTTAGGTCCAAGCAGCTAAAAACGGAGGGAGCTCTGGAGGAGTACAATGAAAGTAGGAAAATACTCAAACGGGGAATTAGAAGAGCAAAAAGGGGTCACGAAATGTTCTTGGCAGACAGGATTAAGGAGAATCCCAAGGCATTTTATTCATACGCTAGGAACAAAAGGGTTGTTAGGGAAAAAATCGGACCTCTCAGGGACAAAAGTGGGAACTTATGCTTGGAGCCCAAAGAAGTAGGGGAGATCCTAAATGAATACTTTGCGTCGGTATTCACAAAGGAGAGGGATGTGTTGACTGGGAGTGTCTCGGAGGGGAGTGTTGAACCGTTGGAGAAAATCTCCATTACAAAGGAGGAAGTGTTAGGTTTGTTAGAGAATATAAAGACTGACAAATCCCCAGGGCCTGATGGAATCTATCCAAGGCTGCTCAGGGAGACGAGAGGTGAAATCGTTGGGCCTCTGACGCAAATCTTTGTCTCGTCACTGGACACAGGTGAGGTCCCAGAGGATTGGAGGATGGCCAATGTGGTCCCGTTATTTAAGAAGGGTAGGAAGGATAACCCGGGTAATTATAGGCCGGTGAGCTTGACGTCCGTGGTGGGGAAGTTGTTGGAGAAGATTCTTAGAGATAGGATGTATGCGCATTTAGAAAGGAATAAACTCATTAACGATAGTCAACATGGTTTTGTGAGAGGGAGGTCATGCCTCACTAACCTGGTGGTGTTTTTGAAGAAGTGACCAAAATGGTTGACGAAGGAAGGGCCGTGGATGTTGTCTATATGGACTTTAGTAAAGCGTTTGACAAAGTCCCTCATGGTAGGCTAGTGAAAAAGGTTGGATCCCATGGGATAAAGGGGGAGGTGGCTAGATGGGTGGAGAACTGGCTTGGTCATAGAAGACAGAGGGTGGTAGTGGAAGGGTCTTTTTCCGGCTGGAGGCCTGTGACTAGTGGTGTACCGCAGGGCTCTGTATTGGGACCTCTGCTGTTTGTGATTTATATAAATGATCTGGAAGAAGGAGTAACTGGGGTGATCAGTAAGTTTGCGGACGACACAAAACTGGCAGGACTTGCAGATAGTGAGGAACATTGTCAGAGGCTACAGAAGGATATAGATAGGCTGGAAGTTTGGGCAAGGAAATGGCAGATGGAGTTCAATCCTGATAAATGCGAAGTGATGCATTTTGGTGGGAATAATGTAGGGAGGAGCTACACGATAAATGGAAGAACCATAAAGGGTGTAGAGACGCAGAGGGACCTGGGTGTGCAAGTCCACAGATCTTTGAAGGTGACGTCACAGGTGGAGAAGGTGGTGAAGAAGGCATATGGCATGCTTGCCTTTATAGGACGGGGCATAGAGTATAAGAGTTGGGGTCTGATGTTGCAGATGTATAGAACGTTGGTTCGGCCGCATTTGGAATACTGCGTCCAGTTCTGGTCGCCACACTACCAGAAGGACGTGGAGGCTTTGGAGAGAGTACAGAGGAGGTTTACCAGGATGTTGCCTGGTATGGAGGGGCTTGGTTATGAGGAGAGATTGGGGAAACTGGGGTTGTTCTCCTTGGAAAGACGGAGGATGAGGGGAGACTTAATAGAGGTGTATAAAATTATGAAAGGCATAGATAGGGTGAACGGTGGGAAGCTTTTCCCCGGGTCGGTGGTGACGTTCACGAGGGGTCATAGGTTCAAGGTGAAGGGGGGGAGGTTTAACACAGATATCAGAAGGACATATTTCACACAGAGGGTCGTGGGGGCCTGGAATGTGTTGCCGGGCAAGGTGGTGGAGGCGGACACACTGGGAACGTTTAAGACTTATCTAGACAGCTATATGAACGGAGTGGGAATGGAGGGATACAAAAGAGTGGTCTAGTTTGGACCAGGGAGCGACGCGGGCTAATTGTTCCTTGTTTCTCGTTTCAAGGCTTCATTCTATGATCATCTTGCTGGTGCCAGTACAGAGCGAGACTGCGGATAGTTGGGAACCTGTCTCGGGGGCAGGGAATTCATATGGTGTTCGTGGAAGTGGAAATAAGAACATAAGAACATAAGAAATAGGAGCAGGAGTAGGCCATCTAGCCCCTCGAGCCTGCCCCGCCATTCAATAAGATCATGGCTGATCTGACGTGGATCAGTACCACTTACCCGCCTGATCCCCATAACCCTTAATTCCCTTACCGATCAGGAATCCATCCATCCGCGCTTTAAACATATTCAGCGAGGTAGCCTCCACCACCTCAGTGGGCAGAGAATTCCAGAGATTCACCACCCTCTGGGAGAAGAAGTTCCTCCTCAACTCTGTCTTAAACCGACCCCCCTTTATTTTGAGGCTGTGTCCTCTAGTTTTAACTTCCTTACTAAGTGGAAAGAATCTCTCCGCCTCCACCCTATCCAGCCCCCGCATTATCTTATAAGTCTCCATAAGATCCCCCCTCATCCTTCTAAACTCCAACGAGTACAAACCCAATCTCCTCAGCCTCTCCTCATAATCCAAATGACTAGGGTTGGGAAGCATTTTCCGATCGGGGCCACTGTGATCTCCTGGACTCGTTTCGATCGCCTCAGGGGGTCGGAGAGGAATTTCCCAGATTTTTTTTCCCCATATTGGCCCTGGGGTTTTTCACTCTGGGTTTTCGCCTCTCCCTGGAGATCACATGGTCTGGAATGGGGGGGTGGGGGTGAGTTAATAGGTTGTAATGAACAAAGCATCGTAGCTGTGAGGGACAGCTCGGTGGATAGGATATTGGTATGTAGATAGGCTGGAAAATTGGGCGGGGATCCTGGATTCAGGATTCAATCCTGGACCGGGGAGCGGCACTGGCTTGGAGGGCCGAAGGGCCTGTTCCTGTGCTGTATTGTTCTTTGTTCTTTGTTCTTTGACACAATGGGCCAGATTTTACCATCGCATTGCACCCGTTTTCGGGCACGGAAACTTGGTGAAGTTGGGCGTGATGCATTCCATGCCCGCCTCTGCACTATTCCCCCCTTTACCAAGACCCGAAAATGGCCGTGATCGGGACCATGCCCGAAATGGACGCGGCGGCCATTTAAATGCATTTAAATTGGCTTAATGGCTGCACGCCCAACCTTACCGGCACTTCCCCCTTTACCACCGCATTCGCCCATTCAGATTCGACATGAAACAGACATGCTCTACAAAAGTCCGAATCGGGCGTTCCAGCTAGTGAGGAAGTAAGTGCCAAGCGTCCGATAGCTCTCTGCTTAAGATCGGTCGGGGCAGGGGAGGGGGGGGTCCGCTGCCACTCTGCTTGTGATCAGTGAAGGGGGGGGGGGGGTCCGCTGCCACTCTGCTTAAGATCGGTCGGGGGGAGGGGACCACGATTAGACTGGGTGGGGAGATAAGTGGGTCAGTAATGTTGTGAGGGTGGGGCAATGTCTGTGGAGGCCAGGGGGAGGCATTATCTAGCTGGGGAGCAATGTGGCAGGGGAGCTGCATTCTATCAGTTTTTGTTCTGCGCATGCACAGTTGGAGGCGCCGATCGGAGTTGCATGAGTTCAGGTGCTTTAAGCCCCACCCACAGGCTTCTACAGCACGATTCGGAGTCGCTGATATTTTTTCAGGCAGTGTGCGTATGGGGGCGCCTGAGAACAGATTTAAAAGTCGGATATGAAATACTCCCAGTTTCAAATCCGCCCAGCACTTAGAATCAAAATGGTAAAATAGAGCTCAATGGGTGGGATTTTATAGCCTCGCTCATCCCAAAACCATAAAATCCCACCCAAGGTCAACAGACCTGACCTTGCTCCACCCCTCACCCGCTCCGATTCCCGTGGCGGGCAGGCCGGTAAAATTCCAGCCGATCTCTCAGGTAACCAACCACAACAACAGAGCACCACTGCTTCACAGGTTGTTCTCAGGTGTTAGCAACTTTTCGACTGCCTCTGGCATCTCGCTAGCTGACTTCTCCAGGCCTGCACCTTTCAGCTCTATCTTTAACTGGGAGCCTCTCTCTGCCCCTTTCTTTAACTTCGCTGAACAGTCCCTTGTTCAGATCCTGGTTCTTTGTCCCTTTGTCTTCATGGGACTCCTCGTTTCATTCCATGTTTCTGACTTTCTGTTCTTTAGCTTCTGGGACTTGCTTTCTGCCCCTTACTTTATTGTCCTGTCCTGGCAGCTTCTGTTCATGCTTCTGGGTGACCTGGTTCCAGACTGAAAACAACTGCTTCTGCTTTTCAGTGTGAGCCCCTGGTTGCTAAGCAACAGTTTAGTTTTCACCCCTGTCATTACTTTTACGTAGTTAACTCTCAATTACAATGCAAGTGAAACTAAAACCTATAAACATGCTGGCACTTTTGTTCAATGTGAAGCTAAACTAAAGTTTTAACCTTTTATTAGCACACACGTAGCTTCACAAAGAGTTGAAACATGCACGCTGCCCTGCTTGATGTTTTGTGTGGTTTTAGTATCAAATCGTGGCACGATATTGTATGACACAGTTAATTGAGAATGATCATCCATGTTCTTGTGTATTGCCTTCTTAAGCTATTAGCTTAGTGCCCTCGGCCCAACCACCGCTTCATCAGTGACCTTCTCTTCATCATCAGCTTAGAAGTGGGCAGGTTCCCAAGAAGAAATCTAATGAATGATAAAAATGGGCAAAAATAGAGCTGGTTTGGAAAAAGAGCTGGGTTAAACAATTTATATTTGTATTCAGATAATAGAAATAAAGTAATAAGATTTAATCTCAATGTGTGAAAGGGTTAAAACTTTAGTTTAGCTTCATGTTAAACTAAAGTTTAAACCAGCTCTATTTCCTAACAGTGCACAGAGTAGAAAATGGGATGAGGAAATGCTCTGCCTTGTCTCTCTGTACCCATTTTTATCCCTTATTAATTTTCTTCTTGGGAACCTGCAAAGCCCCTGTCATATTTGAGCAAGTGTTTGGAAATTGTCCTCAAATAACAGACATATTCATTGCAATGCTATACACAAGAAATATTTGTTCTTTCCTGGTGTTGTGTTACTCTGGGCAACACAAGGCTGTTTAATGTTTAATTGGCCCAAAAACTATTTTTTAAAAATGCATGTTAAAACTGTTTTAGGATAGTCTTAAGTGCTTGTAACCATTATTTTTAACATTGAAAAAAACTTTTAGGCCACCAGAGCACAATTCTGGAGCAGCCCCTTAAGTCCTTGTGTGTACATCTCTCACATCCTTCCAGGTAAAATATTTGGCAGAGATTAGTGAAGCTGTCCTAATTATGCTAACAAGCTCAACCAGGGTCAGGAATGTATCTCTGTGGTGGGTACACGTCCAGTCACGTTAAAGACACCAAATGCAAAATACTCTGGATGCCGAAAATCTGAAATAACAACAGAGATTGCTGGAAATACTCAGCGGCTCTGGCATCGTCTATGGAGAGAGAAACAAGTTCTGATGAAAGGTCACAATCTCAAAAGTTCTTTGAATAGTATGTTCCCATGGCGATAGCAGATTTTGCACCTGGAAATCAGCAACCTTCTGAATTCCAGTCCTGCCAATGAAAAGTCCCCAATAATAGGCTAAGTGACACCAATTTGCAGGAAAGGCAATTTATAGCTCTACATCCTGCCCAAAGTGTGCTGGATGCTGAGATGTCTGGTTTTGGAGGCTAAAGATCCTGACCCAGAACAAGGTCATGGCCAGCACTTGATAGGACCCTCAGCATGGATGAGTGTTTGGTAATGCATCATCTGATCTTTCAGAAGTTGAAAGTGTGTGCAGTGAAGATTTTGACTTTAGTAGTCTGTCCAGGTAAGTCTACTTTAATGTGCGCTTACGACTGCCAACCATCTGAAACCTTAGTTGGCAAAATGTTAATAAATCAACAAATCCAACATTTTCAGACATTGAGAAGTTGAACATTAATTTAATATTTTCATGCACCAATAGATTGTGGGGAGAGGTTCTCCAAATGGGGCAAAGCTGCCCCCAGCTTCAGAGAGGCAGCCCTTAGCACTCTCTTCAATGCAATCGAGGGGAGACATGATGAGCCCATGCAAACCCTGGTTAAGAGAAGGAAGTCATGATGTGGAGATGCCGGCGTTGGACTGGGATAAACACAGTAAGAAGTCTAACAACACCAGGTTAAAGTCCAACAGGTTTATTTGGTAGCAAAAGCCACTAACTTTCGGAGCGCTTGCTGCTCCTTCGTCAGGATCGTCACCTGACAAAGGAGCAGCAAGCGCTCTGAAAGCTAGTGGCTTTTGCTACCAAATAAACCTGTTGGACTTTAACCTGGTGTTGTGAGACTTCTTACTAAGAGAAGGAAGACCAGCCAGACTCATGCTGGAGGTGGCTGAGGAGGTTAGCAGTCTGGACATGAAGAAGGATACCTGGTCACAGTGCCACAAAATGTTCAGTTATCTAATTATATCAACAAGGATGAGTATGGCTCAGAATGAGCAATATTATTTCAGGTCTAGAAAAGAATGCAGTAGGGCCAAGATTATCTGCTCATCCAAAATTGCATGTTTCCACAAGTGCACAGCTGTCCTAAATCATGTCATTGTGCATTCCAAACAGTCGTCAATTTAAATGGCGGGTACTTGGTAGGATGACCTTCTGATGCCTGAACATAAGCTTCAGTCGGGCAGCCACCTGATTGAGACACGACATGTGACAGTTTGAGATTCTTCATGACAATTCTGTGTAAAATCTTTTCAGGAGAAGCAAGCCCACAATGCCTAAGAGTGAGCTCCTATAGGTCGTGGTGTAACCCAGTTAGATGTCCTGGCTGCTTATAAGGGGCAGGTACTGGCCCTGTTGGAGGCTGAGGAGTATAGACAGTGGTGAGATTGGAGGGAGGCCTGGCTCTGGTATCAGACTGGGCGATAGGAGGAGATGATCAGTTTTTTAAAAAGGAAATTAGGAAATATGCAAGGAGTTTGGTGTCTGGATTTCACACTTTGGAACCTGAACAATTGTTAAGATCACAAACTTCACACTTTCGTTCAGGTAGTTTCTTCAGGGTGCATTCATGCATGTCGCACCATGAGAAGATGTGTGTGCTCTGTTTGATAGGGATGATGCATCAAGTAATTTGACTTCTGATTACCCCTAATTGGTGTCTCTCTGTTAAAAGAAAAGCCTCTTCAGTGCAGGCTTCCCAGAAATTGTGCAACAACCTCCCTCCCCCTCCTCCGAGGATTCCTCAGAGGGTGCAGAGTCACATCCTCTCTCTGCACCCAGCAAACACAGGTACTGGCACCTCAGCAGGGTTTAGCACATCGGACAGGGATCATGCACACAGTAGTGAGGCCACTTCATTTTCACACGTGGAAGCTGCCGGAGAGTGTGATGAAGTGACCCTGAGACTGATTCCAAGTCAAATGATGAACCTCGAGAGTCGTCCATAAGGTGGCCGATGTTGGATGTCCAGCACAAAGTCCGTGAAGATTTGGCGGGTGTACAGAAGGGTTGCATGCTCTGGCACAGGCTGTGGAGGTGTCACAGATGAGGGGGAGTACATTAAAGACATTCTCCAATACTGTAAAAATAAAATATTCACACCATCATGTTCCAAATAAAGTCCTTTTGAATGTATCAATCAATAAAATATTTACTTCAGTAACAAATTGCCTTGGGCTACAGTTTTTAATGTTCATTTCTTTGCTTGAGTTTTTCAAATGTTGTGGTCAGCGTCAAATTAATGAGGTTTGCTATTCAATGTCCATCAATATGCTTATAGCTGCCCAGAGATATTCTGGGGCCTTTTGTCTGACAACTTGAGATCACCAGAAGTCTGAAACAGCACAGCATCCTTGGACCTGTCTGAACTACATGTGATTGCATGTCTCTTCAACTAATCAGACTGAAGAATCCTTACTGCGGCATGTAGAATCCAAACCAAAAAGCTTAAATTAGAATATTAGCTCATCGCTCTGAACTTCACTTAACAGGGTCTTTTACAGATTCCAGTTCTTTCTCTTTGACTAGAAGGTCTTCTTGGAACTTCCTTATGACCCTCTCCCTGGTTCTGGGGCCTTTCTGTTCTTTAGTTTGTGACCTACTCCCTATAGTCCTCTTTCCAACTGTTCCAGCAAATTCTTTGAAGACTGTTTGCTTCTGGGTCACTTTCTTTCAACTGAACTGAAAATGCACTTCTGTCTCTGTGGTTTCCCCCCTCTGGATCACTGTTGCTGGACAACAACACAATTTTTTTCTCTACTTCGTTTTATTTTACTTCAAGGGTTGTAAAACCTAATTAAAATGCAGGTCTACAAACAAACACACTGACTTACAGGCAACATGTTGAAAGTGAAACTAAAGCCTAAATTTCCTTAACACACAACTACAGAAATATAAATTAAACTTAAACCTTAAAGCCACATCTTATTCCTAACATCCACAAAATACAAATATAACTGACTTTAAACTATCTCTATTTCCTAACACCAAGAGTGTGAATTGGCTGCTTCAGGTTCAGACAGTTGTCAAGGAGAGAGATGACATTGGTAGTTCGGGAATTGAGTTTGTATGAAGACAATGATCTTGGATGATGCTCAATGGGCAATGGCTTGGTCTTCCCAACAGTTAATTGAAAGGAATTTCTGCTCATTCTGCTCTGAATGTTGAACAAGCAATATGATCATTCAGTGACAAGGAGTGTCATAAGAGACGGTGTTGCAGTAGAGCTGAGTGCTGTCAGCGTATGTGTGAAACCTGATGCTGTGGTTTTGGATGATGTCACCGAGCATGTAGAGAAAAATTAGGTGGAAGCCAAAGATGGATCCTCGGGGCACATTAGAGGTAAAGGTGAGGGAGTAAGGAGAGACGCCATTGCAGGTGATTCCCTGGTTATGATTAAATAGATAAGAATAAGACCAGGTGAGTGCAGTCCTACCCAGCTAGACAGCAGTAGAGATGGGTGGAGGAGGAATTTGTGGCCAGCCTTGTCAAAGGCTACAGACAAGTTAGAATGAGAGTGATGACCTTTGTCACAGTCACGTCGGATGCCACCTGGAAACTTAAAATGAGCTGTTTCAATACTGCGGCACAGTGGAATTTGATAGCTTCATTGTTATACTTATTGCAAAATCCTGGCCAATAATGAAGTTGAACTAAAACCTTCAGAGAGAAGTTGACTAGCTAGACCCTTTGAAGGTAAAAGACAAGTCGGAATATTTTCATTGGTTGGCAAGGAAAACATTACGAAAAGATGCACTTAAGTTAATCAGTCACATGCTGTGAATAATTTATAATTTTCAAGTAGAAGTTGAAATCAGTAAAGTTTAACGACTTCTGTAAATGTATACTTTTATTGTTAACAAACTTCATTATTTGGTTAATCCTGTGGAGAGATAGCGTAGAACCAGAAAACAAAATCTAAAAACAGAGTTTGTTATTCCACGTGTCCTGTTATATAATTGCCGATACCCCTTGGGAAGGGCAGAGGAATACCCCCACCCTGATACTATCTGGTAACATAGCATCAATGAAAAGCTCTTGTTACTGAAATAACTTATTGAATTGATGCCAGCCTTCTATTGCTCTAGTCATATTGGCAAAAGAATAAACATTTCATCAGATCGGATGACTTGGGCTATAAACAATATATTAGGTTACAGAATTTCTAACTTGTGCCTTCTCAACGTTGAAAAAAGAAGACCTTTTGTTAAAACATTTAATGATTCTCAACATGGATCAAAACCTGCGTCATAAAAGAAACAAAACTTAATTTATAATAGGCCCTTTCATGTCCTTAAGATGTCACTAGTAATTCACGGCCAAGTAATTGCTCTTTAGAAAAAAGGAAATTATATTTATCAAGCACATTTCACAATCTTGGTTAAGAACCTCTGAAGTTCCTGTTATAATTCTGGGAACTGATATTCGTTTTTAGTGATGTTGGTTGAGGAATAAATATTAGCCAGGATACAGGGAAGGACTCTCCTACTCTTCTTTTCATAGTTCCATGGGATTTTCTTTTACATCCATTCAAATGAAGAAACTGGGCCTTGGTGTAATGCAGGGAGCTATAACAAATCCGTGCTTTGGGACATTTTCATCCAGTTCACAGTTTGCTATGCTTAAGGTTGTTGTGTGTCCAAATGGGACTTGAGTCTCCTGGCTGCTGCTTCTCACAACAATGTACATTTTCAATTTTGTGCCAGAATGACACTGCGACATCAACATAAGGTGTACAATGAATCAAACACACTATACAACCAAACAACTTAGAATCATACAATTCATCAGGAGCTTTTTGACCAGTCATCCCACTCCTCTACATTTTACCCATATGTGGTAAACCACTGTTAAGCGTATTGCCTGTGTGTGTGTGTGACATGCCTGGACATGCCCCTGCCTGAGACTCCTCCCCCCTGGTCCAGGTATAAAGTTGACTGCTCCCCTCCCCCCTGCCTCAGTCTCGGGACCAGTTCATCAGCATGGGTGCGCTCCAAGTCTTTTGCGAATAAAAGCCCATTTGTTCTTGCATACAAACTAGTCTTTGCTTGATTGATAGTGCATCACCATAGTCGTGCAATTTCTTACCTTTTCAAGAATATATGCAATTCTGTTTTGAAAGTTACAATCAAATCTGCTTCCACTGACCTTATAGTCAATGCATGCTAGGTTATAATAACTTGCTGAATAAAACAATTGTCCCAATCTTCCTTCCAGTTCCTTGTGGCTTTTGCTACCAAATAAACCTGTTGGACTTTAACCTGGTGTTGTTAAACATCTTACTGTGTTTACCCCAGTCCAACGCCGGCATCTCCACATCTTATCTTGTTGTACCAACCCTCTTTACTTACTCTATCAAACCCCACATAATTTGAATGACCTCATTAACTCTCTCCTTAACCTTCGCTGCTGTAAGGAAAACTCTCGCTTCTTTAGTCTTTCCATGCAATGAAATCCCTAAACTCTTACATATTTCTGGTAAGTCTCCATCTTGCCCAGCTTAACAGTGATTTATAAATATTTAGCATAACCTACCAGATTTTGTAATATGCCTCCATTTAGAAAACCAAGACCTCCTTATGCTTTTATTAACAACTTTATCAAGTTGCTCCACAAGTGTACTATTCTCTGGAAAAGAAGAACTCTTCAATATCTAACCTGTTTATTCTCTCAGGTAACTTATATAAATCTCTATAACCTATCTAATGGAAATAACCTGTCAAGTATACGCAATCTGGTCTTTTCATTATTTTATCGACCTCAATCAAATCGACCCTGCTTCTGTTCAAAATATATACATAATGTATTTACAGTACCGATGGCAAATCCCAACAGGTCCACTCCCATGTTTATTCAGCGAGCTACCTCATGCAATTTTCCCACACTCTGTAATTTGTTTTGGCAGTAGAGAGTTACCTGGGGGGGCGGGGGATGGAGCGGGGGGGGGGGGGGGGGGGGGGGGCGGTGGGGTAGGAGAGTCAGAGCATAAGCTCATCGGGGAAGCTGGCAACGGACTGCTTGGTATGCACTCTGATCTCCCATATACTGTGTACAGATCTACACAGTATATGGGAGATCTGTCAACCACCCCCCTGCGCCCCCCCATGGACATTGCCCCCCTGACACCCCAGCAGACACCCCTGATCTACCACCTTCCCACAGACCTCCCCCCGCAGACTCTCCCGACATATCCCTCCTCACAGACACCCCCAACATGCCCTCAACAGACCACCTCACAGACCCCCCTACTCCGATCAGCACCCCTCCCGTTCTCCATTCACCCCCCCATCGCCGGCCTCCTGTTCGGCAACACATCAACTACTGGCTGAGGGAAATAGCAACAACTGAGAAATGGGAGCGCTTTGAGTGGAGTTTCCATCATCCTTTTCCTACTCCTTCCACTCTTCTGCAGATCAGATTGATGAAGATCATGCCTAAGGCATATGTCATCCTCTTTAATGCAGAAAGCAAGTTGGCATCAAAAGTCTGCACACCAGTGATCATGGCATGTAGGAATTCATTTAGAAGCCTGGCTTCAAGTTATATAAAGACAGCCTTTCTCTTCCTGTGATGCCAATCCATTAGCAATTGAGTTTGACTCCCCTACCCTATCTGAAATTTTGGCATGTGTGTGCGTGTCACTTGTGTCATAACTCACTTGTGAGTTCTGAATCACCAGGTGAAAATTCACTCAACTATCTAAGTGGGCTCACCAAATTCTGACGATTTGGGCTGGCGAATGGCTTTACCGTGCGACAGTTCACTGTCAGAATGAATGTGTTTTGCTGAGCAATCATCCTCCTGGATATCCTGTGACATTTACTGTACATATGAAGACACTGGAAGGTGAAAAGGGATACAGCTTATTTGTAGCAAAGTCACAATTTTGACAATCACAATACTCTGTCTTCTGGATCAGTCATTGATAAAATAAAGTCAACATGTGTATGTCAGAGATGTGTCCAATTTGTCACAAGCTATCTGTGACCTCCATGTCCCTTCATCCTCCACTGAGAGGATACAGATGTTCGAGTAATCTCCTCTGCATTAGTGAGCTGGACTATTTCTGGTAGTACACCACTAGTCCTGTCGCTCTCCCTTGTGTTTTGTGCTCTCTTCTCCTGCTTTTCTCTTCTCATGCATGTGTTTATATTTGTTATGATGTGGAGATGCTGGCGTTGGACTGGGGTAAACACAGTAAGAAGTTTAACAACACCAGGTTAAAGTCCAACAGGTTTATTTGGTAGCAAAAGCCACACAAGCTTTCGGAGCTCTAAGCCCCTTCTTCAGGTGAGTGGGAATTCTGTTCACAAACAGAGCTTATAAAGACACAGACTCAATTTACATGAATAATGGTTGTAAGTATTTGCATTCCAACCATTATTCATGTAAATTGAGTCTGTGTCTTTATAAGCTCTGTTTGTGAACAGAATTCCCACTCACCTGAAGAAGGGGCTTAGAGCTCCGAAAGCTTGTGTGGCTTTTGCTACCAAATAAACCTGTTGGACTTTAACCTGGTGTTGTTAAACTTCTTACTGTGTTTACATTTGTTTCCATAGCTAGTTTTTTTTCTGGAACAGATCGCTAGTCTATCACCTGAGACTGTAGCTCAAAGGACACCAATCTGCCTCAAATGTCTAACCAGGAGACACGTCTGCTCTTACTGACTGCCACAAGAAAACTGGAAGGATTTAAGCGTTTTAATCAACAATATTTTCAGCCACGTCATGCTTCCAAGTCCAACTTCAAGCTAGGCATCACAATTCAGCCCAAAGTGAAAGGGTGGGGCAGGGTTGGGTGGGTGAAAAGGCAGGATGTTGTTGAGTTAGCAAATACACTCACTTTTCCTAAACTGGTTCGATTATTAACCAATTTCCTACACAGTAATCATGCTCTGAAACAATGACCCTGCTGCTCACCTTCTCTGCTGCGTCTAACCATACATTTTTGGTAAGAATGGTAGGTTTCTTCCTCTCATTGCTGTAAGTCTGCCCTCCACCTGTCTGCAACTCATTAAGAACAATAACAATGGGTACCCGTCCTTGATCTATGTTTGCAGTCCAGCTTGAACACCTCTAATTTTCATTGGTGCACTTTCTCTTGAAACACAGTTAAGATCGTGCATCCTGTGGGGTGCAGCTTGGGGACATGAAACCTGGATGTCAAAATGAATTGATAGAGTTGTGTTGAGATTACTGATTTTTACTCACTCACATGACTTCCAGGCCTCTCTCACTGATCTTTTAAACCTTTTTAAATACAGAAGATTTGAAAATTGCAAATGTTATCCCCTCATTTAAAAACCGGGTGTAAAGATAAGCCTGACAACTACAGGCCTGTCTGTTAACTTTGGTAGTGTTGAATCTGAGAGAAATGATAATTCTGGATAAAATTAACAGTCTCTTGAGCAAATACAGATTGATTAAGAATGCTGGTGTAGATTTGTAAAAGGTAAATCATGTTTAAACATAGGACATAGAACAGTACAGTACAGTACAGGCCCTTCGGCCCTCGATGTTGTGCCGAGGTTTGTCCGAAACCAAGATCAAGCTATCCCACTCCCTATCATTCTGGTGTGCTCCATGTGCCTATCCAATAACCGCTTGAAAGTTCCTAAAGTGTCTGACTCCACTATCACAGCAGGCAGTCCATTCCACACCCCAACCACTCTCTGAGTAAAGAACCTACCTCGGACATCCCTCCTATATCTTCCACCATGAACCTTATAGTTATGCCCCCTAGTAACAGCTATATCCACCCGAGGAAATAGTCTCTGAATGTCCACTCTATCTATCCCCTTCATCACCTTATAATCCTCTATTAAGTTGCCTCTCATCCTCCTCCGCTCTAAAGAGAAAAGCCCGAGCTCCATCAACCTTTCCTCATAAGACCTACCCTCCAAACCAGGCAGTCTCTTGGTAAATCTCCTCTGCACTCTCTCCAATGCTTCCACATCCTTCTTATAGTGAGGTGACCAGGGGCGGCACGGTAGCACAGTGGTTAGCACTGCTGCTTCACAGCTCCAGGGTCCTGGGTTCAATTCCCGGCTCGGGTCACTGTCTGTGTGGAGTTTGCACATTCTCCTCGTGTCTGCATGGGTTTCCTCCGGGTGCTCCTGTTTCCTCCCACAGGCCAAAGATGTGCGGGTTAGGTTGATTGGCCAGGTTAAAAATTGCCCCTTAGAGTCCTGAGATGCGTAGGTTAGAGGGATTAGCGGGTAAAATATGTGGGGGTAGGGCCTGGGTGGGATTGTGGTCAGTGCAGACTCGATGGGCCGAATGGCCTCCTTCTGCACTGTAGGGATTCTATGATTCTATGAACTGCACACAATATTCCAAATGTGGTCTCACCAAGATCCTGTACAGTTGCAGCATAACCCCACGGCTCTTAAACTCAAACCCCCTGTTAATAAACGCTAACACACTATAGGCTTTCTTCACAGCTCTATCCACTTGAGTGGCAACCTTCAGAGATCTATGGATATGAACCCCAAGATCTCTCTGTTCCTCCACATTCCTCAGAACCCTGCCGTTGACCCTGTAATCCGCATTCAAATTTGTCCTAACAAAATGCATCACCTCGCACTTATCAGGGTTAAATTCCATCTGCCATTTTTCGGCCCAGCTCTGCCTCCTATCAATGTCTCTTTGCAGCCTACAACAGCCCTCCACCTCATCCACTACTCCACCAATCTTGGTGTCATCAGCAAATTTACTGACCCACCCTTCAGCCCCCTCCTCCAAGTCATTGATAAAAATCTCAAATAGTAGAGGACCCAGCACTGTTCCCTGTGGTACACCGCTGGTAACTTGTCTCCAGTCTGAAAACTTTCCATCCACCACCAGCCTCTGTCTTCTATGAGATAGCCAGTTACTTATCCAATCGGCCAAATTTCCCTCTATCCCACACCTCCTTACTTTCTTCATGAGCCGACCATGGGGAACCTTATCAAATGCCTTACTAAAATCCATGTATATGACATTAACTGCTCTACCTTCATCAACACACTTAGTTACCTCCTCAAAGATAGATAGATGTTTAACTAATTTGTGAGAACTTCTTGAGGAGGTAACAGAGTTGATGGGGATAATGTTGTTGATGTGCTGTATATACACTTCCATAGGTGGTTGATAAAGTGCCACATCAGTTGCTTATCAGCAAAGCTAGAGCTCATGGAATAAAAGGGACGGTATCAACATGGATACAAAGATGGCCGAGTGACAGGAAACAGAGTGATAGTGAAAATGGTTGCTTTTTTCAGTCTGGAGGAAAGTAGATTATGTGGTTCTCTAGTACAGCTCAGGAACAGGCCCTTCGGCCCTCCAAGCCCGTTCCAATCACGATGCCCTAACTAAACTAAAAAAAATCCTTCTGCCCTTACTCGATCCATATCCCTTTGTTCCCTCCCTATTCATATACCCATCCAGATGTCTCTTAAGTATTGCTAATGTGCCTGCTTCCACCTGGCAGTGTGTTCCAGGCACCCACCACTCTCTGCATGAATAACTTCCCCTGCACATCTCCCTTAAACTTTCCCCCTCTCACCTTGAACCTTGCCCCCTTGTAATTGACACTTTCACCCTGAGAAAAAGCCTATGATTATCCACCCTGTCTATGCCTCTCATAATTTTGTAAACTTCTATCAGGTCTCCCCTCACCCTCCGTCTTTCCAGTGAAAGGTAGGCTAGCCAGTAACATTAGGAATGATAGTAAAAGTTTCTTTAAATACATTAAAAACAAACGGGAGGCAAAAGTAGACATTGAGCCGCTCCAAAATGACGCTGGTAATCTAGTGATGGGAGACAAGGAAATAGCTGAGGAACTTAATAAGTACTTTGCGTCAGTCTTCACAGTAGAAGACATGAGTAATATCCCAACAATTCAGGAAAGTCAGGGGGCAGAGTTGAATATGGTTGCCATCACAAAGGAGAAAGTGCTAGAGAAACTAAAAGGTCTGAAAATTGATAAATCTCCGGGCCCAGATGGGCTACATCCTAGAGTTCTAAAGGAGATAGCTGAAGAAATAGTGGAGGCGTTAGTTATGATCTTTCAAAAGTCACTGGAGTCAGGGAAAGTCCCAGAGGATTGGAAAATCGCTGTTGTAACCCCACTGTTCAAGAAGGGAACAAGAAAAAAGATGGAAAATTTATAGGCCAATTAGCCTAACCTCAGTTGTTGGCAAAATTCTAGAATCCATCGTTAAGGATGAGATTTCTAAATTCTTGGAAGTGCAGGGTCGGATTAGGACAAGTCAGCATGGATTTAGTAAGGGGAGGTCGTGCCTGACAAACCTGTTAGAGTTCTTTGAAGAGATAACAAATAGGTTAGACCAAGGAGAGCCAATGGATGTTATCTATCTTGACTTCCAAAAGGCCTTTGACAAGGTGCCTCACGGGAGACTGCTGTGTAAAATAAGGGCCCATGGTATTCGAGGCAAGGTATTAACATGGATTGACGATTGGCTGTCAGACAGAAGGCAGAGAGTTGGGATAAAAGGTTCTTTCTCAGAATGGCAACCGGTGACAAGTGGTGTCCCGCAGGGTTCACTGTTGGGGCCACAGCTGTTCTCTTTATATATTAACGATCTAGATGACGGGACTGGGGGCATTCTGGCCAAGTTTGCCGATGATACAAAGATAGGTGGAGGGGCAGGTAGTATTGAGGAGGTGGGGAGGCTGCAGAAAGATTTAGACAGTTTAGGAGAGTGGTCCAAGAAGTGGCTGATGAAATTCAACGTGGGCAAGTGCGAGGTCTTGCACTTTGGAAAAAAGAATAGAGGCATGGACTATTTTCTAAATGGTGACAAAATTCATAATGCTAAAGTGCAAAGGGACTTGGGAGTCCTAGTCCAGGATTCTCTAAAGGTAAACTTGCAGGTTGAGTCCGTAATTAAGAAAGCAAATGTAATGTTGTCATTTATCTCAAGAGGCTTGGAATACAAAAGCAGGGATGTACTTCTGAGGCTTTATAAAGCACTGGTTAGGCCCCATTTGGAGTACTGTGAGCAATTTTGGGCCCCACACCTCAGGAAGGACATACTGGCACTGGAGCGGGTCCAGCGGAGATTCACACGGATGATCCCAGGAATGGTAGGCCTGACATACGATGAACGTCTGAGGATCGTGGGATTATATTCATTGGAGTTTAGGAGGTTGAGGGGAGATCTAATAGAAACTTACAAGATAATGAACGGCTTAGATAGGATGGACGTAGGGAAGTTGTTTCCATTAGCAGGGGAGACTAGGACGCGGGGGCACAGCCTTAGAATAAAAGGGAGTCACTTTAGAACAGAGATGAGGAGAAATTTCTTCAGCCAGAGAGTGGTAGGTCTGTGGAATTCATTGCCACAGAGGGCTGTGGAGGCCGAGACGTTGAGCGTCTTCAAGACAGAAATTGATAAATTCTTGATTTCTCGAGGAATTAAGGGCTATGGGGAGAGAGCGGGTAAATGGAGTTGAAATCAACCATGATTGAATGGTGGAGTGGACTCAATGGGCCGAATGGCCTTACTTCCGCTCCTATGTCTTATGGTCTTATGGTCTTAAAACAATCCTAGTTTATTCAATCTCTCCTCATAACCAACACCCTCGAGACCAGGCAACATCCTGGTGAACCTTCTTTACACTCTCTCCAAAGGTTCTATGTCCTTGTGGTAGTGTGGTGACCAGAACTGCATGCAATACTCCAAATATGACCCAACCAAGGTTTTATAATAGCTGCAACATGATTTCCCAACTCTTGTACTCAATGCCCCAGTCGTGTTGAACTGTATTAGGACATAGGCTGGTGGAATTAGCAGACACATAGCAGACAAAATTTTATATGGAGAACTGCAAATTGATTCATTGTGGTAGAATAAATGACAAAATAATGGCTACAGTTCCAAAAAGGATAGAGGAGCAGCGGGTCCTCTGGATATACGTGCACGAATCATAAAACCATCGAATCAGAGAATCCCTACAGTGCAGAAGGAGGCCATTAGACCCATCGGGTCTGCACCGACTCTCCGAAGGAGTATCTTATCCAGACCAACACCCCCTGCCCCATCCCATAACCCATGGCTAATCCACCAAACGCGAGCCGTACTTGAAAAGGTAGTTGGACAGTGCCCATCAATAAATTGCCAAATTGAACCTGAGGAAGGTTGCAGGCAAGTTCAGCTGAGCCTCAACATGTTCACCCTATCTTTTCCATTGAAAGATTGCAAACAGAATCGCACACACTTCAGATAAGTTTAAAGTCCAGCTTCTAGCTGAAAACTCATTTTGTTAGAACCCACTGCGCAAATGGAAAAAATAAACAAGGCTTTTAAATGGAATTTTTTTGGAATTGCACAGAAAATTAGAGTGAAATAAATGATTTTGGCTGTGATCTTCGTTTTTTTTTAAGAAAATGAGGCAGAAATGTCATTGAAACATATGTGGTTCGTAACTGCTGCCTTCAATAATTGAGTGTTTTAATAGTGTTACCAACTCCAGCTGGACATACTCTGGGTGATGTTATCTTATGACCTTCCACCTTCAACTGCCGTTCCCCCAGTCACCAGCCATTGGTTGCTCAACATCACAGACCTCATTAAGTCCCGTCTTCCCAAGGCTTTTCAATGTCCCTGTGAAAATGTGTCTTATCATGATTAGGAGATTGCTTGATGGAATAATTCTATCAGCTAGTGATTCAATCTTGGTCAAGTTTTCACGTTTGAAAATCCGGTCACCCTAAGGCGACCCAAACTGGACCAAACATTCTGGATGGGTGGCAAGGACAGGGCAGGTGTGTTTTGTTTAGAGAATCAACATTCTCAGCAATTACTCTGAATAAAGTACTACTGCTGGACAAATACATAGAAATCACACTAAGGTGAACTAGGCCTGATAAACTCATGCCAGAATTTCAAATGTTCTCAAAGGAGATAAGTACTGTACAGTTTTATATTGAATCGTAATAGATGTTTATCAAGCAAATGAACACAAGACCTTTATTTTCTTGACTCTTTTCAGCCATAACTGGTACTTGTGGCTAAATTGTTGCCACTTTAGTCATACATGCGACGAGTCAATGATTTCTATTGGGCAAAACTGCTGCGGTCAGCGTTGCGCATGCTCATTTGGCTGCAACCGCAATGGTAGTCCCTGTGAAATTGTACCTTATCATGGTTAGAAGATATAATTATTCCATCAAGCAATCGACCAGTGATTCAATGTCGGTCAAGTTCTGACTTTTGATATTTTACAACTCAGTACAATGCAGGATCAGAAACCATAGAATAAACATCTCTATCAATGATTTGCTAATCTGTTTGCAAGCTCAATTGAGTTCAGTGGTCACTGAGGTGGTAAAATATTCCAGTCCTTTTTCAGCCCTGACAACTCGTAAATGCCATAACAAACTTTTACTTTATTACCTATCAGATGAGACACCCACCGAACAGAGCAAAGTTGTTTCATTTGCAGGTTGTATATCAAAAGTCACAGAGAAATAATGACCTTATCGCATTCAAGATATTGCCCAAAGTAATTATTCAAAACTTGTAATGTTGATAATTAATGGAGCTTTCATCAGAATATTTTGATTTATCAGTAACAAAAGTAGGGTTGTATAAATGTAGGATATGAGTAAGGATTTTACTGCATAAGGAAAAATAGAAAACATGGAATATTTTCAAGCACATGACAAAGGTTTAAGGTGCGTGGGGAAAAGTTCAGAGGAGACGTGCGAAGCAAGTTTTTTACACAGAGGGTGGTGAATGTCTGGAACGCACTGCCCGGGGAGGTGGTGGGAGGAAGTACAATAGCGGCATTTAAGGGGCAACTAGATGGATACATGAAAAGAATGGGAATGGAAGGATAGGGACTCCGCAAGTGCATACGGTTTTAGTTTAGGCAGGCATCATGATCGGCGCAGGCTTGGAGGGCCGAAGGGCCTGTTCTTGTGCTGTACTGTTCTTTGTTCTTTTCTTTGTTCTTTGTCTTTAAGTTTATTTTTATGAGTGTAAAAGGTCAGTTTTTAATTCGTTTTTTCTTATCCTTTTATTTCTTAATGTTTATCTATCTAAGGAGCTGTTTATTTTATTTATTCATGATATACGTGCATTGTCAACAAGGCCTGCATTTAATACCTCTCTTAATTGCCCTTGAGATGTTGAGATTGATCTATCATCTTGAATTGCTGTAGTCTGTATGGTATATGCGCTCACACAGCGAGGCATTTTAACTCAGCAACAATGGGCAGAATCTTGTGCTCTCTCCATGGCTGGTTTGGTTGCAGGAGGGCATTAAATCAGGCGTGTGGATTGCCTTCCTGCCCTGCTGCCAATTGATGACCACTTAAAGAATGCTATTCTGCCGTTGCTGGTATTAACCAAAATGTTTGGTGGGGCTCATCAAGCGGCTTAAACGACAAACAAACTCTGACCTGAAACCACATCCACTGGCTCCCCTTCATCACCTCTATTAGTTACATCCTCGAAGAATTCCAATAGATTTACCAACCACGATTTCCCTTTCATAAATGGATGCTGACTCTGTCCAATCCTGCCACTGTTTTCTAAGTGTTTTGCTATAAAATTTTGTTAATGGATTCTAAAATTTTCTCCACTACTGACATCAGGCTGACTGGTCTACAATTCCCTCTTCTCTCTCTACCTCCCTTTTTAAATAGTGGAGTTACATCAGAATCCAGACCAAAGAAAGTACTCTATTTAAGCTAATTTAATCTCTATGCACCAATTATCCTTTCCCTTCACCTCCTGGGATGAGATAGTGATACTTTCTTCCCCCATATTGACATCTGTGCAAGCCCAGAGAAAGTTTCAAATCTATCAATTACAATCCAGAATCATTTTCATGGCACCTTCCAAATCTGTGACCACTACCATCTAGAAAAACCAGGCGCAGCAGAAGCTTGGGAAGTCTATTGTCTTCAAGTTCCCCACCCAAACAACATGCCAGCCTGATTTGGAAATAGATTACTGTGCCTTCCCCGTCACTGGGTAAAAATCCTGGAATTCCCTTCCAATCAGGGATACCTACACCACTCAGTCTGCTGCGGTTCGAGAAAATGGCTCGCCACCACCTTTTCAAGGATAGTGAACCATCATCTGGCCTTGTCAGCGATGCTCACTTCCCCAAAAACGAATCTTTAAAAAACTGCACCGAATTCGGGCATGGGCTAATCCGAGGCCGTCAGCATGGATTTATAAGGGGCAAGGACATGCTTGACCAATTTAAAGTTTTTTGAAGAAATCACAGCATATGTAGATGAGGGAAAATTCAGCAAACGTTATGGATTTTCAGAAGACACCAGAGTAGATATCATATAAAGTATGTCACTAAACCTAAGGCCAGGAAAGCAAATGGAAGTGTCTGGAGACAGGTAGCAAAGAGGAAAGGAAACTGAATGACAAGAGAAAAGGCCATTAGAAGACAAATGGAATTTTATGCTATTCATAGGGTAATTTAATATAAAATTAATTAAAGAGTTTATTTCTGTTGTGTTTGGCATTCTAGCATCGTAAAAGGATTCCAGACTTTGTTAGAAACTAAAGATATTTATTGATAAGAGAAACGAAGGTACAGGAGGTTTGCAGCTTTTGGCTGCTCTGGAGCAGAGCTGCAGTTCATACATACTTCGAGATGAATCTGCCTGAGGACTCCACCCTCTGGTGTGATCACTCACACAGTTTCCATTGGTCTCTCAAGTCAGGTAACCGCCCAATGCTGTACTGTCTTAAAGACAGTAAGAAGTCTCACAACAGCAGGTTAAAGTCCAACAGGTTTATTTGGAATCACGAGCTTTCGGAGCACTGCTCCTTCATCAGGTGAATGGAGGTAGGTTCACAAACATCGCATATGTCTTAAAGAGACAGACACCACATGCACAATAATTCAATTTGGGAAGTCAAGCTCGGCTAGTCATTGGCAAGGTTAGAAAATGAGTGTGGGGATTGCAATGTGAGATTAACCCACATCCGCTCAAACTAATGCAGGAAGCATGCAATGTTGAGTGATTACACAACTCAAAAGGGAATCCAAGCTTGGGTGAGACCAGCACCAGTTAAAACTAGCTTGGAATACTTAAAGCCAGTTCATACCTCTTAAAGAGGAGGAGTAGCTGACACTGGAAATTGTTGCAGGAATGCGTTTGACTTTCAGGAAAAGTTAAGATGGCACATCATAACAGACAACGGGCTCTTAGACTTTCTAAAGCAGCACTCGAGGTCCTGATACAAGGGGAAAACAGGTAGAGAGAGATCTTGAATCCACAACTGGAGGAGATGCCTAATGAATAAGCGCTTGAAGAGTTTGGGAGCATATAGGCTTGGAAGTCAAGAAACAGGTCTGAAGATCTAATGCAATTCTACAAAAAGTTTAATGATCTTGTGCAAGTGGTCAAGGTCGATGAATTCATTTTCAAATGTTATATCCTTAAATAGAATCGCTAGCCTCACACACTAGTCAATTCACCACATCCCTCTCATTCACCTAGCAACAATTTTAATCAGTCGTGACTTACACATGAAGCTGCAATTAACTGGCAGCAAACTGGCACAATTGCATGTCTTCACCCCATGAGGTGACAACGCTGGTCATTATTGGACCAGCTGTCACTGTGGCCGTAAGAGGAAATGTCTGAGACTCGTATATTCCTAGCTAATTCACTTTCTCATATCGCACCTCCCCCTCATCCCTTAATCTCTTTTGATGTAGAAACTGCAGTTGGTATTAGCATGTACCTATTATTTTCCCTCCTTAGTCACCACAGCCCCACCCTTATGATTTTCTTCTTCCAGACAAACAAGAACTTCCACCTGGTCAGGCACTGGAGCAGGAGAATGAAGGCTAAAAGCTAAAAGCTGATGATAAAGACACACTGTTCCTTGATCTCACACAGCCACCCACTCAGATTGGTACTGTGAGCACTTTAACAGGTAGCATAGAGGTTGAAACAGTACACAGTGGGTCATAGTACAGAGCGGATAACCAGTATCACTCAACAGCTACCCTCTGGTTTGAAGTGTTGGCTGAAACATTGAAAAACTAGCACAGAATGAATACATCATAATTGCTGCCAGGATTGTGGGCATTCACTTGCACGATGTGCCGAGCATGGTCACAGACCAGCTGTCAGTGAGTGAGTGGTAAGCTTTGTGGTTGCAGTACATGTCAGCTTTTAGATGCAGCATCTGGCAAGCCATGCATGTGCGGTTGATGTCAGTCTGCATCATGGGGCAGCCTGCTATCCTGGCAAAGCCACCGTCAAGTACTGCCTGACTTGCTCTGTTTAGAGAGAACACAGTGAATTCCCCTTATCCCAGCATAAGGAGCATCAGTCACCTCTCAGACGCAGTTATGGACAGTGAACTGCGAGATTTTACATATGTCACTTGCTCCAAACTGGAAGGATCCCAACACCAAGATATCAAGGGCCATGGTCATGTTCACAACTGCTGGCAATGATGTCCCTGCCCTGCTCTGAGGCTGTGGTTCTAGTTCCAAGAGGTGGAAAAATTCTATGAATACCTCCTTCATTAAATGAAGGTAAGTGAGGTGCTCCCAGTGAATAAGGTCACCCGCTGAGGGCTCTTTTCCCACTCCTCCCTCTATGAACAGCTTCTCGTTTACTGTCTCAGCTCCTTCTCCCTCTCATGCCGCAGCCCAGGGGAAATTGTAATTAAAGTTACCCATGACTGAGAGAAAATGGTGAGCACAGATTCCTTGCTGTCACAACCTAAACTCTGGAATTCACTCTCAAAACTGCTTGGCCTTTCTACTTCTCTTTCATGGTATAAGATGCTCCTTGAAAACCAACCTTTAGACCAATTTTTAAATCTGTCCTAAAATCAACTTATATGGCTTGGTGTCAAATTTTGATTTACCATATTCCTGTGGAGCACCTTGGAACATTTCAGTACATAGAAATCATAGAAATCATAGAAATCATAGAAACCCTACAGTACAGAAAGAGGCCATTCGGCCTATCGGGTCTGCACCGACCACAATCCCACCCAGGCCCTACCCCCATATCCCTACATATTTTACCCACTAACCCCTCTAACCTACGCATCTCAGGACACTAAGGGGCAACTTTAGCATGGCCAATCAACCTAACCCGCACATCTTTGGACTGTGGGAGGAAACCGGAGCACCCGGAGGAAACCCACGCAGACACGAGGAGAATGTGCAAACTCCACACAGACAGTGACCCAAGCCGGGAATCGAACCCAGGTCCCTGGAGCTGTGAAGCAGCAGTGCTAACCACTGTGCTACCGTGCTGCCCTTGTACTGTACATGAAAGTGCAATATAAATAAAAGTTGTTGACGTCACATTGACAAGGTTTGAATATTCAGTGAGGGGGGGATCATGTGGCAGGGGCCTGGATAATAATATTAAATTGTATTTAAATCTATGGAAATTAAGCTCTTGCTCTTTGTGGACGTGAACCTTGTGACATCACCAGCGAGCGGTGAGGAAAATCAGGAAAGGCAATCTCTGCAGGGTTTTCTGTCCACATCCCCTTTCTCTCTCATGGCGAACACGGGCTGAAATTCTCCCCTATATTTCTAAGTAGGTTGGACTATGAAAAACTGGATGTCTTAGTGGCTTTGACTTATGTCCAAGAGTTGATGCCTACACCCTAGGGTTCTAAAGGAGACAGCTGCAGAGATTTTGGCGGTGCTGGCTATGATTTTTCAGAATTCATTGGATTTGGGAAGAGTCCCATCGTATTGGAAATTGGCAAATGTTACTCTGCTTTTCAAGAAAGAAGGGAGAGAGAAAACAGGATTTGATTTGATTTGATTTATTATTGTCACATGTATTAACATACAGTGAAAAGTATTGTTTCTTGCGCGCTATACAGACAAAACATACCGTTCATAGAGAAGGAAATGAGAAAGTGCAGAATGCAGTGTTACAGTCATAGCTAGGGTGTGGAGAAAGATCAACTTAATGCAAGGTAAGTCCATTCAAAAGTCTGACGGCAGCAGGGAAGAAGCTGTTCTTGAGTCGGTTGATACGTGACCTCAGACTTTTGTATCTTTTTCCCGAAGGAAGAAGGTGGAAGAGAGAATGTCCAGGGTGCGTGGGGTCCTTAATTATGCTGGCTGCTTTACTGAGACAGTGGGAAGTGTAGACAGAGTCAATGGATGGGAGGCTGGTTTGTGTGATGGATTGGGCTACATTCACAACCTTTTGTAATTCCTTGCCATCTTGGGCAGAGCAGGAGCCATACCAAGCTGTGATACAACCAGAAAGAATGCTTTCTATGGTGCACCTGTAAAAGTTGGTGAGAGTTGTAGCTGACATGCCAAATTTCCTTAGTCTTCTGAGAAAATACAGGTCAGTCAGCCTAACATCAGTTGTTGGGAAAATGCTGGAATTTATTATTAAGGAAACGTTAACAGTGCACATAAAAAATGACAGTATGATTAGAACAAGTCAACATGATTTTACTGGAGGGAAATCTTGTTTAACAAATGTTTTGCAGTTGTTTGAGGATGAAACTATTAAGGCAGATAAAGGGGAACCAGTGGATGTCGGATACCTGGATTTTCAAAAGGCTTTTGATAAGGTGACACACAAAAGGTTAATAGGCAATGCAAACGTGCATGAAGTTGGAAGTAATATTCACTAAAACCACATCGTTCATGGGGGTTACACTCCCAAGAATCTTGCAAATGGTGAAATAGTGAACGATGAACGTACCTTACAATGGGAGTCAACTACATAGGTTCCAGCCATCCTAAAATTTGACATATATGAAGGGTCAAAGGCAATAAAAGCTATGTTTTTAAAATAAATTTAAGAGAATCTTGTGGGAGAATTTTTTTAATAAAGCAATAAAACAAAACAATGTCAACTTTGTCACGCCTACGGTAGTGTACTTTGTTTGAGAATGGAACAGTAGGGAATGAGTGAAGTGACTGAGATCGATGCTGATGTGGATTTAAAAACATTATTTTTGACTGCTTCGCCATTTGTTTTTCAATTTTGTAAAGTTCTCGATAAGGATCGATAGCAGTGTCAATCACTCTATAAAAGATAATGGCTTCTTTCCATGTTTGTATCTTAGCCTGTCACCTGTTTTATTTTATAATTCTTCAGCTGGCCTTATGAGCTCTGCCATCACCTTGGGTGCAAAAATTAGCTTTTTTTGGCTCTCCTTCCTGTTTCTATTTAAATTCACTTAATTTCATTAGTTCCACAAATTCCACTGTAAAGAGTTCTTTCATTAAAGCAACTCCTCTACTTCATCCATGGCCAAGTCTTTAAATTGCTCCCCTCCAAATTGTTTTGCCAACTTGATAATCTTGATTACTTTAGCATCTACACGAGGGAACCATGTGAAATCATTCACAATCTCAGGCCAAACTTTTCTCCAGCAGGCATTTATGGTTGATTCGCTAACCTCATCCCACAAGTCCTTAATTATCCCTATTTCTATGAGGATGTTAAATTCCTTGCAGCAATTGTGGACTGTGGTCAAAGGGTTTGCGTCCAGAGGTTTGAGAATGCGGCTGAAACATCTACGGCTGCAGTAGGCTTTGAAGGAAGCAATGAGCTCCTGGTGCATTGGTTGGATATGTGAGGTCGTATTTGGGAGCACAAACAAAATGCCAACATCTGAATGGCTATCGGCAGGGGATTGTGGATGTCCAGGTTGTGACAATACTGTCCCTTTAAGAAATGTATTTTAGTCATGTTTTTATGCAGGATTTTCTTTTAACTGTTTGTTCTAACACTGGTGCTGTGTTGTCTGTAACCTTGCAGGCTATCCTGTCTGGAGACAATACACATCTCTTTAACCTGTGCTTAATGCTCCCTCCACCCACATTGTCTGTATCTTTAAGATCTGGTTGGCTGTAGGGATTCGCATTCTAATCAGTATTCTGTAACTTGATTTTGTGTCTGTGCCCTGTTTGAGAGCACATTTCCACTCCATCTGACGAAGGAGCAGCGCTCCGAAAGCTAATGGTATTTGCTACCAAATAAACCTGTTGGACTTTAACCTGGTGTTGTTAAAACTCTTACTGTGTTCACCCCAGTCCAACGCCGGCATTTCCACATCTTGTCTGTAACCGGCAGCCTCTGCCATTACTGCAGCAGCATAATAGCTCCTAATTGCTAGAAAACAAAGGAGGTTGTCATTGACTTCAGGAAGTGTAAAGGAGAACATGCCCCTGTCTACATCAATGGGGACGAAGTAGAAAGGGTCGGGAGCTTCAGGTTTTTAGGCGTCCAGATCACCAACAACATGTCCTGGTCCCCCCATGCCGACACTATAGTTAAGAAAGCCCACCAAAGCCTCTACTTTCTCAGAAGACTAAGGAAATTTGGCATGTCAGCTATGACTCTCACCAACTTTTACAGGTGCACCATAGAAAGCATTCTTTCTGGTTGTATCACAGCTTGGTATGGCTCCTGCTCTGCCCAAGACCGCAAGAAACTACAAAAGGTCATGAATGCAGCCCAATCCATCACGCAAACCAACCTCCCATTCATTGACATTGTCTACATTTCCCGCTGCCTCGGCAAAGCAGCCAGCATAATTAAGGACCGCATGCACCCCGGATATTCTCCCTTCCATCTTCTTTCTTCGGGGAAAAAGATACAAAAGTCTGAGGTCACGTACCAACTGACTCAAGAACAGCTTCTTCTCTGCTGCTGTCAGACTTTTGAATGGACTTACCTTGCATTAGGTTGATCTTTCTCTACACCCTAGCTATGACTGTAACACTACATTCCGCACTCTCTCATTTCCTTCTCTATGAACGGTATGCTTTATCTGTATAGCGCGCAAGAAACAGTACTTTTCACTGTATGTTAATACATGTGACAATAATAAATCAAATCAAATCAAATCAAATGTTTGTTTTCATCTGGACTAATGCTGATCTGTTGTTTTGAGTGCTTTCCCCTGGGGTTTTGTAGAGCAGGACTTAATTAGATTGGCTGACAGAAAAACAGGTGGCTGGATGGAGCTAGGCTTGCACAAAGAATACAAGTTCAGTCTGCTGTTTGGGATCTTTAGCGAGAGGTTGGTTTCTCTGTGTCTCTTTTTCGCTCTGGAGCTGGATTCTGGAATCTGCCAGAAAAATTTCTTTGTCTGAGATTCTGCTATTTGGGTGTGGATCTTTCTCTGAAGGTTGTTGTATGAGAATCAGAAGACAGATGTGTGTTTGGCTCTCTGTCCAGAGGTGTTAAAAGGCTGGAAATCTAGCATTCACATGAGGAAATCTGTTTTTGGTGCTAACTTGTTCTGAAAAAGGGATTTATGTCTATGAAGCATGTTGCTTACATTGGAACTATAGAGATAACTAGTTAAGAATTATACCTTATCATCATAGAATCATAGAATCCCTAGAGTGCAGAAGGAGGCCATTCAGCCCATTGAGTCTGCACCAACCACAAACCCACCCAGGCCTTATCCTCATAACCCCAGGCATTTACCCTAGCTAGTCCCCCTGACACTAAGAGGCAATTTAGCATGGCCAATCAACCTAATCCACACATCTTTGGATTGTAGGAGGAAACCGGAGCACCCGGAGGAAACCCGTGTAGACATGGGGAGAATATGCAAATTCCACACAGACAGTGACCCAAGCTGGGAATCAAACCCAGGTCCCTGGTGCTGTGAGGCAGCAGTGCTAACCACTGTGCCACCGTGCCGCCCTTAACTCATGTTTAAGATTTCCAATTAGTAAAGGTTATGCTAATCCTTTTTGTCATATTTTAACTGCATTCTTAAAGTTTATTTTGATTAAAGCTTCCTAGTGGGTCAATTGAATCATACATGGAGTGAAATATCTTATGCTCATCCTAATAAGAACATAAGAACATAAGAAATAGGAGCAGGAGTAGGCCATCTAGCCCCTCGAGCCTGCCCCGCCATTCAATAAGATCATGGCTGATCTGAAATGGATCAGTTCCACTTACCCGCCTGATCCCTATAACCCCTAATTCCCTTACCGATCAGGAATCCATCTATCCGTGATTTAAACATATTCAATGAGGTAGCCTCCACCACTTCAGTGGGCAGAGAATTCCAGAGATTCACCACCCTCTGAGAGAAGAAGTTCCTCCTCAACTCTGTCCTAAACTGACCCCCCTTTATTTTGAGGCTGTGCCCTCTAGTTCTAGTTTCCTTTCTAAGTGGAAAGAATCTCTCCATCTCTACCCTATCCAGCCCCTTCATTATCTTATAGGTCTCTATAACATCCCCCCTCAGCCTTCTAAATTCCAACGAATACAAACCCAATCTGCTCAGTCTCTCCTCATAATCAACACCCCTCATCTCTGGTATCAACCTGGTGAACCTTCTCTGCACTCCCTCCAAGGCCAATATATCCTTCTGCAAATAAGGGGACCAATACTGCACACAGTATTCCAGCTGCGGCCTCACCAATGCCCTGTACAGATGCAGCAAGACATCTCTGCTTTTATATTCTATCCCCCTTGCGATATAGGCCAACATCCCATTTGCCTTCTTGATCACCTGTTGCGCCTGCAGACTGGGTTTTTGCGTCTCATGCACAAGGACCCCCAGGTCCCTCTGCACAGTAGCATGTTGTAATTTCTTTCCATTTAGATAATAATCCAATTTGCTATTATTTCTTCCAAAGTGAATAACCTTGCATTTGTTAACGTTATACTCCATCTGCCAGATCCTCGCCCACTCACTCAGCCTGTCCAAATCTCTCTGCAGACCTTCTACGCCCTCCACACGATTCACTTTTCTACTTATCTTTGTGTCGTCTGCAAACTTTGTTACCCTACACTCAGTCCCCTCCTCCAGATCGTCTATATAAATGGTTAATAGTTGAGGCCCCAGTACCGATCCCTGCGGCACGCCACTAGTTACCATCCGCCAAACAGAAAAGCACCCATTTATTCCGACTCTCTGCTTCCTGTCGGATAGCCAATCCCCAATCCACGCTAACACCCTACCCCCAACTCCGTGTGACCCAATCTTCTTCAGCAACCTTTTGTGAGGCACCTTATCAAACGCCTTTGGAAATCCAAAAACACCGCATCTGCCGGTTCCCCTCCGTCAACCGCACTAGTCACATCTTCATAAAAATCCAACAAGTTCGTCAAGCACGACTTTCCCCTCATGAATCCATGCTGCGTCTGCTTAATCGAACCATTCTTATCCAGATGGCCTGCTATTTCTTCTTTAGTGATGGATTCCAGCATTTTCCCAATTACAGACGTTAAGCTCACCGGCCTGTAGTTACCCGCCTTTTGTCTATTTCCTTTTTTAAACAGCGGCGTAACATTAGCCGTTTTCCAATCCGCCGGCACTACCCTAGAATCCAACGAATTAGGATGTCAAAGTGAAACAAAAATAGTGTTTAGGTTAACTCTACATACCTTGGATTTTCTGATCTGGTCCCTACCAAGGTGCCTTATCAAAGATAAGTAGGACCTGAACAGAGGTGCCATGAGCTCATCGAATTATAGAATCCCTACAGTGCAGAAGGAGGCCATTTAGACCATCAAGCCTACAACAATCCCAATGGGGCTCTATCCCCGATACCCCACGTATTTATTTTGCTAGTTCCTCCTGACACTAGAGGGTAATTTAGTACAGCCAACCAACCTAACCTGCATATCTGTGGGAGGGAACTGGAGCACCCGAAGCCAGAATTAAACCCAGGTCCCTGGCGCTGTGAGGCAGCAGTGCTAACCACTGTGCCACCGTGCCGCACAAGTAGAAAGAGTTCTCAATCTAGTCTTCGAATACTGCTTCTGTAATCTAGGCATCGCTGTCACCCTTCCAAAAACCTGGTAGATGAGATTTATTTTTCGCTTTAAGTGCTTGAGCGCTTTCTGACCTATAAACCAGCATCGGTTAACACATAAAATCAGCCACATTTACACATGCTAAGAATGTTAGCCTGTTCTTTACATCTTTAAAACCAGATGCTGTTCTTTCTTCATTTGATATGAGAGTCCTATTTGGCATTTTCTTCCAGAACATGCCGGTTTTAACTATGTTAAACTCTGCTCCTTTTGTTACCCTCTCTCCTCAATGCATTCCTGCAGCACCTTGGGAAACTCTTCTGCAGCTGCATGGTCAGCTGATGCAGCCTCCCCCACAAATTTGATATTGTGTCGCCCAAAACACATTTTAAGGCGATTAAAGCATTGTGTGATGACTGAAAGTTCTCTGGACGACATACGAGAGGCCTCTTCTGCACCACCTTCACCGTCATTATCAGCTCCAGTAAGACCAACATTGCCCTCCTTTACTATTTTCCATGTGCTGGTACAGTTGGGGTAAATTTTCCGGTTCCGCCCACTGCAGGAATTGGAGTGGGTAGGATGGAAAATTTAGTGGGTCATTTAAAGGTCCATTGACCACAGGTGGAAATTTCCGGTCTGGGAGTGGGCGCAACCTGTCAATCCCCCACCCCCCCACCCCCCCACACCTTATTTTTAATGACTGGATCATTAACTGGGGTTCTCTTTTGTTGCTGATGGTCTGTCCACACACTTATTATCTTCTCATTTCTTCCAAATGTGGATCGCTCCTACTTATAAACATTAACCTGGCAATATGACAACAAGAAACACTAACACTAGCTCTTATTTTATCTTTAGGCTGCCTAACGTATCAATTTGAGGATCCATTGACACTGTATTCCCTGCCCTTGCATCATTTTTCAGTCTAATATTGTCACTTTTTGGGTCTTCACTTTTCTGGGACATTTACTGCTTCAATCTGACATTTTTAAATATTGTAATGTACAGGCTTAAAGATGCATGCTTTAAATATTGTCCTGATACTGCTCTGTGTTCAGGAATTAAATTGCAGCAACAAGGAACTCCCCACATGTGGGGCGGCACGGTGGCACAATGGTTAGTACTGCTACCTCACAGTGCCAGGGACCCGGGTTTGATTCCCAGCTTGGGTCACTGTCTGTGCGGAATTTGCACATTCTCCCCATGTCTGCGTGGGTTTCCTCTTGGCGCATCGCTTTCCTCCCACAGTTCAAAGATGTGTTGGTTAGGTGCATTGGCCATGCTAAATTCTCCCTCAGTGTACCCAAACAGGCGCCAGAGTGTGGCGGCTAGGGGATTTTCACAGTAACTTCATTGCAGTGTTAATGTAATCCCATTTGTGACAAATAAATAAACTTTTTAGATGATGCACATACAGAGCTCACTTTCTATTCCAAGTAAAATGTCACGGACACATCAGTTTTTATCTTCATTTTGGTGTTTTTTTCTTTTCTTCGGTATTTTCTAAAGCTGTTTTTTTTTAATTCTTAAAACCGCAGACTAGCGAATATTTAGGCCACAATAGGCAATCTGGTTTCTGCACAGGTAAGTGAATTTGTGAAAGAGGGAATCGTGAATAGTGGGACTTTACTGCATTAGCATGGATATAGGATTGCTTAACAGAGAAGAAACAGAGTGGGCATAAATGAAACTTTTTCATGTTGGCAGGTAGTGAATGGTGGAGCACCACAAGGGTCAGTGCTAGCCCCTCAGATATTTACAATCTATATTAATGACTTAGATGAAGAGACGACGAGTAACATCTAAGTTTGCTGATGATACAAAGCTAGGAGGAAAGTTGAGATGTAGGGCAGGCAAAGAGATATCGAGATAATGGAGGGAAATGTGATATTGTTCACTTTACTGAAAGAATAAAAGAGCTGAATATTATTGAAAAGGTGAGAAACTTGTAAGTAAGAGACTGAAGTGTGCTGATACAAGGAATCCAAAAGATTTACAGGTGCAGCAAGCAATTAGGAAGGCAAATGGTATTTTGGCCAATGTTGCAAGGTGATTGGAATACAGAAATAAGGAAGTTATACTAGAGTTGTGCAGGGTTTGGGTGAGACAGCACCAAGAGTACTGTGTGCAGCTTTGGTGTCCACATTTAAGACAATATATACTTTCATTGGAAGCTTTACAATGAAGGTTCACTAAGTTGATCCCTGGGTTGAGGAAGTTGTATTTTGATGGGAGACTGAGCAAATTGGGTCTACTTTCTTTGGAGTTTAGAAGAATGAGAGGCAATCTGATGGGGCTTGATAGGATAGATGTCGAGAGATTGTTTCTGCTGGTCGGGGAATCTAAAACATGGGGGCACTGTCTCAGGATAAGGGGCCAATCATTTGGACTGAGTCAAGGGCCAATTAGTTCACTCAAAACATTATGAATCTCTGGAATTCTCCACTGCAGACAGTTGTGGATGCTCCATCATTGAATACATTTAAGGCTGAGATAGACAGATTTTTAGTATCCCAGAGAATCAAGGGATATGGGGAATGGACAGGGAAGTGGAGTTGAAGCTGAAGATCAGTGCTATTGAATTGCAGAGCGGGCTCAATGGGCCATGTGGTCTGCTCCTGCTTCTTCTTCTTGTGTTCTATGGAAACAAGGGCATGGCGGAGGCATTGAATCGGTATTTTGTGTCTGTCTTCACTGTAGAAAACTTAGAAAACTTCCAAAATATATTTGGAAATCAAAATGGTGTGTGGGCAAAAGTTTGGCAGATGGGGTAAATGTGAACTTGCTCAGTGTGGCAGAAAGAAAAGAAAAACAGTACACTATTTAAATGGAGAGGGATTGTAGAGTCCTGTACATTAATCTCAAAAGGTTAGCATGCAGGTACAGCAAATGATTAGGGAGGCAAATGGAATGTTGGTATTTATTGCAAAGAAATACTACTGCAGCTGTACAGGACAATGGTGAGGCTCAACATCTGGAATATCGTGTAGAGTTTGTGTCTCCTTTTTTGAAAAAAAAATGTAATTGCAAAAGAAACAGGGCAGAGAAGGTTCACTCGACACATTCCTGAAATGAGGGGCTTATCGTGTGAAGAAAGGTCGAAGAGGGTGGCCCTACACAGATTGGAGTCCAGAAGAATGAGATGTGATCTTAGAGAAACACACAAGGGACTTGCTAAGGTAGATACCAGGAGGATGTTTCCACTTGTAGGAGAGACAAGGGGACACAGTTTAAGAATAAAAGGTCTCCGTTTTAAGACTGAGATGAGAAGAAATGTTTTCTCTTGAGGGTTGGTAGTCTCCAGAGAACAGTGCAGGCTGGTCATTGAATTAATTGAAGGCAGAGTTAGACAGATTACTGATAGACAAGGGAGTCAATGGTTATGGGGGGAACAAACAGCAAAGTGAAGTCTAGATCAATCATGGGCCAAAATTTTATGTCCAAAGTTCAGGTGTACACCCAACCCGGAAGCATATGAAATTGCACGAGAAGATGTCAGGTGTGCGTCCCATCGGCATTGTGCACTCACACGTTATTTTGGTCAGTGGGTCTGCGCAAGAGTCAGAAGCGCACCCACTGACAATCAACAAGCCAATTTAAATTAATTAAACAGCAATTGACCGCAATCTTACCTTGCCCATCTGCCCGCCTGCCTTTGTAGTTGGTGGGTGGGCCGATTTGCAAGGCGGTCTTTGCATTTAAGTTGCGACCTCAATCCAGAGTGGGATTAAATGTCAGGACTCAAATATAATTAATATGTGTCTGGGAACTGAGATCTATGCATGATTGTGCTACTTAGACACTCATGGCATAGTTATTCCATCTATATTTATTTTTCATGTGTTAGCAGCTCCCTGACACAGCTCTGAAGTGACTATCCCCGAGGGAGCACATTGGAAACATCAGCCTGCAATCTCCCTTTTTCCTCAGTGCTCTGCCTCCCCAGCAGCACTCAGTCTTTCACAGCACACGTTTCGTGCTGGGTGGCGTTAATTGACTGGCCAGCGTGAAATCGCATTCCGGTGTCGACACTGGCGAGGAACATATTTCGTGTCTGCTTCTTAGCAAGAGTGCGCACACCCAATGGATGAAAAGTTCAGACTGTGATTTTATTGAATGGCAGAGAATGCTCAAAGGGCTGAATGGCTTATCATGCTCCTAAGACAAATGTTCCACTCCCACACTGGGGCAGCACGGTGGCACAGTGGTTTGCACTGCTGCCTCACAGTACCAGGAACCTGGGTTTGGTTCCCAGCTCGTGGAGTTTACTCGTTCTCCCCCTGTCTGTGTGGGTTTCCTCCGGGTGCTCCAATTTCCTCCCACAGTCCAAAGATGTGCAGGTTGCCCCTTAGTGTCAGGGGGACTAGTAGGGTAAATGCATGGGCTTACAAGGTTAGGTCCTGGGTGGGATTGTGGTCGGTGCGGACTCGATGGGCTGTACGGCCTCCTTCTGCACTTTGGGGATTCTACGATACATATTCCAAGTGTTATTTCTGGCTGTTTAATTTCCGACTGTTACGAACTGTTTCAGTTTTAAAATTGATGGTTTCCCTTTATTCATAATGCTCTTTGTTGTTTCGTACAGATTGGTGTCACAAAAAATGCATACTCTGAGTTTAGATAAGTTGGGTGTGTCCTGTAGAGATAGAATGGCTGGAATTTTACCGCTGTGCCTCCCACAGGGATCAGAGCGGGTGAGGGGCGGAAAATGGAAGGTTCGTTGACATTGGGCGGTATTTTACAGTTTCAGGATGAGTGAGGCCATAAAATCCCACCCAATGTGTGTTCCATATTATACACCAAAACCTTTGTTTAAGAGAACTCCTCAGGAATTTGACTTGGAGTCTTTAATTAAATGAGGAGTTTCAGCACATCAAATACCTGTCTAAAAAAATTATTTTTGTAAAAAGCTGTAATGACTGTAATTAGACATGTAAGCTATAATTTTAACTTTGTTTTGTTTGTACCCACTTGCAACCCATCAGATAGATAATCATTTAATCCGCGAGTGTTAGTATTGATAAAGGGCAAACATAAAGAAAAATCTCCCTTTTGATGGTGCAGATCAGCCATGAGGTAATTGAATAGTGGAGCAGGCAGAAGGGGCTGAGTGGCCTACTGCCAAGTATTTCTGATAGGGTGGCACAGTGGTTAGCACTGCTACCTCACAGCACCAGGGACCCGGGTTTGATTCCTGGCTTGGGTCACTGTCTGTGAGGGGTTTGCATGTTCTCCCTGTGTCTGTGTGGATTTCCTCTGGGGGCACAGGTTTCCTCCCACAGTCTGAAAGACGCGCTGGTTAGGTGTTTGGCCATGCTAAATTCTCCCTCAGTGTACCCGAACAGGTGCCGGAGTGTGAAGACTGGGGGATTTTCACAGTAACTTCATTGCAGTGTGAATATAAGCCTACTTATGATACTAACAAATAAACTTAATTATTAATGAAAATGGGACTAACTGTTTTCCTCCAAAGTAATAATTTACTGGTAGTTCCACAGTCAGTGGTTGAAATTACTTGAAGTGGATTTGGGTGAAAATAGGGGGGAGTTGGACTATTCAACTGTGAAAGTTTCACAATCAATCAATCAATACTGATGCTGCGCACCTAATATCAACATATGCACACTCCCAGCAGGGGTCACCAGATAGTGATCAGGTACAGAAATTCAAACAATGTTTATCCTACCTGCAATGAAAGGCAAGTGCAAAACAAAACAAAACAGTTATAAAATTCAAACAGGATATCGCAACGAAAGTATAAATGTGAAAAGACATGATGCTGTCATCTAATCTCCAGCTTCAGACAATGATTATAAACTAGTTGAGTCTCAGATGTTCTATATATAAACTATCCTGTAACTCACTAAGGGTATCCATCTTTTTATATGTAAACCATCTGAACCCCTTGATTAGATTTCATTTTCAGAGTCTGTATCAGTCCATTGTACAGGACCTAATGAGCTGAGGGAATTGGGGATTCTTGTCACAGCTTGCTGTCATTTATGTTCATAAAAGCAGTTTGTTTTTTTAACCCATTTTCACCATTTCTGTTATTGGAAGACTAGCTTTCCAATGCTGCCGAGTGTTGTCATGACAGGGGAGCTATAGTCTTACATGAGGCAATTCAGGAGACAGCAGAGAAAGTTATTGCAAACAATTTGAAGTGCAGAAGTCCTGTAATAAATAACAGTGAAGACATTAAAAATTTGTGACTGAATCCCAATGTGAACCTGGCACAGATATGATGGACTGAACTTTCCCAGCCTCATGATGGTGGGCTTGGAGGTGGGGCGGGGGGGGGCAGGAAAATTGAGGGGAACTGCGTCAATATGGCTCCATGATGCATTTGTGTCAATAAGGAAGTTTCTCATGGGTAAGCTGGCACTCAGACTCGGATGCCAATTGGGCCCCATTAGGTTGGATTTTTGCCACAAACACAGTAACCCCCACCGTGTGAAGGCTGCCATCTCCAGAGCTGGAGGCACCATGCCCTGAAAGAGAAAATCTTGACATGAAGTGTCTCACACATGACCCAAATGATGCACCTAAAATCTTCAAGGGGCCAAATGGCTTCTAATCTAATTATTTTAAATAGCTGCCTCTGAGGCATTCTCCTTGTTGAGGCTCGCTCACAATCCCCAGAATGCCCGAACAGCACCCAACTCTCCGAGTGGGGCTGCCAGTCTCCAGAACATCTGGCCCTCTGACTGGGTCAGCAATATCAAGAACTCAGTAACCATCCTTCATAAGAAAGCAAGCGTGGAGATAGGCAATTCAAAGATTGGCGCCGGGAAGATTGCGCCTTCAGAAGCTCTGCCAGTTAGCTCTGACTCAGAACCTCCATTTGATCCCAATGTCAGCGTCCTGAAGTCCATTAGTCCTGAAATCCAGCCCAATAGGTTGGCCCACACACTCAAGTGAATGAATTTACAACTGATAATTTTAACTTTAAAGTTGGTCTGTTAAACATCCCTGATTTCCTGCACCCCACCATTGGCTGCCTAGGCTCTGAGCTCCAAATTTCCTCACTAAACCTAACCTATATGTCTATCTCTCCTCATTTAAGGCAGTCATGGAAAGAACCAATTAGTAAAAATTCAGGATCTTCTGTTTCCTCTGTTGAGTAATGTTGAGCAATTGTTGTTAACTCATTGAACATCTTTCAGGCAAAGGAAGAAGCTGGAGCCAGTCTGTCTTCAACATAGGCTCATTCACAACACTCTGTATAACATAACTACCAACTACATTTCCCTTGCACACAGTTTCTAACACCACACATTCTCCCATGCCTCCGCCGGTGGGATCAAGGGCAGGTGGAGGGGAGCAGAATTCAGCAGGGAGGCCCAAAAATCAGGTTTCATACCGACATTAAATTCCAGCAGAATCTTCCAATGCTGCCAGCCAGAGCGGATTGGGAATCCCGCTGGAGGCCGGTATGAAACCAATTTGCATCCCGCTAATGGGACACAGATAAAAGCCTCACACCTGATTCTCTGCAATGGCAGTAAGAAAACATGCCAGTTCCCAGAACAAGTCTGGATCAATGTGGTATGCAAAAGTCAGGACTTACCGGCAGAAGGCCTGGGGCTCCCTTCGGATTCCAGAATGGAGGCTTCCAGTGACCCTGGAACAACACAACAGTGGGTGGGGGGGGAACATCTATCAGGCAGATCTTCCAGCTTCAGTGTCTTCAAGAGGTCCTTCTTGCAGCCACAGCGTGTTCCAGAGGTCCCTCTTCTTTGTTCAATAGTCAGTCACTGATGTTAGGTGCCTTTTCAATATGGCACCCGGGTAAGACAGCAGGATGAGCAGCAGCAATCCTGTCCCACCAAGGAAGCAGAATTAATTATGCAGGAAATGGAAGATATGACTCCGTTTCCTGTCAGCCTCTGCAGCGGGAAACACTGTCTGTTGCCACCCCGCCACGGCACTTTACCACAGGACTTAGTCCCGGATGGGAGAATTCTGCCTCACGGAAACTGGTTTTTATATATACAGTAAGAAGTCTCACAACACCAGGTTAAAGTCCAACAGGTTTATTTGGTAGCAAAAGCCACTAACTTTCGGAGCGCTCACTGTTCCTTCAAAGAACAAAGAACAGTACAGCACAGGAAACAGGCCCTTCGGCCCTCCAAGCCTGTGCCGCTCCTTGATCCAACTAGACCAATCGTTTGTATCCCTCCATTCCCAGGCTGCTCATGTGACTATCGTCAGGTGAGTGGGATTTCAGTTCACAAACAGGGCATATAAAGACACAAACTCAATTTACAAAATAATGGTTGGAATGTGAGTCTTTACAGGTAATCAAGTCTTAAAGGTACAGACAATGTGAGTGGAGAGAGGGTTAAGCACAGGTTAAAGAGCTGTGTATTGTCTCCAGCCGGGACAGTTAGTGAGATTTTGCAAGCGCAGGAAGCTGTGGGGGTTACAGATAGTGTGACATGAACCCAAGATCCCGGTTGAGGCTGCCCTCAGGTGTGCGGAACTTGGCTATCAGTCTCTGCTCAGCGAATCTGCGCTGTCATGTGTCGTGAAGGCCGCCTTGGAGAACGCTTACCCGAAGTTCAGAGGCCGAATGCCCATGACCGCTGAAGTGTTCCCCAACAGGAAGAGAACACTCTTGCCTGGTGATTGTCGAGCGGTGTTCATTCATCCGTTGTCGTAGCGTCTGCATGGTCTGCCCAATGTACCATGCCTCGGGACATCCTTTCCTGCAGCGTATCAGGTAGACAACGTTGGCCGAGTTGCAAGTGAATGTACCGTGTACCTGGTGGATGGTGTTCTCACGTGAAATGATGGCATCCGTGTCGATGATCCGGCACATCTTGCAGAGGTTGCTGTGGCAGGGTTGTGTGGTGTCGTGGTCACTGTTCTCCTGAAGGCTGGGTAGTTTGCTGCGGACAATGGTCTGTTTGAGGTTGTGCGGTTGTTTGAAGGCAAGAAGCAGGGGTGTGGGGATTGCCTTGGTGAGATGTTCGTCTTCATCAGTGACATGTTGAAGGCTCCGGAGGAGATGTCGTAGCTTCTCCGCTCTGGGGAAGTACTAGACGACGAAGGGTACTCTGTCCACCGTGTCCCGTGTTTGTCTTCTGAGGAGGTTGGTGCGGTTTTTCGCTGTGGCACATCAGAACTGTCGATTAATGAGTCGTGCGCCATATCCTGTTCTTATGAGGGCATCTTTCAGCGTCTGGAGGTGTCTGTTGCGCTCCTCCTCATCGGAGCAGATCCTGTGTATACGGAGGGCTTGTCTGTAGGGGATGGCTTCTTTAACGTGTTTAGGGTGGAAGCTGGAGAAGTGGAGCATCGTGAGGTTATCCGTGGGCTTGCGGTACAGTGAGGTGCTGAGGTGACCGTCCTTGATGGAGATGCGTGTGTCCAATAATGCAACCGATTCCGGAGAGTAGTCCATGGTGAGTCCGATGGTGGGATGGAACTTGTTGATGTCATCATATAGTTGCTTCAGTGATTGTTCACCATGAGTCCAAAGGAAGAAAATGTCATCGATGTATCTAGTGTATAGCATCGGTTGAAGGTCCTGTGCAGTGAAGAGGTCTTGTTCGAACCTGTGCATGAAGATGTTGACATATTGGAGGTGCGAATTTGGTCCCAATGGCTGTTCCGTGTGTCTGGATGAAGACTGGTTGTTGAAGGTGAAGACATTGTGGTCCGGGATGAAGCAGACGAGTTGTAAAATTGCATCTGGAGATTGGCAGTTGTCGGCGTTGAGCACTGAGGCAGTTGCAGCAATGCCATCGTCGTGGGGGATGCTGGTGTAGAGTGCCGAGACATCCATTGTGACGAGGAGTGCTCCTGGTTCAACTGTTCCGTGTGTGCTGAGTTTCTGTAGGATGTCCGCAGTGTCGCGACAAAAGCTGGGGTTTCTTTGTACAATGGGTTTCAGGATGCCCTCGACGTAGCCGGAGAGGTTCTCACACAGGGTCCCATTGCCCGATACGATGGGACGGCCGGGTGCGTTGTTGAAGGTGAAGACATTGTGGTCCAGGATGAAGTGGATGAGTTGTAAAATTGCACCTGGAGATTGGTAGTTGTCGGCGTTGAGTACTGAGGCAGATGAGGAGGATCGCAACAGGCACCTCCAGATGCTGAAAGATGCCCTCATAAGAACAGGATATGGTGCTCGACTCATCAATTGACAGTTCCGATGTGCCACAACGAAAAACTGCACCAACCTCCTCAGAAGACAAACATGGGAAGCGGTGGACAGAGTACCCTTCGTCGTCCAGTACTTCCCCGGAGCGGAGAAGCTACGACATCTTCTCCGGAGCCTTCAACATGTCATTGATGAAGACGAACATCTCGCCAAGGCTATCCCCACACCCCCACTTCTTGCCTTTAACAACCGCACAACCTCAAACAGACCATTGTCCGCAGCAAACTACCCAGCCTCAGGAGAACAGTGACCACGACACCACACAACCCTGCCACAGCAACCTCTGCAAGACGTGCCGAATCACGACACGGATGCCATCATCTCACGTGAGAACACCATCCATCAGGTACTCGGTACATATACTTGCAACTCGGCCAATGTTGTCTACCTGATACGCTGCAGGAAAGGATGTCCCGAGGCATGGTACATTGAGGAGACCATGCAGACGCTACGACAACGGATGAATGAACACCGCTCGACAATCACCAGGCCAGAGTGTTCTCTTCCTGTTGGGGAACACTTCAGCGGTCATGGGCATTCGGCCTCTGAACTTCGGGTAAGCGTTCTCCAAGGCGGCCTTCACGACACACGACAGCACAGAGTCGCTGAGCAGAGACTGATAGCAAAGTTCCGCACACATGAGGACGGCCTAAACCGGGATCTTGGGTTCATGTCACACTATCTGTAACCCCCACAGCTTGCCTGGGCTTGCAAAATCTCACTAACTGTCCCGGCTGGAGACAATACACATCTCTTTACCCTGTGCTTAACCCTCTCTCCACTCACATTGTCTGTACCTTTAAGACTTGATTACCTGGAAAGACTCACATTCCAACCATTATTTTGTAAATTGAGTTTGTGTCCTTATATGCCCTGTTTGTGAACTGAAATCCCACTCAACTGACGAAGGAGCAGCAAGCGCTCCGAAAGCTAGTGGCTTTTGCTACCAAATAAACCTGTTGGACTTTAACCTGGTGTTGTGAGACTTCTTACTGTGTTTACTCCAGTCCAACGCCGGCATCTCCACGCCATAACCTTTTCCCAAATACTATCAGTTGCTCTTCATCACACCGATGCACTTAGTCACAGCATTTTCAACATTGACAATTGTAAGATTTTGGATTTGTGCGTTATTCCTCACTCTATGGCAAATGTCTGCCATGAAGAAAATGGAAAAACATTCAGCTGATCTCAGGAGAAGAAAAACATAATTTTTGGGAACCATCCTCAACCACACTTAACCTTGTAACAAAAATGTTTACTCTTACAAATGTTTCTGTCAAACTCTCCAACAGCAATTCACAAACCCCATCCCCCACCACAATTTTCCTCTCCTGATGGTCCTGATTGCTTGTTTGAAGATGGTTCCACCAATGTGAGGTGACTTCTAGCACCTCATCCAATTAGTCAGTATTCATTGGTGGGTTATTCCACGGCATCAAGGCTGATCCACCATTCACCCACTACCTATACAAATCCACTTCCTGTTATTGCACTGTTCGTTTGTTGATTTGGCCTTGAATTACATACAAAGGTAATTAATCAGGGATCAGTGAAATTCAACTACAAACAGAAACCCATTGCCCTGATCAAAGTTCTGCTACTGGTTAGGCCAGTTGGAGAACTTTCCCTCCTGAGGACCTCTTGTGGAACTATGCTTGACAGAATAAGGAAAATGTTCAATGCCTAATAGGATTTTGGTGGGGGCATCAGTAAAGGTTAGAGTGAGAGAAATAACAGCCAAAGCACCTGCCCCTGAAATGGAATTGGATGGATTAGTGTGTGTGCACACTGAGTGAGGATCAATACTGGTGCGATCTCACAGGTCAATAGTCTACCAATGCTCACCATCAACGATCCTGCATAAAGAATAGGCATTTGAACAATATAGAGATCAAGTGACTTGAATGGTACTGTAGCTTAGTGGCAGTCAATGCCTTCAATGAGGAGGAAGGGTGGAACTTATAATCAAAGGATACTTTCCACCCTTGGGTTAACTCCACAAGAGTAAGATAGAAAAAATAAAATTCAACTTTCACAGAGTTTTAAGGACCAGATTCAAGCAGTTTGTTTTAATGATTTTATATATAACTCAGGGTCAGGTCAATGAGCAAATTGAGCAATAACAGGGCACACATCAATAAACAACACTCTAAGTGCTGGCGGATACATGCAAGAATTCACTCCAAACAGGCACCATGCACCATTCTGTTCTGCTGTTCTTTTTTCTGTCAGTTTTCTCAGTTAAGCCGGAATTTTACCGTCCCGCCTGCCACGGGAATAGGAGCTGGCAGGGGGCGGAGCATGGAAAGGTCTGTTGACCTCGGGTGGGAATTTACGGTTTCGGGACGAGCAAGGCCATAAAATCCCACCCATAATCTTATCTCCTGAAGCCTTTGTATTTTGAAACTTAAATTTCTCATCCTTGTGTTCACTGGCGGCACGGTGGCACAGTGGTTAGCACTGCTGCTTCACAGCACCAGGGATCTGGGTTTGATTCCCGGCTTGGGTCACTGTCTGTGTGGAGTTTACACGTTCTCCCTGTGTCTGCGTGGGTTTCCTCCGGGTGTTCCGGTTTCCTCCCACATTCTGAAAGACGTGCTGGTTAGGTGCATTGACCCAAAGAGGCGCCGGACTGTAGCGACTAGGGGAATTTCACAGTAACTTCATTGCAGTGTTAATAAGCCTTACTTGTGACTAATAAATTAACTTTCTCTCTTCATGGTCTCAATCATTCTTATATCGTAGAATCATTGAATCGCAACAGTGCAGAAAAAGGTCATTCGGCCGATCGAGCCTGCACTGACAACAATCCCACCCAGGCCCTATCCCTGTAACCCCACTTATTTACCCTGCTGATCTCCCTTGTGCAAACTCCACACAGTCACCCAAGGCTGGAATCCAACCTGGGTCCCTGACGCTGTGAGGCAGCAGTGCTAACCACTGTGCCACCGCGTCACCCATCGGGAACCATCTCTAACCCCAAACCCTCTGAAAATTCTGCACTCCTCCAACTCTGACTTCTTCTGCATCCACCTCCACACCTCACAATTAGTGGCTGTACCTTCAGCTGTCTATGCCCTAAGTTCCAAAGCTCTAGAATTTGCTCCCTAAAACTTCAAGTCTCTGCTTCTTTCTTCTGCACACTTTTATTAACCTGCCCTAATGTCTCCTTCTGTAGCATATTTTTTTGTCTGATAATGCTCCTGTTAATTGCTTAGGGTTATTTTACTTTATTAAAGGTTCTACATAAATGTAACTGATTGTTGCTGTTTTTGAAGTCTTTGACTTTTAACAGATGTTTAGTTTCAGGGATACTGGGTACCCTCCAGGTGTAAGTCTAGAGGTTTAGTGTTAGCAAACCCTCTCCTGCCACATGCATTTGATGTCGGAGTTGCTGGATAATGATCAAGAGGCAGTATAGTGTCCATGTTCCCCACTCCAACATGTTCTTCATTATGTGTGGAAAGATGTCTTGGAGCACTTTAATGGACAATAGAGAGAAAGTTGATATAGTACCATGTATGAGGGAGATCGGCGATGAGAATAGAGAAAATGGTTTGTTTTGAAGATGACGAAAGGAAAGAGGAAGAGGCAAGAGGTGCGTGTTAAGGAGAGTTTCATAAGCTGAAAGAGAAAAGTGAACACACAGATGTTGAAGGAAGGGTTGCAGTGGGGAGGGAAAGTAATTGAAAGAATAGCATGTGAAAGAACATAAGAATATAAGAACTAGGAGCAGGAGTAGGCCATCTGGCCCCTCGAGCCGGCTCCACCATTCAATAAGATCATGGCTGATCTTTTTGTGGATTCAGCTCCACTTACCTGCCTGCTCACCATAACCCTTAATTCCTTTACTGTTCAAAAATGTATCTATCCTTGCCTTAAAAACATTCAATGAGGTAGCTTCAACTGCTTCACTGGGCAGGGAATTCCACAGATTTACAACCCTGTGTGTGAAGAAGTTCCTCCTCAACTCAGTCCTAAATCTGCTCCCCCTTATTTTGAGGCTATGCCCCCTAGTTCTAGTTTCACCAGCCAGTGGAAACTACTTCCCTGCTTCTATCTTATCTATTCTCTTCATAATCTTATATGTTTCTATAAGATCTCCCCTCATTCTTCTGAATTCCAATGAGTATAACCCCAGTCTACTCAGTCTCTCCTCATAAGCCAAATCTCTCAACTCCAGAATCAACCTAGTGAATCTCCTCTGCACCCCCTCCAGTGCCAGTATATCCTTTCTCAAGTAAGAAGACCAAAACTGTACACAGTACTCCAGGTGTGGCCTCACCAGCACCTTCTACAGCTGCAACATAATCTCGCTGTTTTTAAACTCCATCCCTGAATGAAGGACAAAATTCCATTTGCCTTCTTAATTACCTGCTGCACCTGCAAACCAACTCCTTGAGATTCCTGCACAAGGACACCCAGATCCCTCTGCACAGCAGCATGCTGCAATTTTTTTACCATTTAAATAATAGTCCATTTTGCTGTTATTCCTACCAAAATGGATGACCTCACATTTACTAACATTGTACTCCATCTGCCAGACCCTCGCCCACTCACTCAGACTATCTATATCCCTTTGAAGACTTTCAGCATCCTCTGCACACTTTGCTCTTTCACCCATCTTATTGTCATCTGCGAATTTTGACACACTACACTTGGTCCCCAACTCCAAATCATCTATGTAAATCGTAAACAATTGCAGTCCCAACACTGATCCCTGAGGCACACCACTAGTCACTGATCGCTAACAAGAAAAACACCCATTTACCTCCACTCTTCACTTTCTGTTAGTTAACCAACCCTCTATCCATGCTAATACATTACCCGTAGCACTGTGCACCTTTATCATATGTAGCAGTCTTTGGTGCGGCACCTTGTCAAATGCCTTCTGGAAATCCAGATACACCACATCCACAGGTTCCCCATTGTCTACTGCACATGTAATGTTCTCAAAGAATTCCACCAAATTAGTCGAACATGACCTTCCCTTCATGAACCCATGCTGCGTCTTACCAATGGGACAATTTATATCCAGATGCCTCGCTATTTCTTCCTTGATGATAGATTCAAGTATTTTCCCTATTACAGAAGTTAAGCTAACCGGCCTGTAGTTACCTGCCTTTTGTCTACCTCCTTTTTTAAACAGTGGCATCACATTTGCTGTTTTCCAATCTGCGGGAACCACCCCGAAGGAGCAGAGAAGCAAAAGTGTTTGCCAGGATACCTTTGTACCATCAAGGCAGGTTTGCCTTGATGGTACAGATAAACCAAAGCAGTTGATGAAGTTAAAGGTGAGATTAAAAACTCATATTCTCTGCGATTGGGTAGTGAGTGAGAATATTGTGGATCCTAGATTCCTGGTAGTTTGTGGATAGTGAAAGTAGAAAGGCTGGCAAATTTTAGTTCACTATTACCAATATTTATCAGACCAATCTTAGCCCACAACCACCATCACTAAAACAAATTATAGTTTCTATTTTATACAGTGACTTCTCTCAAGAAGGTTCCTTTTCTTCTTCAATTTCTTGATCGTCTTCAGTTTTTTTCTGAATGGCATATGATCTTGGCTGTTTCTCCTTTTAATTGTTTAGTTAAAAGCTGTTTGCAGTGACAAACTGATTTAAAATGTCCTCTCTTTTTGCAAGAATGGCACTCCACATTTTTGGCAGGACATTCTTAATGCCAATGCAGCCTTTTCCCGCCACAATGAGAATGCTGAATAATGCTGGCTTCTCTACTTCTCGGGTAAGGTACACTGCATTTTTTTTTCATGCTATAAATTGAAATCTATCAGCCTGCTTTCCCCACAAGATTTATGTTTCACCTTGAACAAAACTTTTGATTTTCTTTCTCTCTCCTTCCTTCCTCGCTATCTGCACTGCTTTTAATAGGGTCAAGTCTTCCTGCAACACAAAAATTCAGAGAATGTTTCATCTAAGACTCCCACGACAATACAATCTCAGATCAATTTATCCTTTAGGCTCCGTATTCATAATTTTCTGCTAATCGATATAGCTCACTGATAAAGAAATCAATGCTTCCTTTTGTCTTTGGGTGTGCCTATTAAATTTTGCTCACACTATAATTGTATTTTTGTGGAAATTAAAATAAGTATCAAAAACTTTAATGACTTCTTCTTTTTCCTTCTCTTCCTTTTTCTGTTGCTTCTTCTGGGGTATGGTTGAAGATTTTCCCACTATGTTCTTGAGGTGCAGTTCCTTGCAGCTCCTTCCAGTCATTAGGCTCTTCCCTTACTGCTCCTTGTGTCATGTTTAACCATTGCCATCATCTATTTTTGCTGCCTTTAGTCGAGTATGTGGTCCTTATCTTATTGGCAAGGCTGAAGACAATAGTGTTAGCAAACTCTATCTTTTATTCAACATTATGGTAACTATTTACAAGGTAGTCTCGACATAATGCTCTAAGTGAAACTATTTCTCTCCATGTTCTCTTACATCACCAATGATGTAGATATATATATGTATTTACGTGGTCAATATTGACCCTTTATACTATATACTTCATGAGCTGTAAAGCACAATTGGATGATTGGAGGCCATGACAGGCACTATATAAATGCTGTCCTTTCTTTTTTAAACCACCCATGCTGAAATTAACTGCAGGTAATGGATTAAATCTGGAACCTTCATGATCTGTATGATATACCTTCTCACTGAATTAACAAACTTAGTCATCAGTGGAAGAGATATTGCACATTTTAAACCTTTTTTAAGTAATAAGTGTATGAACAGTCTGAGAAAAGATACCATGGCATATATTCTGCAAAACTTGTGACTTAATTGATTAATTAATTTTACTGGCATAGCTCCAAAGGCTTAGTGGGGAAAAGATGTGTTGTCGTCAACCTTGAATATCTGGAAGATCCCACATTGGGCCACTGGTCATGCTGCATTACCTGGCCCCTGCTGAATCCCTGATTATTGTTGGTCTCAGTATCACTTTGCTTCAGATGAGATGTTAAACCAATGCTCCATCTGCCTGTCCCAGTGATTCAGGTAACATTAAAGATTTGCACTACTTTTCCCCATTCTCATTTTCTTCTTCTGCGATACAGACCCTATGGTGTCAGTATTTCACCCAAATGGCCAGTATTATGTATGAGTCTTGTTGACAAGTGAGCATTTATCTGCTGATCGGATGTAAAGAAAGTCAGTCAAGTCCACTTCTGCTCTCAAATATGTGCTAAAGATCATAAGACCATAAGACATAGGAGCAGAATTAGGCCACTAGGCCCATCAAGTCTGCTCCGCCATTCAATCATGGCTGATATTTTTCTCATCCCCATTCTCCCCCTTTCCCCATAACTCCTGAATCCCTTATTAATCAAAAACTTATCTATCTCTCTCTTAAAGACACTCAATGACCTGGCCTCCACAGCCTTCTGTGGCAAAGAGATCCACAGATTCACCACTCTCTGGCTGAAGAAATTCCTCCTCATCTCTATTTTAAAGGATCATCCCTTTAGCCTCAGGTTGTGCCCTCTGGTTTTAGTTTTTCCTACTAGTGGAAACATCTTCTTCACGTCCACTCTATCCAGGCCTCACAGTATCCTGCAAGTTTCAATAAGATCCGTTTCATCCTTCTAAGCTCCAATGAATAGAGACCCAGGGTCCTCAACCGTTCCTCATATGACAAGCTCTTCATTTCAGGGATCATCCTTGTGAATCTTCTCTGGACCCTTTCCAAGGCCAGCACATTCTTCCTTAGATACAGGGCCCAAAACTGCTCACAATACTCCAAATGGGGTCTGACCAGAGCCTTATACAGCTTCAGAAGTACATTCCTGCTCTTGTATTCGAGCCCTCTTGACATGAATGCTAACATTGCATTTGCCTTCCTAACTGCCGACTGAACCTGCACGTTAACCTTAAGAGAATCTTGAACAAGGACTTCCAAGTCCCTTTGTGCTTCTGATTTCCTAAGCATTTTCCCATTTAGAAAATAGGCTATGACTCCATTCCTCCTTCCAAAGTGCATAACCTCACACTTTTTCACATTGTATTCCATCTGCCACTTCTTTGCCCACTCTCCTAACCTGTACAAGTCCTTCTGCAGCCCCCCGCTTCCTCAATACTACCTGTCCCTCTATAGATCTTTGTATCATCTGCAAACTTAGCAACATTGCCTTCAGTTCCTTCTTCCAAATCGTTAATGTGTATTGTGAAAAGTTGTGGTCCCAGCACCGACCCCTGAGGCACACCACTAGTCACCTGCTGCCATCCTGAAAAAGACCCCTTTATCCCCAGTCTCTGCTTTCTGCCAGTCAGCCAATCCTCTATCCATGCCAGGATCTTACCCTTAACACCATGGGCTCTTAATTTATTTAACAATCTCCTATGCGGCACCTTGTCAAAGGCCTTTTGGAAATCTAAAGAAGTCACATCCACTGGCTCTCCTTTATCTAACTTCCTTGTTACCTCCTCAAAGAACTCTAACAGATTTGTCAGAGATGACCTCCCCTTGACGAAGCCCTGCTGACTCAGTCCTATTTTGTCATTCACTTCCAAGTACAAAAACCACAAAAGGTTGTGAATGTAGCCCAATCCATCATGCAAACCAGCCTCCCATCCATCGACTCTGTCGACACTTCCCGCTGCCTTGGCAAAGCAGCCAACATAATTAAGGACCCCACGCACCCCAGACATTCTCTCTTCCATCTTCTTCCGTCGGAAAAAAGATACAAAAGTCTGAGGTCATGTACCAACCGGCTCAAGAACAGCTTCTTCCCTGCTGCCGTCAGACTTTTGAATGGACTTACCTTGCATTAAGTTGATCTTTCTCTACACCCTAGCTATGACTGTAACACTACATTCGGCACTCTCTCGTTTCCTTCTCTATGAACGGTATGCTCTTTATAGCGCGCAAGAAACAATACTTTTCACTGTATGCTAATACATGTGACAATAATAAATCAAATCAAATCAAAATCTTTATAGCTGAGGATATTGAGGTGTTACACTTATTGCTACCATTTATATATAGACTATCAAGGAGTTCTTATATTACTGTCTGTCGGAGGGGAATGTGCATGTTACCACTTTATTATTTATCAGTGCGATTTCAGTGAGTTACCACTAATTCCTGATAAAATTAAAGTTCTTCGCACTCTGGTTTCCCATCTGCAAAACTCCCTCGCCTTCTGATTCCCCTCTTTCCCACCCTCAGTTTCCCCATCTACGCATGGTGGTTTCCTGGTTCTTAGAACGTGTAGCACAGCAGTTGCTTGCATGAAGCCACATGCAAAATTACTCAACATATAAGGAGACACAACCTTTCTAAACTATACACAATATTTACAGAGGACGCGATCGGATGTCATGTTATCAGAATGGCCTCCAGCCAGAGCTGCAACCCTGGCCACAGCTGACTTCTCAGTTTTCTGGAGATGATCTGACCCCTGACACACATAAACGTGGTCAGGAGCACAGCCCACTGAAGAACAGGAATTGTCACTCTACCACACGCACAAAGTCAGGGCAGGATTGGGGAATTTTTGTTCCCAGTTTCTAAGACCATATTGTGGCACACATTATGGAATTTGATCTGCTATCTTCAGCTGTCATAGAAATGAGCAACAGAATTAGATCCTTCAAGCCTGAAAACTAACACTTCTGTGTTTATTAGAAATGTTTTCTTCAGGCACTGCAGCATGCGGATTTTATTTCATGATTCAATCTATCCTGTGACTCGCCCAATTGCCAAGGTCTTAAATTGAAAGTAGATTGAAGCCAAGCCACAGAGTAGCAGAACAAAACAGACCTAGATTAGCTCCTAAGAAATGACGGCATTGTATTCACTAGCTCAGAAAAATTATTGAGCAATGATTTGATTTGATTTGATTTACTATTGTCACATGTATTAGTATACAGTGAAAAGTATTGATTCTTGCGTGCCATACAGACAAAGCATACCGTTCATAGAGAAGGAAAGGAGAGAGTGCAGAAAGTAGTGCTACAGTCATAGAGAAGCATAGAACAAGAGTAAAGGATAGAATTAGAAGGTATGCTGCGCACAGCTTGCAAGAAGTCACCTCACTCTGGCGCCATCTTGAGAAAAAAAATGGTGTGCGTTGGTGTCCAAAAATAAGGGCAAAGAACAAAGAAAATTACAGCCCAGGAACAGGCCCTTCGACCCTCCAAGTCTGCACCGACCATGCTGCCCGATTGAACTAAAACCCCCTACCCTTCCGGGGACCATGTCCCTTTATTCCCATCCTATTCATGTATTTGTCCAGGCAATGTGCGGGTTAGGTTGATTGGCCATGTTAAATTGCCCATTAATGTCAGGCAGACTAGCGGGGCAAATATGTGGGGTTATGGGTTTAGGGCTTGGGTGGGATTGTTGTCGGTGCAGGCTCGATGGGCCAAATGGCCGTCTTCTGCACTGTAGGGATTCTATGATTCTATGAATGGTTTGATTTCTTGTTCACTAGAGTGATCAGAATATATACAGATGACAAATATATGACAAAGAGGGACAAGGAAAGACCAATTGGTCCATTCAGCCTCTTCTTTCTAGGCATGGTAAGTCCTATATGCATTATCAATCTGCAACTTCCTCTCCAAAGCCAGGTAGTCTCTTGGGAGAGGGAGAGAAATAAAGAAAAATAGGCTCATTTAGGAAAAATCTAATTAAGAAAATACCTCCTCAAAAGGCCAGGAAACTGATAACCTACCGAAATTTTGTAAATCAATTTATCATCTTGGCAATGGGGAGGGTGAAGTACCACTCTCACCTCTAAATACCATATAGTACCACTCTCACCTCTAAGTACCATATAGTACCACTCTCACCTCTAAGTCAAAAGCTTGTGAGTTCAAGCCCCACAATCCAGACTGAGGGGTAATGAGGATGGGCTACATTGTCAGAGATGCTGTCACTTTGAGGAGACTTTAATCAAAGGCCCCATCAACTCTCTAATGGAATTGAAGAATGATACAGCACAGAAAGAGGCCATTTGGCCTGGCATGTCTGCAACCACCCTCTGAAGGAGCAATTCATCTGATGAGTAACTCCTCTGAAGTTTTCCAGTGGTCCTGTAAATCTGCAAACATGTGCAAAAATATTACTGTAACATTTATTTAATCGTCACAAGTAAGGCTTACATTAACACTGCAATGAATGTACTGTGAAATTCCCCTAGCTGCCACACTCTGGCGCCTGTTCGGGTCAATGCACCTAACCAGCACGTCTTTCAGACTGTGGGAGGAAACCGGAGCACCCGGAGGAAACCCACGCAGACACGCGGAGAACGTGCAAACTCCACACAAAACAGTGACCCAAGCCAGAAATCGAACCCGGGTCCCTAATGCTGTGAGGCAGCAGTGCTAACCACTAGCTAGGGTAAATGCATGGGGTTATGAGGATAGAGTCTGGGTGGGATTGTGGTCAGTGCAGACGCGATGGGCCGAATGACCTCCTTCTGCACTGTAGGATTCTATGATTCTAAGTGCTCCTTCAGCGAGAAGACACTTATCAGTCTGGGCTGGATGTGAATCAGGTCAGAGATGAAAAGCCAGTCCCATTATCTGTTTTTTACATCCTTATTCAAACAGATATGCTGAGCTTTGCTTTATGATGTGGATCTTGAATCGGTTCCACAATGATTCAGACCAACATTTCTGTTCCCACATCACTAAGCAAGTAGCAACAAGTCAAGATCTATATTGAAGTGACACTAACTTCTTGGAAATTTATTTGACAAACCTTTTTGTGAGTCTTTATCATGGGAAGGGTGAGAAAGGATCTAGAAAACCCATCTGAAATGTTCAGCCCAATGTCAAGTGCTATGTTTGTCTCTACAAATTCTGAAAAAAATACATTCCTTTACTCAGCTGCAACACTCTTGCTTCTGAGTCAGAAGGTTATAGGTTCAAATTTCAATCTGCGCATTAACCAGGCTGACATTTCAGTACAATGTTGAGTGATTGCAGCCCTATGGTGCAGGGAGTGGAAAGTCTTTCGAATGTGATGTTGATCTGAGGTCCCATTATGTTCTCTCAGTTAGATGGAAAAGATTCCACAGGAGAGCAGGGGGGTTGCATAAACTGGGGAGATTGAGGAGTGATCTGACCAAGGTGCTAAAAAAAAACATGAAAAAAGAGTTGATAGGATTGACTCAGAGAAGCTGAACCGGTAACTTCTGCAGAGTGGCAATCTCTGTCGGATTGCCACCCTTGATGAACTTGCCTGCACTGTAATTCCAAAGCTGCTGTCGCATCCAACCTCCCTCACTCGGGCTGGGTGAGATAGGAGCCGTGCAGTGCGCCCCAGGCAGCACTGAACAAAGAACAAAGAACAGTACAGCACAGGAAACAGGCCCTTCGGCCCTCCAAGCCTGTGCCACTCATTGGTCCAACTAGACCATTCGTTTGTATCCCTCCATTCCCAGACTGCTCATGTGACTGTCCAGGTAAGTCTTAAACGATGCCAGCGTGTCTGCCTCCACCACCCTACTTGGCACCGCATTCCAGGCCCCCACCACTCTCTGTGTAAAAAACGTCCCTCTGATATCTGAGTTATACCTCGCCCCTCTCAGCTTGAGCCCGTGACCCCTCGTGAACGTCACCTCCGACCTGGGAAAAAGCTTCCCACTGTTCACCCTATATATACCCGTCATAATTTTGTACACCTCTATTAGGTCTCCCCTCATTCTCCATCTTTCCAGGGAGAACAAGCCCAGTTTACCCAATCTCTCCTCAGTGCTAAGACCCTCCATACCAGGCAACATCCTGGTAAACCTTCTCTGCACTCTCTCTAAAGCCTCCACGTCCTTCTGGTAGTGCGGCGACCAGAATTGGACGCAGTATTCCAAATGTGGCCTAACCAGCATTCTATACAGCTGCAACATCAGACTCCAGCTTTTATACTCTATACCCCGTCCTATAAAGGCAAGCATACCATATACCTTCTCCACCACTGGCATGGAGTGACATCGGCGCAGAGAGGTAAGTCGCTCCCTTTTTTTACAGCATTAAGTGCCGCAAAAGAGATGTTTAATCGGACAATTTAAAGGGAACAGGTAAGGTTCAAAGGTAAGTCGTTCAGGTAATTGGGGGGGGAGACTGGGGTCGGCGGGGGGGGGAGCTGATGTAGGAGACTGAGAGGAGGAAGAGTGGGAGACTGAAAGGGAGAAGACTGAAGGAGGAGGGGGGAATCGTGGCTGACCAGAGGGGAGAGGGCAGACCAGAGGGGAGAAGGAGGTGATGGGACAGACCAAACTGGGGGTGGGGAGGGGTGGTGGTGGGGGTGGCAGGACGGACTGGAGGGGTGAGGCTTGGTGGGGGGGAGGGATTGGACCAGAGTGAGGGGTCGGAACGGTGAGGGAGGGGGGTGGTATTTAGAGTGGGTGGGGTGATTGGAATGTGGGGGTAGGAGGGAAGTTTCGGACCGGAGACTGTGGGGGCAACACCAGAATGTGTGGGGGTGGGGGGTCGTGGGGGTCATTATTTCTAATTCTCACCTCCTCACAGATTCTCCACTGCAGCTGCTGATGTCGGGTTCACACCAAGATGTAGTGGGAGGAAAAGAAAATGTAAGGATTTATGAGGCAACAAATCTGGTGCGAGTGTTTTTACAAAATTCGCTTTGTCACATGTAAATATCGCACAACATATTTTTTCCACATTATTTATGCATGCATCGTTATCCTTTTTAGAAACTTGGTTAGTCAGAGACCTAACTGTGGTGGACCTCAGTTGTGCCTTTGTCCTATATGGACCACCGTTGTGTGTGCTTGTCATACCTGGACACATCCCCTTCCAGTTTGGTTCCTCCCCTCGGCACCTAGTATAAAGGTGGCTGTCTCCTCCCCCTTGTTCAGTCCAGGCTGGTTATTTGTTGGGATCTGCTCCTGATTCTGTTGTGAATAAAAGCCTACACTTGTATTGGCATATCGGTAGTCTTTCGCCTTATTGATAGCGCATCACTAACTAAACTGGCATACTTCATAGTGACGCAGGGTAAGGTTAGACATCTAATTTGATGTGTAGGAGACAATGGTGTTGTGTGTTTGATTAATGAGAGAAGAAATGCCTCCTCATTTCGGGCGGCACGGTGATACAGTGGTTAGCACTGCTGCCTCACAGCGCCAGGGACCCAGGTTCAATTCCTGACCTCGGGTGACTGTCTGTGCGGAGTTTGTACATTCTCCCTGTGTCTGCCTGGGTTTCCTCCTGGTGCTCCAGTTTCCTCCCACATTCCAAAGATGTGTGGGTTTGGTTGATTGGCCATGGTAAATTGCCTCTTTGTATCAGGGTAAATACTAACAGGGCAAATATTTGATGTTGGGGGATAGGGCCTGGGTGAGATTGCGGTCGGTGCAGAGTTGATGGGCCAAATGACCTCCTGTGCTGTTGGAATGATTTTAAGCTTTCCATCTTGAATGGGAGACCACTTACTTTAAAACTGTGACCCCCTCGATTTAGATTCTCCTACAAGGGGAAACATCATCTCAACATCTACCCTATGAAAGTCCCCTTCCCCCCACCAAAATCTTATATTTTTCAATAAGATCACCTCTCATTCTTCTAAAACTGCAAAGTGTATCGGCCCAACCTGCTCAACCTTTGTTCATTAGACAACTCCTTTGTCCCAAGAATCAGCGAGTGAACCTTCCCCAAGTTGCCTCCAATCTCTAAATATCAACATTTTTAATAATTGGAAGGATAGAACGGCATTGGGTGTGTATGGCATAGGATGGGTGAATGAAAAGATGGAATAGGCCAGGTATACTAATTTGACTGCAAAGGGGGTCATGCTGGGTCTCTGCTAGTTTTCTAGCTATATTCAGATACATTAGTCGGTTTCTTGGTAAATTAAAACAAAAATCACAGTTAACAACCTTGAAAATGAACCTTTTAGTGTCCTTGTGCCCAAAAAAACAAGGTTAATTTTTAAAGCCTTCATGAAGGCCTAAACTGTCAGTGGAAACATCCTAAGTGCATGGCCAGTTTTGTGGGTTGTGCCTGCTTCCAATTTTTAAAATGGTGCAAAAGATGGTAGGAACTCTAATGGCGTTGAACACAGATTGCTCTTAGGGTTATGTGATCTTTGCTCCAGAGGCACCAATTTTGGGCAAATTGCTCTGAATAAACCAGCATAATTGAGTGGAATCTTGCAGCCTTCATTTTTAAGTGTGTGTTGTTTTGTTGAAGGGAATCATGATTTTCATTTCCCTAATCCTGTTCTCCCTGCTAGTAGCTCAAAAGGTCATCCTCCAGAACCAGAAAATCTGGCAGGAAACATCCATCACCAGACAGGAGAAAATATACTGCCAGAAATAGCTGCACAACACTCTACTGGTCCAGTTAGCACTTTATGGCACAACTATGATGAGGTAATTAGTCGTTCATTTCATTGTGATAAAATATAGCTTGTTTAATAGTTTGGTCAGTAAATGTAGTCAGTGTTGAGCTAGGTGATCAGAGCTGAGTTGACGATTGGGCCATAATGTTCCATTGGACAATGGATAGAAAATATCAGCCAGGTTTCTTGCTCCAGATAATATAGCCCCCTCTTGGGGGGAAGCATAGACATTGGATGACAACCAGAATGAGTACAACTGTGATGCCTCCCTCCTGCAACAATGATGCACATCCCCTGGTTAGACAAGAGACACCGTCACCAGTCAGCTCAATCTCTGGCGTGTGATTAGACATCTAATCTCAGAGTAGAACTAGAGATGTGGCAATTAACCTCACAGCCTGAAAGCACAGATATGATCTTGCAGGCACCAATTATACTCAGATAATTTAGTATCCTCCACTATGAGAGGATATTGCAGTCAATCACAAAACTGTCCTCATCTGACATCCACTTACGGACTAGGTGTTGTCAAGGAAGTGTTTGTAGGGCTCTGGGAAAGGAACAAGGGAGAGGCCCTAAATGGATAGGCCTTTCAAAGTGCTGGCATAATAGGCCTAATGGTCGTCTTTTGCGTTGTGCAGTTGTATAATACAATAAATGTTAACAGCTTATTGAACAATGGGAACAACACAGCCAAACCCATGTCAAGTCCTCTTCACCCATCTACACAAATTCTTTCCAATAGGATCCCTGAGTACTGAAGCGCAGTAGAAAACTGGTGGATTTTCTCTTCCTTAATCCAGAGACCTCCAGTACCTTTCTAGCTTAATTCCCCACCAGAACAGCCAAAGGGCCCTCTGCCTCGTCCTTGGACATAGGCCCAACCTATTCCTGCCCACTACACCCTCCTCTGCTTGGCACAACCTGTTCATACATTGGAGATATTCTGTTTTAACTCCACTCACTTCCTCCAAATAAGAGGTGTTCTGAGGAGAAACCCTATGGATCATATCTGTTCCTGACTTTTTGCGGGATATTCTTTATTCCAGCCCTACACAGGCCCCTTCCTTCACCCCTTTTTCTGTTATATTTATAATTATATTGGTACCACTTCCTGGTCTCATGCCAAACTGCACAAATTTCATCAGCTTTGCTTTCAATTTCCACCCCACCTTCACATGGTTTTGACTCTAGTCTTCCCTTCCTCAACTTCTCTATTTCCACTTCTGGGAAAGAAACCAAAGATTCCCTTCCACCGTGGTTGATAAGACCCTTGATGGAGTCCAGCCCATTTCCTGCCGATCTGCTCTGTCTCCTTCTCCCTCCCAGAACCACAATATACGGATCCGCTTGGATATCTGACGAAGGAGCAGGGCTCCGAAAGCTAATGGCACTGGCTACCAAATAAACCTGTTGGACTTTAACCTGGTGTTGTTAAAACTCTTACTGTGTTTACCCCAGTCCAATGCCGGCATCTCCACATCATAAAATGACTGAGCCAGGAGAGCTCCCTGGGAAATGAGTGCAGACCTGCATGGTTCTTTGTCTGTGGTCACAGACCAGTTGTACAGCAAAGAATGAAAGCCTTTACAATTCACAAATGCCGCTGGCTGATCCCACAGAACTATACAGGTCACATGAATGCAGTTGATGACCCTTTGCATGCTGGGCTATTATACTGATACAATACCTTGGGCTTATTTACAAAGCACCAATCACTCAAAAGGGATTGGGTAAACATATTGTGTGTTCATTTATTAAGACTAGGCACATGTAAACAGTTATACAAAGGTATAAAGCTTGAAGATATCAGAGCTGTACTTCTTTTGGTAACCAAATAAACTAAATCAACAAACTGAGCGATATGTTTAAAGGTAGATCCTTAAAGGAATACTGCATCAAAGTAAACAGAATCTCAAAGGAAATTTAAAATACGGAACAAAATTGAAGGGGTCAGTAAAACATGCAGTCCCCATGATGGGCCTCGATAATGCCAGCGGACACCACGTGCTCCCTTTCCAGGGATACCCAGCAGCGAACATAGTTGCGGAACCACGGCAGACAGTTGGGTCGGCTGACCTCCTCGAGCGCCCACTGCCTGGATCAATGAATGGCCAGCTTGGCCAGGCCCAGGCCCAGGAGCAGGTCCACAAGGAGGCCCTTCTCCCACCATGCCCCGGCTCTGCAATGAGTGCCGAAGATCAGCAAAGTGGGGCTGAAGTGCAACCAAAAAGAAAGTAACAGATTTTTCAGAAAACTATAAAAGGGGATGTAGCCAGGACAACCTACATATGTGTGGTCATGCACTCCACAAGGCCACAAAAGACACATGCATCTTGGGAGTCCATGAACCAATGCAACCTACGGTTGTATGGAACTGCTGCATGCAACACCCTCCAACCAAGTTCCCCGATGTCAAAGGGGAGGAGTCTCCTGTGTAAAGAGCCCTCCATGGGAATCTCCGCCACTGGACGGCAACAGAGCGTGCCAGGCTGTGTCCAGACGGCAGACAAAGGCAAGGAATTGAAAGGTGTGAAGCTGCAGCACATTTTTGATTTGATTTGATTTATTATTGTCACATGTATTAACATACAGTGAAAAGTATTGTTTCTTGCGTGCTATACAGACAAAGCATACCATTCATAGAGAAGGAAATGAGAGAGTGCAGAATGTAGTGTTACAGTCATAGCTAGGGTGTAGAGAAAGATCAACTTACTGCAAGGTAAGTCCATTCAAAAGTCTGACTGCCGCAGGGAAGAAGCTGTTCTTGTGTCGGTTGGTACGTGACCTCAGACTTTTGTATTTTTTTCCCGACGGAAGAAGGTGGAAGAGAGAATGTCTGGGGTGTGTGGGGTCCTTAATTATGCTGGCTGCTTTGCCGAGGCAGTGGGAAGTGTAGACAGAGTCAATGGATGGGAGGCTGGTTTGCGTGATGGATTGGGCTACATTCACGACCTTTTGTAGTTTCTTGCGATCTTGAGCAGAACAGGAGCCATACCAAGCTGTGATACAACCAGAAAGAATGCTTTCTATGGTGCGTCTGTAAAAGTTGGTGAGAGTTGTAGCTGACATGCCAAATTTCCTTAGTCTTCTGAGAAAGTAGAGGCGTTGGTGGGCTTTCTTAACTATAGCGTCGGCATGGGGGGACCAGGACAGGTTGTTGGTGATCTGGACACCTAAAAGCTTGAAGCTCTCGACCCTTTCTATGTCATCCCCGGTAATGTAGACAGGGGCATGTTCTCCTTTACGCTTCCTGAAGTCGATGACAAAAGGAAATGCCTCTGCGCTGTGCTAAAGTACATGAGGGCATTTCCACGCCACAACTCAGATTGTCTGATTCTGGCATCTAAGAGAGGGCTGGGGGCTTTGGGGCCAATGTGAAATTCCATCTGAGCAGGGGTACACTCAGACAGAGTGGTGACTGGCAAAAGTTCTCCGCGGAGGTTTCAGGAATATTGGGTGTAATTGAACTGTGAAGAAGGAAGACAGTGGTATGAGAATATGTGTGTATGGATTTAACCCAGATCTGATCAGTCGTAAGATTTTCAACTCTTTTCATTGTCCACAACCCACCCACTGCATATTTGGTTCCTCCAACTTTGAAATACAATCTCATAAAATACTGCCCATTATGTACACAAATTTAAAGGCTGGGCTTGTATCACTAACTGTCTGATTCAGAGACAAGAATTCCAGCACGGAGCCAAGGCTGGTGAGTGAACAGCTTAATAAACCTGTTGGACTTTAACCTGGTGTTGTTAAAACTCTTACTGAGTGAACAGCTTAGACAGGGAAATTGTCTGTTTTGGGGCATTTCCAAATGATCAATTGGATAACGGATATTTTGATCCTTAGATTGTACACACCATACAAGAGTTAAATAAGAAGTTAAGGCTATCTTTCTATCTTGGGGCGGCACGGTAGCACAGTGGTTAGCACTGCTGCTTCACAGCTCCAGGGACCTGGGTTCGATTCCCGACTTCGGTCACTGTCTGTGTGAGTTTGCACATTCTCCTCGTGTCTGTGTGGGTTTCCTCTAGGTGCTCTGGTTTCCTCCCACAGTCCAAAGATGTGCGAGTTAGGTTGATTGGCCATGCTAAAATTGCCCCTTAGTGTCCTGAGATGCGTAAGTTAGAGGGATTAGTGGGTAAATGTGTAGGGATAAGTGGGTAGGGCCTGGGTGGGATTGTGGTCGGTGCAGACTCGATAAGCCGAATGGCCTCTTTCTGTACTGTAGGATTCTATGATTCTTTCCCTTAATGACTCAGTTGCTAGATAGGGAGTATCTCAAACACGCAGACAAAAAATGTCACAGGGACAATTCTCCCCAAAAATTCCAAGTGTCAAATTCGCGGGAAAACTGGAGTAATTCACGTTGTTTTTTTCAGTGGGAGTTCACACCAGAATCTCCCACACTCTGTTCACTGCAGAGGCATGATGTGGAGATCCCAGCGTGAATATCATTACATTTCAGGGGGCGGGGCCTATTCCCACCTGGGAGGCTGTCCTGACCTGGTCTGGCTACATGTGACTCCAGAGCCACAGCAACAAGGTTGACTCTCAACTGCCCCCTGAAATGGCCTAGCAAGCCACTCAGCTCAAAAGCAACTAGGGATGGGCAATAAATGCTGAAGTGGAGATGAATAAATGCTGGCCAGCCAGTGACACCCAAGTCCCACAAATGGTTAGTAAAGAGATGCAGATGCCCGATTTTGACTAAAATGGTGACTCATCATCAAAAGCAGGGCCAAAACTTTCCAATCAACAAGAGCAGAACGGCAAGAAAGTCAGAAAGAGCAGCTGCTTGAGCCAACAATCGCCATCACCTCTGCCAGTCAACAACTGATGTCCTCACTGTGGGAGAGCCTGTAAGGTTACGATAGAGCTCATAAGCTCTAGTCCACAAGTCCACAGTTAGCAGAGACATCTCATTTAAACACAGCCGTCTGCAGAGAAAACCCATCCTCGGCACGAGGCATTGCCGATAATGACAGGAAGTTTCAGTGACTCATTCCCTTTAGAGAAAATTAAGGGGAAAATATTTTTCAAAAATATTGGAAAGCCTTTTTTGCAAATAGGTTGAAATCTTTTGCTACTTTTGCCACAGTAACGTTGTACACAGCAGCAACATAAAGCATTTTGATGTGATTTAGGTTCTAATGTGGCGTGTTTGAAAACAAACAGAGAAAGTACTTTCCAAACACTTTTCCATGAAGTCAGTGCACTTTCCAAAGAGTTGCACTTGAAATCCCCTAGCAGTTCCCAAAAATATCTACATTTCCTGTCATACTGCTGTTTATCATCAGATGAAAAATCTTTTACATGGATTAACAAAATAAACTGACGCTCCTCCCCCCAGCACCTGTTTCCACCTCCCATCCCCCCCTCCCCCCAGCTATCATTACACTCTAAACATATGAAATACATTATTAGATCCTCTGACAGGAATTTCCCTTCAGTTTTGGAAGAAAAATCTTGCTCCATGTGCGTCTGGTTTGACAAGAACATAAGAAGGGAACATTTAGTCAGTGGCATTTGTTTGACTTCTAGAAATAAATCATAGCCATTTCCACTACCTTTAGGATCTGGCTGGCACTCAGCAAATCCTTCCCTGAGAATATTTTTACATACCACTCTGCCCAACCTTTTTTTTGACTGATTACCCCCACCTCCTCACTATAGGTTCAATTGTACAATCATAGAATCCCTGCAGTGCAGAAGGAGGCCATTTGGCCCATCGAGTCTGCATTGACTCTCTAACCGAGCATCTTACCTAGTCCCACTGCCCCCCCCCTCCACCCTCCCCACACCAGCCCCATCCCCGTAACCCCATGCATTTACCCTGGTAATCCCCCTAACCTACACATCTTGGGACACTAAAGGGCAATTTAACATGGCCAATCCACATCCTCATATCCTTTAAAAAAGTGCCTGCACGAGCACCTGGCACGTCATAACATTCAAGGCTATGGGCCAAGTGCTGGTAAATGGGATTAGGTGGGAGTTCAGGTATTTCTTGTGTGTCAGTGCAGACTCGATGGGCCGAAGGGCCTCTTCTGTACTGTATGATTCTATGATCCACCTAACCTGCACATCCAGTGAGGAAAAGTTGAAAACCCCTTTATTATTTTTGCTGCAACAACTTTGTGCCCAAAGAGCAAAATACGAGATCAGAGTTTGCACTGTGGGCAATATTGACAATCCGGGCACAGGCTGTGCTGGCTTTCCGAATTGATTTCTATGGTTCAAGTGTTCACTCAAACTAATTTGCATACCACAAATGTGGAGTCGGTCTGAACCAGCCCAAATGGGCGGTGTTTTGGAACATAAATCTTTTCTTCTTGCATTAAAAAATGAATCACTCCAGGGTAAATTTAGGAATGGCATATGGTGTCATTTTAATAATGCAGCTAACCTGAATGTCCAGTCTACCCCTTGTGATTAACTTGATTTCAAGCAACTGAAAAAAGCTCGAAAAAAAATTACACAAAACCATTTACTTATTTCTTTGGTGCACACTAGTCAATTTATTGGCATTTTTTTAATAGTTAAAAGCTTTAAAACATGTCAATTAGCACCGTTGGGGCTTAAAAAAGAACTTAACTTTAAGCCCCTCTTGAAGGGCTGCAAACAGGAGCCATTAGCAGAGACTGGCCATGATGATTAATTAGATTAGGGGGCTTGACCAATGTTGTTTTTTTTTATACTTTTCCAACTCAATCAAATCAAATCCAATTCAGAGTCTCAACAAGTTGAGACATTTCCGATCCAGGCTGACAAGACAGGGCGAGCGACCAAACCACCCTGTCCTGGGCCTGATCTACATGAGCCAAGCTGATTGGAGAAGGGGGAGGTTCTTCCTCCAAGACTTGAGCTCATTTGCATCCTAGCCAAAAGGCCGAGATGCCGCTTTTAAAAATTGCTTCATATGAAACATATGAAGCCTCAGCGTAACCTAATGACCTCAACCAAGTGCGGCCGACCATGGGCTGCCGACCATATTACACTTGATCTTAGCCAAAAGGCCGAGAAGTTGGTGGATAGGGCCAGTTTCTAGTGCAATGTTTTCTTAAAATAGTGAAAAACATTACAGTATGTTGGTTTGCACCGCACATAATTTGCACTTGAAGTTCCTCAATCTTTTGCATTGGTTTGGCCAATTTTGAGCAACATGCTCAGAAAAACCAGCACAACGTCGTAGAAACTCTTATCCGAATTGATATGGTGAGGAAGCTGTACTCGGTGGGAACAGGGACCAGAGAAGGACTGAAACCTTTCAGTTACAGTTTACCAATCTACACTCCTGCAGGCGTGGATTCTTGCTGGAACACAGGTTCATGGAACTTACACTCATGCCCACCGCCCTTCTTCCCTCTAAAAACACATATCCATTGCACTCATTCATACTGCCCAGGCTAGTGGTGCCCCCTGTCTGCACAAGTCAAACATTCTTAGGATGGAAAAGTCCTGCCTTGTCTCTGTTCTATTTCCGACCTCCTAATTCTGACCCCCAGCATTTTAATCCATCACTACACAAGTGATATTCCAGTATCAACATTGTTATTTCCCTCCATACTAGCAAATAGGAGTGGTTCCACAGAAGGACAAAGATGACGTCCTTACTGCCCATTTTTCCTTTCCTGCCTTCTCCCCATTGGGTTAGGTCCATGGCAATTGCTTGATGCCTTCCCACAGCTGGTTTTACTCTGTATTTGTGGTTTCTGTTACTGGTGCCATTTCCTGGAAGCAATACATCTCTCATATCTGGCTGCAAGCCATTTATGGCCCCCGGGACATACTAAGAGTAGCGACTAGAAATGCCAGATAGAATTTTATAACTAACAGGCGCAAAAGCAAAAAATAAATTTTAGCCAGCGTACAGAGTTGAGCTTGTGTCAAGTGCAGTCTTTCTGTTGGTTGGATGCTTGCTAACCTACTGTGTTATTTTAATAAACTTCTTTTCTCACACAGTGCCATTTCCAATGCTGTCTCGAAGGCTAGTGGAGGGTATAAGGATCCGACCACATCCTGAGAAGGAAACAAGCTCAGATCATGGGCTGGCTTCCTGTTACAACTATACACGGCTGACTGCTTGTTCTTCCTACTTGCCCTTGGCTATCTGCAACTGTTTCTTTCTCTTTATCAAAATCCAAATTGGGTCTCTTCAATAAGGTGATGATTCAGGGGAGTTGTATTATCTTCACAACTGCAGTAAGACATGCGGAAAGGGTACAAAATCAATAAGTAGGGATGGAACACAACATTTTTTGTCTCAAGATCAACTTTTAGCAAAGAGTTCAGGTGGGTTTAAACTGCTTGAATCATAGAATCAAAGAACCCTATAGTGCAGAAAGAGGCCATTCAGCCCATCGAGTCTGCACCGACCACAATCCCACCCAGGCCCTACCCCCATATTCCTACATATTTTACCCGCTAATCCCTCTAACCTACGCATCTTAGGACACTAAGGGGCAATTTTAGCATGGCCAATCAAGCTAACCCACACATCTTTGGACTCTGGGAGGAAACCGGAGCACCCGGAGGAAACCCACGCAGACACAAGGAGAATGTGTAAACTCCACACAGACAGTGACCTGAGCCGGGAATCGAACCCAGGTCCCTGGAGCTGTGAAGCAGCAGTGCTAACCACTGTGCTACTGTACCGCTTGGAGGCTTATGCACAGAAAATTAGGCTGTATCCTGTGCTTCCCTTACAATACCTATACTCAGATCCCAAAACTATTCGTTAACAATTGAATTCAATCATACAAGTTTAAGTTTCTGCTCTCTTGGCAATGGATCATGGGCACTTTGTATTTGAAAATCTCTGCACCCACTACAGCATTGGCCCTTACCACAAAAGAGCAGCTTAGCAATGAAAGTAAGGTACCAAGCACTCCTGTGTGAAACAGTAAATTATCTGTACTTCTTCACACCTAGTACGCTGTTCTTGCTGTTCATGGTCCAACTCCAATAAATTGCGGGGACTAACGGCAAAATAGGTAAGAACCATCCCAGAATACCTCAGTTCTATCACCAAATGTAATCTGAGTTCTCTTTCGTTTGCCACTTAATTCTTAATCCCACTGACCCTCTGGCATGTCTTGTTTTGACATTCTACATGGCATCAGTGAAGTTCAGTGCAAGCTCAAGGAGCTGCGCCTTATGTTTTCAATTTACCCTGTCACAGCTAGCATCCTAGAGTCCTCCATCATTATCACCATCTCTCATGTGCTCCCTTTCCCTCTTCCCTGGTTCTGTTCCTTTTTAAATTCTGTTCACAGATCTGTAATTACAGATGAAAGCTGTATGTTACTTTGCCTGTTCTAACCACTGGTACTGATTTACAGCGGGTTGTTTAAAGTTGTAAAGTTTTTTTCTTAGTGTCACAAGTAGGCTTACATTAACACTGCAATGAAGTTGCTGTGAAAATCCCCCAGTCGCCACACTCTGGCACCTGTTCGGGTACACTGAGGGAGAATTTAGCATGGCCAATGCACCTAACTAGCATACTTTTTGGACTGTGGGAGGAAACTGGAGCACCCAGCGGAAACCCATGCAGACACAGGGAAACGTGCAAACTACTCAGACAGTGAATCAAACCCGGGTCCCTGGTGCTGTGAGACAGCAGTGCTAACCGCAGTGCCACCCTGCCGCCTGCACCTCCCCACTCCCCACCGCTAATCCCCCTCCACATCTTGGGATACTAAGGGGCAATTTAGCATGGGCAATTCACCTACCCTGCACATCTTTGCCCTGAAAGTGCCAAATCTAATCTAGAATGAGGTTCTTGCAATCATGCCACAGCCAAAGCAATTCAGGACGAATTTGATTAACTCTTTGGGCGGGATCTTCTGGTGGGAAGATCCAGAAGATTTCTATCCTTGCATCAGGGTGGCACGGTGGCACAGTGGCTCGCACTGCTGCCTCACAGCATCAGGGACCTGAGTTCAATTCCCGGTTTGGGTCACTGTCTGTGTGGAGTTTGCACATTCTCCCTGTGTCTGCATGGGCTTCCTCCGGGTGCTCCGGTTTCCTCCCACAGTCCAGAGATGTGTGGGTTAGGTGGATTGTCATGCTAAATTATCCCTTAGTGTCAGGGGAACTAGCTAGGGTGAATGCATAGGGTTATGGGGATACGGTCTGGGTGGGATTGTGGTCAGTGCAGACTTGATCGGCCAAATGGCCTCCTTCTGCACTTTAGGATACTATGATTCTATGATAAGATGCTGAAAATAATTAATTGGATGGTTTTTAAAACATCTTTATTGTGATTAAAGATATCCTTGTAGAATTAGTTGATTAACAGATTGATTTCATTTGAATTAGCAGTGTTACAATTTTCTTTCATATTTTGAAGTGATAACCACCGACACAGGCGGTTCACATTTTATACCCAGTGTCGATGTTGACCTCCATTTTTGCAATATTTTTTGAGGACTTCAAAGGTCAACTTATATACTGCAAACCTTGGTACAAATTCACTAGTGGGGGGAGGTAGTAGTATGGCAAAGTTCAGCGGCAGGATCTCTTGATTTTCTTTGACTTGAAGAAAATAAACTTCATTGGATATGAAGTCATCATTGAAGACTTCCAGAGATACTTGTGGTATCAGCTAACTAAACAATGAGCTTTGAACTTCTCTCCCTAAACATTTCTGTCTCTCTACCTCTCTCTCCTACTTCAAGATGTTCCTTAAATCCTACTTTTGCCCAAGCTTTAGTTAACTGTCTAATGATAACTTTTATTTGATGACACCCCCGTGAAATACCTTGGGAGATTTCACCACATTAAATCTGCATGTTGTTGTTGTATATCTCTATTCCCCTACTTCTGATCGGATTATCTTGCCAGTAGGACAACATTTACTCAGGGATTGTGACAACTGGAATCAGGTATGTTGGTTGATAGATTATGACCCTATGAGTAGGCCTATATCAGACAGTTGCTGGAATAGTCTGAAGGACAACTCTCCCAAGTTGGACAACAGTCCCCAGAAGTCACCAGAGGGGCTATTTTGCTTAAACCATGGTCTGGTTCTTTGAAGATAGATTTGTCCAAAATTCATCTCATGGTTAGATGAGGACTTGAATGGATATGGCACTAACAGATCTGGCTGGATCACATAAAGTTCGGCAACGTCCTGCTCTTGTCTATGTTAACTGTTTACAATTGCAAAAACATTCTGGAATAATTTCCAGCTTCCTTTTGATACCCTGAGCCATCTTCCTAAAACCCTTACTCCTACTCCCTCACCTCCAATGACAAGGGCAAGAATAGATTTCTTTGTCACCGGGATTGAGGCTATGTGGCTCCAGCACTGAACTTGTTTTTCGCTAGTCTCTCCCCTACCACCCCTCATGCTACCTCCTAGCTCATCTTGTCCACGAAACTCACAACCTGCTCTCTTGTTCCCACTCAACTTTTTGTTTCATGAAATGTGGTATTACTGGCAAAAATGCAACTGCAGAAATATTCTGGAATAATTCCCAGCTTCCTTTTGATACCCTGAGCCATCTTCCTAAAGCCCTTACTTCTCATCTCTCACCTCCAACAATAAGTGCGGTACGGTGGCACAGTGGCTAGCACTGCTGCGGTGCTAGGGACCCGGGTTCGATTCCCAACTTTGGTCACTGTCTGTGCGGAGTCTGCATGGGTTTCCTCCGGGTGCTCCAGTTTCCTCCTACAGTCCGAAAGACATGCTGGTTAGGTGAATTGGCCATGCTAAATTCTCCCTTGGTGTACCCAAACAGGTACCAGAGTGTGGCAACTAGGGGATTTTCACAGTAACTTCATTGCAGTGTTAATGTCAGCCTACTTGTGACACTGATAAATAAACTTTAAAAAAACTTTTATAAAACTAACATGATTTTCCCATCCCAAATTGCCCTTAAGTGGGTGATGAATTGCCTTCATTAACAACAGCAGTACATCTGGTGCAGGTATGCCCATAGTGCTGCTGGAAGGTATTTAGCTCTAAGTCAGGATGATGTGTGGCTTGGATGGGATCTTCCAAGTGATAGTGTTCCCATGTGTTTGCTGCCCTCATCCTTCTAAGTGGTAGTGGCTATGGGTTTGGAAGGTGCTGTCGAAGGAGCCTTGATGAGTTCCTGCAGTGCATCATGTGTAGATGGCACACACTGCTGCCACTGTGCATTGGTGGTGGAGGGAGTGAATGCCTAAGGTGGTGAATGGGGTGTCAATCAAGTGAATACTTTATTCTGAATGGTGTTGTACGTTGTTGGAGATCCACTCATCCAGGCTAGTGGACAGTATTCTGTTACTCTCCTGACTTGTGCCTTGTAGATGGTGGAAAGGCTTTGCAAGTCAGGAGTGAGTTATTCATCCTAGAATTCTTGAAGCCTCAGTATTTATATGGCTGATCCAGTTTAGTTTCTTGTCAATGATAAACCCCGCAAGATGATGATCGTGGGGGAGTAAGCAACAGTAAAGCCACTGGATGTTGAGAGTGTTGTGGTCGCTTGTAGTCTGCTGCCGCCATATATGTTGAGGGTCGCAAGGGATCTGACTCGATGCTATCTATGTTGAGCAAGTTTTTGCCAATGGTGAGGATTCTGGTTGAACAAAATTGCATGAAGTTTATTACTATCAATGACTATATACATTTCTGTAGGGGTCTTGATCTAACCCGATGTTATATATTTAAAAGTTTGCAGATTGCTTTAAGAGCTGATCACATGATTTGATGATAATGCCATTAGGGTCTTGCAGAGGCTTCTGTTTTACTTTCAATTTTGTATTTGATGCAGTGCAGAAAGCAGCTCTTCAATAAAACCTGTTGGGTGTTTGTTTGAATCTGTGTCCGCAAACCAAATCTTTTTTTTGTTAAAATGCCTGACCCCTAACATAGTTAGGACATCACACCTGGGTTCTAACAGTTACATCGGTTGATGACTTGACTATATGCCTGATTCAAAAGTTGTACACAGAACGCGAGCTTTCCATCCTGCTGCACTAGTTGAGTAGTGTAACGGGGTGGGAAATTTTAGTGGGAAGCTAAAAACGAGAATTGTGTCAGGCATTGGGCTGGTCGTGATCCTCCCAGGCCATTTTTATTGACATAATCAGCCTCGCGCCCAGGAATGGCACGAGGCTGATTTAAATATGTATTAATTAATTTTAATATTATTAGTGAGCCCGGGGCATAATAGTCCAGGCTCACTCAGCTTTCCAACCTCACCGGTGGAGCTATTCACCAGCGAAGATCATAGATGGCAAATGGAATTTAACGCAGACAAGTGTGAGATATTGCACTTTGGAAGGACAAACCAAAGAGGAACGTACAGGGTAAATGGTAGGACTCTGAAGAGTGCAGTTGAACAGAGGGATCTGGGAATACAGGTACAGAATTCCCTAAAAGTGACTTCACAGGTGGATAGGGTCGTAAAGAGTGCCTTTGGTACATTGGCCTTTATAAATCGGAGTATCGAGTATAAAAGTTGGAGTGTTATGGTAAGGTTATATAAGGCATTGGTGAGGCTGAGTTTGGAGTATTGTGTACAGTTTTGGTCACCTAGTTACAGGAAGGATGTAAATAAGATTGAAAGAGTGCAGAGAAGGTTCACAAGGATGTTGCCGGGACTTGAGAAGCTGAGTTACAGAGAGAGATTGAATAGGTTGGGACTTTATTCCTTGAAGCGTAAAAGATTGAGGGGAGATTTGATAGAGGTGTATAAGATTTTGATGGGTATAGATAGAGTGAATGCAAGCAGGCTTTTTCCGCTGAGGCTAGGGGAGAAAAAGACCAGAGGGCATGGGTTAAGGGTGAAAGGAGAAAAGTTTAAAGGGAATATTAGGGGGGGCTTCTTCACGCAGAGAGTGGTGGGAGTGTGGAATGAGCTGCCGGATAAAGTGGTAAATGCTTTAACATTTAAGAAAAACTTGGACGGGTTCATGGATGAGAGGGGTATGGAGGGATATGGTCCAAGTGCAGGTCAGTGGGACTAGGCATAAAATGGTTCGGCACAGACAAGAAGGGCCAAAAGGCCTGTTTCTGAGCTGTAATTTTCTATGGTTCTATGGTCCCCACTAACAGGATGGTGGGACCAGAGGCTATTGAGGCCCCATGAATGGTCAGGGGCAGGGGCAGGCAGGGACAGGAAATGTTGGCCTAGCACTGCCAGCCTGGGATCCTGGTGGTGCCAGCCTGACACCCTGGTACTGCCCACCGGGCTCCCTGGCACTGCCCATCGGGCACCTTGGCACTGCCCACCAGGCACTGGGCAGGGGTGGGCTCTCGGGATTGGTGCTAGATGGGACGGGGCCAGATGGTTGAGGATGGGAGGAGGGAAGGGGGGAGCTGTGCATCGGGGGCTGGGGGCTGGTGGTGTGGCCAGTGATCGGAGGTTGGGGCTGCCAAATGGGGGTTGAGGCCACTGATTGGGAGTTGGGGTCAGCAATCAGGAGGATTGGCTTCTTACAACCACACCTTTGAACTTGATATTACTCTAACTGGTGGATAGTTTACCTCCTGATTTTCACCGACCTCGGTCTTGTCAGGATTCCTTGATGACACACTCAATCAAATGCTACTTTAATATCAAAGAAAGACTTGCTCACCTCCCTCTCTTGAGTTCATTTCTTAATTGTCCATGTTTGGACCAAGGTTGTAATGAGATTAGTAGCAGAGTGATCATGGTGGAACCGAAACTGAGCGTCTGTGAGCAGGTTATTGCTGTTAGAGTGCCACTTAGTAGTTTTGAAGACACCTTCCATCACTTTGCTGATGATCAAGATGGGGATGATGGGGTGGTAAGTGACCAAATTGGATCTGTCCTCCTTTTTATGGACAGGACATATCTGGGCAATTAGATATGATTTGATTTATTATTGTCACATGTATTAACATACAGTGAAAAGTATTATTTCTTGCGTGCTATACAGAAAAAACATACCGTTCATAGAGAAGGAAATGAGAGAGTGCAGAATGTAGTGTTACAGTCATAGCTAGGGTGTAGAGAAAGATCAACTTAATGCAAGGTAGGTCCATTCAAAAGTCTGGCGGCAGCAGGAAAGAAGCTGTTCTTGAGTCGGTTGGTATGTGACCTCAGACTTTTGTATCTTTTTCCCGATGGAAGAAGGTGGAAGAGAGAATGTCTGGGGTGTGTGGGGTCCTTAATTATGCTGGCTGCGTTGCCGAGACAGCGGGAAGTGTAGACTGAATCAATGGATGGGAGGTTGGTTTGCGTGATGGATTGGGCTACATTCACGACCTTTTGTAGTTCCTTGCAGTCCTGGACAGAGCAGGAGCCATACCAAGCTGTAATACAACCAGAAAGAATGCTTTCTATGGTGTATCTGTGAGAGTCGTAGCTGACATGCCAATTTCCACATTGTTGGATAGACAATAGTGTTGTGGCTGTACTGGAACAGCTTGGCTGGCGGCATGGTTAGTTCTAGAACACAAGTCTTCTATTTTTTGTGGGATATAGAATCCTACAGTGCAGAAGGAGGCCATTCAGCCCATCGAGTCTGCACCGAACACAATCCCACCCAGCCCCTATCCCTATAACCCCAGGCATTTTACCGTGGCTAGTCCCCCTAACACTAAGGGGCAATTTAGCATAGCCAATCTACCTAACCAGCACATCTTTGGATTGTGGGAGGAAACCGAGCACCCGGAGGAAACCCACGCAGACATGGGGAGAACGTGCAAACTCCACACAGTGACCCAAGCCGGGAATTGAACCCAGGTCCCTGTCACTGTGTGCCAGCAATGCTAACCACTGTGCCACCGTGTCGCCCACTAACCACTGTGCCACCGTGCCGCCCATATTGTCAGGATCCATAGCCTTTGCAGTATCCAATGCTTTCAGCCATTTCTTGATATTTCATGAAGTGAATGAAACTGGCTGAAAATAGCGTCTGTGATGCTAGGAACTTCAGGAGGAGACCACGATGGATCATCCGCTTGGCATTTCTGATTGAAGACAGTTGCAAATGCAACTTACCTTTACCTTACCTTTTACACAGATGTGCTGGGCTCCTCCATCATTGAGGATTGGAATATTTTTGTACATTCCTCCTTGTGTTAGTTGTTTAATTGTCCATTACTGCTCACAACTAGATCTGGCAGCACTGCAGTCTGTTATTGGTGCTTTTGGCCTTGTATGTGCTAGTCATAGTCCTGGACTTACAGATAAAGCTACAACTGTTATGGACCTACCTTATATTAAGTTGATCTTTCTCTACACCTTAGCTACAACTGTAACACTGCAATCTGCACCTTCTCCTTTCCTTCTCTATGAACAGTATGCTCTGGGTCTATAGCGTACAACAAACAATACTTTTCACTGTATACTAACACATGTGACAATAATAAATCAAATCAAATCAAATCATTCTGCTAATTATTTACAATCACCTGCAATCTCCAAGACAGAGGTTGAGGCTACATGAGGCTGTACATAGATCTGTCTCTATATGCTCTGTTATCATGGGATCTTATGTCATTGATGTTGGAATATATGTTTACATATCTAATATTAACCCATTATACTATATCTCCCCAAAGTCTCTACCTCAATAAATATTATTTCCATTATATTACATCTCCCCCACCAAAATAAATGCTGTGGTGGTTTCGAAAATCCCCCGACCTTGTTTGCATTTGTCTTGGAGGTTGCATAGAATGTTCCCTCTTGAACTCTGTGGAAATTATAGGCCGGTGAGCTTGACATCCGTGGTAGGGAAGTTGTTGGAGAGGATTCTTAGAGACAGGATGTATGTGCGTTTAGAACGGAACAATCTCATTAGTGACAGACAGCATGGTTTTGTAAGAGGGAGGTCGTGCCTTACAAATTTGGTGGAGTTTTTTGCGGAAGTGACAAAAACGGTTGATGAAGGAAGGGCTGTAGATGTCGTCTATATGGATTTCAGTAAGGCATTTGACAAAGTCCCACATGGCAGGTTGGTTAAGAAGGTTAAGGCTCATGGGATACAAGGAGAAGTGGCTAGATGGGTGGAGAACTGGCTTGGCCATAGGAGACAGAGGGTAGTGGTCGAAGGGTCTTTTTCCGGCTGGAGGTCTGTGACCAGTGGTGTTCCGCAGGGCTCTGTACTGGGACCTCTGCTATTTGTGATATATATAAATGATTTGGAAGAAGGTGTAACTGGTGTAGTCAGCAAGTTTGCGGATGACACGAAGATGGCTGGACTTGCGGATAGCGAAGAGCATTGTCGGGCAATACAGCAGGATATAGATAGGCTGGAAAATTGGGCGGAGAGGTGGCAGATGGCGTTTAATCCGGATAAATGCAAAGTGATGCATTTTGGAAGAAATAATGTAGGGAGGAGTTATACAATAAATGGCAGAGTCATCAGGAGTATAGAAACACAGAGGGACCTAGGTGTGCAAGTCCACAAATCCTTGAAGGTGGCAACACAGGTGGAGAAGGTGGTGAAGAAGGCATATGGTATGCTTGCCTTTATAGGACGGGGTATAGAGTATAAAAGCTGGAGTCTGATGATGCAGCTGTATAGAACGCTGGTTAGGCCACATTTGGAGTACTGCGTCCAGTTCTGGTCGCCGCACTACCAGAAGGACGTGGAGGCTTTAGAGAGAGTGCAGAGAAGGTTTACCAGGATGTTGCCTGGTATGGAGGGTCTTAGCTACGAGGAGAGATTGGGTAGACTGGGGTTGTTCGCCTTGTAAAGACGGAGAATGAGGGGAGATCTAATAGAGGTATACAAGATTATGAAGGGTATAGATAGGGTGAACAGTGGGAAGCTTTTGCCCAGGTCGGAGGTGACGATCACGAGAGGTCACGGGCTCAAGGTGAGAGGGGCAAAGTATAACTCAGATATCAGAGGGACGTTTTTTACACAGAGGGTGGTGGGGGCCTGGAATGCGCTGCCAAGTAGGGTGGTGGAGGCAGGCACGCTGACATCGTTTAAGACTTACCTGGATAGTCACATGAGCAGCCTGGGAATGGAGGGATACAAACGATTGGTCTAGTTGGACCAAGGAGCGGCACAGGCTTGGAGGGCCGAAGGGCCTGTTTCCTGTGCTGTACTGTTCTTTGTTCTTTGAGTAGCTTGTGAATGTTCAGAGGCTAATGGTTCTCTGTTCAGGTTGTCTTCCAGATCATAAGAGTAGTTAGTCCATTCAATTGATTGTCTTGTTGATAAGAGTGCATTTCTATTTCCTCTCACTATCCTATTCTCTGTCTCAGCAAGATCTTGGACTTTTTGTCTTTGCTAGCATTCTTCTCTATGCTGGCCTCTAATCCAGGCTTGTTCAATTGGCTAGAGTTCTGGTAACTCCTGCACTCTATGGTGGTGATTGTAATTCTTTGTATGATTTGCACAATACTCATCCTCCTTGTCCCTTACACTCTCTCTCCCCCTCTCTCTCACTCTCTCGCTGTGAGAGGTTTTTAGACATGGCATGAGCATATGTGGAAGAACAGGAAGCTGAGTGCGTAACCTTCTTCCCATCAGTAGTTAACGGAGCTAACCCATTTTGTCATGGTGTGAAGTGGTAGCTCAATAGTGCTATATTGAGATCATCATTCTTTTTCACCAAAGCCTTGAACATATTTACTCTTCAAGGCTTTACCATTTGCTTGTGGGTACATGGGCGAACTAGTTGTGTGGATTAATCCATAGTCTGGTGTAAATTTCTTAAATCTTGCACTTGCAAACTGTGGGCCATTATCTGAAATGACAAGATCTAGAATGTCATGTGTGGAAAAATATCTTTTCATGAATTGATGATTGCTTTTGAAGTTGTACAATGAAGACATTTAACCTCAATCTATCTGGAGGCAACAACTATGAGGAATGTCTTCCCATTGAGCTTGAATTGATCCATTCCAAGACATTCCTAGGCTTTGGATGGAAATCATCAAATGTTATTTCTGCCCTTGGTGGTGGATTGTCATCTGTTTTCTGTACTTGGTGAATTCTGTTCAGCTTCCATGTGGTTGCTGGTAAGAATTTTGTTATGAACTTTACGGCTCTATCTCCTTAACAAGATTTATGGCCTCCTGTTCAGACTTCCCAACAGGAATGTGTGAGAATGCATCTGCTGTTGTTTGCTTCTTGCTTTGTACATATTTGTCTGCTTCTGTCACCTGCTGTTCCAAGGAAATCTTCAGCCTAGTTTCCTCCAGGTTTTCCAATTCCTTTCCTTCAAAGAGAAGTTGTAAATCTGTGCAAGCTTTCTGGCTTGACTGTGAACATTCTTGACGGTGAATCATGCAAGGTTAATGTGATTTCTCTTTCTTGCTGGAGTTTTGCAGTCAACTGTTCCTTGATTTGCAGCTGAATACCTCCTGGACCATATGGAGTCTTATGGTCGATGGCTGGAGTACCTCAGGTTTTAACCATTTTTTCGTGTCTAACTTGTTTGTTTTGTGTCCTTTGACCATTTGATCCAGTGACTTCTCCCATGAATGCCACTTCAGGTTCTTTTTCTCATCGAATCCCTACAGTGCAGAAGGAGGCCATTTAGCCCATCGAGTCTACATCCACTTTCCAACAGAGCATCTTTTCCAGGCCCACACTCCACCCTATCCCTCTAACCCACACATTTACCCTGCTAATCCCCTAACCCACACATCTTGGGACACTGAGGGGCAATTTAGCATGGCCAATCCACCTAACCTGCACATCTTTGGCATGTGGGAGGAAACCGGAGCACCTGGAGGAAACCCACGCAGACACAGGGAGAACGTGCAGACTCCACACAGACAGTGACCTGAGGTTGGAATTGAACCTGGGTCCCTGGCGCTGTGAGGCAGCAATGCAAACCATTGTGGCACTGTGCTGCTTTTCAATTTCTTGAATATCTTCAATTTTCTGAATGGTAAATGATCTTGGCTGTTTCTCTTAATTGTTCGGCTAAAAGCTGTTTGCTGCAACAAACTAATTTAAAATGGTCCCTTGTCTTGCAGGAATTGCATTCTGCATTTTTGGTGGAGCATTCTTCATGCCAAGGCAGCCTTTTCCGGCCATAACAAGAACACCGAATAATAACAGCTATCGCTCTTCTCTTTTTCTCTGTTTGGAGTTAGGTGCGCTGCAATTTTCTTGTTCTATCATTTGGACTCTTGGTCAATTTTCTCCATGAATAAGACTTTTTCTTTTTTGCCTCAATAAAACCTTTGTTTTGCTTTCTATCTTCTGCCTCCCTCATTATCTTACCTCTTTTCATCGAATCATAGAATCATACAGCTCAGAAGAATCCCTTCGGCCCATCGAGTCCGCACCAACACATCAGAAACACCTGAACTCCCACCTAATCCCATCTGCCAGCACTTGGCCCTTTAGCCCTGAATATTATGCTGTGCCAAGTGCTCATCCAAATACCCTTTATAGGATGTGAGGCAACCCGCCTCCACCACCCTCCCAGGCAGCGCATTCCAGACCATCACCACCCTCTGGGTAAAAAAATGTTTTTCCTCACATCCCCCCTAAACCTCCTGCCCCTCACCTCGAACCTATATCCCCTCGTGACTGGCCCTTCAACTAAGGGGAACAGCTGCTCCTTATCCACTCTGTCCATGTCTCTCATAATCTTGTACACCTCGACCAGGTCGCACCTCAGTCTTCTCTGCTCCAACCCAACCCTATGGAACCTCTGTTCATAACTTAAATGTTCCATCCCAGGCAGCATCCTGGGGTGAATCTCCTCTGCACCCCCTCCAGTGCAATAATATCCTTCCAATAATGTGGCAACCAGAACTACACACAGTACTCTAGCTGTGGTCTCACCAAAGTTCTATACAACTCCAAAATGACTTCTCTGCTTTTGTAATCTATGCCTCAATTGATAAAGGCAAGTGTCCCATATGCCTTTTTTACCCACCCTACTGACACGCCTTTCTGCTTTCAGAGATCTATGGACGAACACGCCAAGGTCCCTTTGTTCCACAGAACTCCCTAGTGTCCTACCATTCATTGAGTACTTTCTTGTCAAATTACACTTTCCAACATGTATCACCTTGGAAAGAGTAATTTGACAAGTATTCTTGATAGGACAAAGTCTTCCTGTGATTGCAGAAAAATCAGAGGGTGGCTCTTTGAAGACTCCCACGACAATGCGATCCTAATCAATTTGTCCTTTATATACTAATTAACAAATTACATTTGTACATCTGTCCACCTTTCTACCTCACTTTCCTCTTTTAAGACACTTCTCAAAACCTACCTCTTTGTCCCAACTGTTGGTTATTTGGCCTAACATCTCCATGTTTTGTTTTATAATGCCTCTGTGAAGCACCTGGGGATGTTTCATTACTGTAAACTATATAAGTTCAAGTTGTTGTTCGTCCTTGGCCTGCTGCACTGCTCCAGGGAAGCCCGGTGCAAGTTGGAGGAGCAGCATCTCATCTGTTGTTTGGGCACGTTGCAGCCCTCAGAACTCAACATCGAGCTCGGAAACTTTAGATTATGACCTTTCTCTTCCACATTAAAACTCCCTTTTTAAAAAATATCCCATGCACGTATTGCACCAATGCAACCCCCTCTCACACCGGGCCATCTATCTTTTGTTCTTAAAGTTGATACGTCTTGTTGCAGTTCTACAGTCTTTACATATTCTCCCTCCATTTAGTTCTGATGAAGAGTCTAAGGACTTGAAGAACTTATTATCTCTCCTGACTCGATGCTGGCTGACCTGCTGAGATTTTCCAGTGTCCTCTGTTCTTGTTACAGATCCCAGCATCCGCAGCATCTTGCTGATTTTGTGGTGGTTGATTGTATTCAGTTAGTCATAGAGGTTTACAGCATGGAAACAGGCCCTTTGGCCCAACTTGTCCATGCCGGCCCTTTTTTTTAAACCACTAAGCTAGTCCCAATTGCCCACATTTGGCCCATATCCCTCTACACCCATCTTACCTACGTAACTGTCTAAACGCTTTTTAAAAGACAAAATTGTACCCGTCTCAACTACTACCTCTGGTAGCTTGTTCCAGACACTCACCACCCTCTGTGTGAAAAAAATTGCCCCTCTGGACCCTTTTGTATCTCTCCCCTCTCACCTTAAACCTATGCCCTCTAGTTTTAGACTCTCCTACCTTTGGGAAAATATGTTGACTATCTAGCTGACCTATGCCCCCCATTATTTTATAGACCTCTATAAGATCACCCTTCAGCCTCCTACGCTCCAGACAAAATAATTCCCAGTCTATTCAGACTCTCCTTATAACTCAAACCATCAAGTCCCGGTAGCATCCTAGAAAATCTTTCCTGCACTCCTTCTAGCTTAATAATGTCCTTTCTATGATAGGGTGGCCAGAACTGTACACAGTGCTTCTTCCTAAAGGTGGCTTTAAGTGAATAATTAACAACTTATTTTATTCAACCAACCGGGAACTTTAACTAAACCAGTAACAATTTTAATTAAAGGATGGTTCGACTGAAATGCTGTTCAAATAAAGATAAGGATCATTTAGTACCAAAACAGCAATAACAGAATCTTAGTCGCTCTCAAAAAAACTAGATATAACCAGATCTGGTGGCTTGGAAAAGATTTGGAGGTTCTTCTGTAGTTGTCCGCTGTCTGTAAGCGCTGTCCGATTGGGTACTTTTCACTGGTATATCTGAAGCTGGCAGAGTTAAGAACTAACTGTTGATCTAACTGCCTTTAGCTGCTTCAGCTGATCTGACCCTGGCTCTGGCTCAAGTGATGTTCAAGAGTTGGGACTGTTTACAACTCCGTGTCACCCCAGATGGAATTCAGAACCAAACATGTGGTCAGACTGGAGTGTATGGCAGAGTAGAATTGCCAGATGCCACTCCCTGAAGGAGAACAATCACTACTGGACTTTTACAACAACATAGTTGTTTATCTGGTCAATATTTCTGATGCTAGCCCATACATTCCCAGATTTACAGGTTCAATGAACAAACAATCGCCATGTGAATGTTACATTTAAAAAATTCATTCATAACACATGGGCGTCGCTGGCTGGCCAACATTTATTGCCCATTCCTATTGCCCAATGGCAGTTGAGAGTCAACCACATTGCTTTGGCTCTGGAGTCACATGTAGGCCAGGCCAGGTAAGGACAGCAGATTTCCTTCCCTAAAGGACATTCGTGAATCAGATGGGGTTTTCTGACAATTGACAATGGTTTCATGGTCATCATTAGATTCTTAATTCCAGATTTTTTTTATTGAATTCAAATTTCAGCATCTGCCATTGGTGGGATTTGAACCCAGGTCCCCAGAACACTAGTTGAGTTTTTGGATTAATAGTCTAACAATAATACCACTAGGCCATCGCCTCCCCGAGTCATGGTTGACTCTGACTCTGCCATCATCATTCACAGCTGGGCAACTCAGTAGCAGCCGTTATCCAGACACACAAAGCGACGGTGCAAACCCTGGCAAGTAATAGATCAGGATTGTGTTCAGTTTCAAATTGTAAGGAATTTTTAGCTAATCCAGCGCATGTTATCTTTCCAGAAGGGAATACCAGTGAAATTCTGGAGAGTCAGAGGCAAGCAAATGCACTCATACTATTTACTGAGATCATGGAAAGAGTGATAGCAATATGTCATTCTTTCTTTAGTGTTTATGTGCTGTATCTGACCTCTACATATCTCGGTTGGTTAACAGGATTTGGGAAACTAGAGTCCAATTAGTGTGATAGATGTAATTAATAGTGATTACTGGGCTATCAATCACTTACCTTTCCATGAGAGCATTTTGCAAGCAAGGTTCACACAATCTGGTTATGTCTGGAAGGTAAATTGTTTCCTGATTCTGGTCTCATCCTCATATCTATCAGACATTTTTCAGAAGATCAGTTTTGATTCATTGTGAAGGAATTCTATATGTACCTTCCTTTTGTGCTAATATGGTTCAAAGGGAGGAAATCATAAAATTGGGGCTGGTACCTTAAAGTTTCTCAGTTTCCTTCTTGCTGCATCATGACAGGCAAAGGTTTAGGGAGGACTTTGTGATGTTACTTTCTCGTAATCAATGGTCCACTTTGTTTAGAGTAATGCATAAAGGCTTGTTGATCTTTGAAAGAGACACTTGAGTCATGGAAAGGATTCTAATTGAACTAATTTGCATGTTGCTTTGACCTTGTTTCTTTTTCATTCTTTCACGGCGTGTGGGTGTTGCTGGCTAGGCCAGCATCTATTGACCATCCCGAATGCCCCTTGAGGAGGCTGTGCTGCAGTCCATGTGGTGTTGGTACACTCACAGTGCTGTTAGGAAAAGAATTTATTGATCCATCAGGTCAGATTTACAAAAAGGCAGTCTGGATGAATTCTAACCCCATGCCTCATCAACATGACAGACGTGGCGCTATTTTTAAATTCAAGTGGCCTAATTGGGCTTCTCGGCCTTTTGGCTAAGATCAAGTGTAGTATGGTCGGCAGCCCATGGTCGGCCGCACTTGGTTGAGGTCATTAGGTTACACTGAAGCTTCATATGTTTCATATGAAGCAATTTTTTAAAGTGGCATCTCGGCCTTTTGGCTAAGATGCAAATGAGCTCAGGTCTTGGAGGAGGAACCTCCCCCTTCTCCAATCAGCTTGGCTCATGTAGATCAGGCCCAGGGCAGGGTGGTTTGGTCGCTCGCCCTGTCTTGTCAGCCTGGATCTGAAATGTCTCAACTTGTTGAGACTCTGAATTGGATTTGATTTGATTGAATTAGAAAAGGATTTTTTAAAAATTGGTCAGGAACTAAGCTTGACACCCAATTAGAACTTCAGGGGCAGTTAAAAATCAACTGCATTTCTTTGAGACTGTAGTCACTTACAGACCAGACCTGATTTGAGTGCAGTTTTCCTCCTATAAAGGACATTAATGAACAGGCTGGGTTTAATGACAATCTGACAAGTCCATGGTCAGTTTTACTGCTAGTAGATTTTTTAAAACCTGAATTTGATTTCTTGAAGTGCCTTGAAGTAATGTTCTCAGGATTATTAGTCCAGGCATCTCGATTACTATTTCAGTGACACAAAAACAACTTGCATGTATTCTGCAACTTAACAGAGTAAACCTATTTCCCTTTTTCAAAGAAAGAAGGGGAGTTTTCCCTGGTGTCCTAATCACTGTCTGTTCCTCAACCAACATCACCAAAAACAGATTATCTGGTCATTGCCACATTGCTTCTTGTGAGGCCTTGACAACAAAATGGCTGCCGCGTTCCCTAAATAACAGCAGTGACAGAGGTTCAAAGATATTCTATTGATTGGAAAACACTTTTAGATACTAAGAGGTCATGAAAGATAGTTTATAAATGCAAATCTTTGTTTACTACCATTAGATTACCATGCCTTGTTCGTAATGCTGTATACAAAGAATGTTTCTGTATCTGGCTTCACCATTACTATGATAGAGGGGCAGAGGTAATTGATTGAACTACTCACCCCTTTAATTTCAAAAGCAAGAAAATAACATTTGTCCCTCTTATTCCTGCCTAAAGCTGGTCATACTCATGGCGCAAAGGTTCACCAGGATGATCCCCGGTGCAGAGGGATTGTTTTATGAGGAAAGGTTAAACGGATTGGGACTCAACTCATTGGGATTTAGAAGAAAGAAAGGTGATCTCATTGAAACACATAGGATTCTTAAGGGGCTTAATAGAATAAATGCTGAGAGGATGTTTCTCCTCATGGGGGAGTCACCAAAGGTCATAGTTTCAAAATAAAGTGGTGCCAATAGGGTGACTGAGGTGAGGAGGAATCTCTTCTCCCAGAAGGTTGTGAGACTTGGGAACTCCTTGCCACAGAGAGTTCTTGGGTCAGAGTCCTTGTGTAAATTTAAGGCTGAGATAGAAAGGTTTTTGATCAGTAAGGGAATTAAGGTTTACCAGGAGAGGGCAGGAAAATGGATGTGAGAAATACTGGATCAGCCATGACCCTGTTGAATGGCAGAGCAGGCTCAAGGGGCCAAATGGCCTACTCCTGTTCCTATTTCATAGGATCATAGAATCATAGAATCCTACAGTGTAGAAGGAGGCCATTCAGCCCGTCGTGTCTGCACCAACCACAATCCCACCCAGGCCCTATCCCCATAACCCTATGCATTTACCCTAGCTAGTCCCCCTGACAGTAAGGGGCAATTTAGCATGGCCAGTCCATCTAACTCGCACATCTTTGGGCTGTGGGAGAAAACCGGAGCACCCAGAGGAAACCCACACAGACACAGGGAGAACATGCAAACTCCGCACAGATCGTGACCCAAGCCAGGAATCGAACCCGAGTCCCTCGTACTGTGAGGCAGCAGTGCTAACCACTGTGCCACCGTGCCACTCCTTAAACTTCCTATGATCTTAAACCTCTGCAGACTGCTGCAACCATTCAATGGCCATTACTTGACAGGCTGACCATCATAAACTAGGGCCATCTGAAACAATTTAAAAATCTGAAAGCCTAGAAAATTGGCTTTGGTGCCAGGGTGCCTCCTTGCAGCAGACAGAAGTCTCAACCCACAGTGCTTACGTCAGCATTACAAGTGAGTCGGAAACCCAGGGGGTGATTCTCCCACCCCGCCACGCTTCTAGTGCAGCGGGTGGGAGAAGCACGTGACAGGGTATGCGTGGGATTTGTGCATGCGTTCCTGCCATGAACGCATCTCCCAGCGCCGGATTTCTGGCGCCATTAGACCTATGCTGGAAACCAGCAGGAAGACCAGGCTAGCGGGCCCAAGACTGAATTCTCCGGGCTTGCTAACCTCTCCTACTCCGCCAGAGTGAAACACTCTGGTGTGGTTTACTCCAGCTCCCACTTTCGGGAAGGTAACAGGATGACCCCGCTGAAGTGAAAGTTGGGCAATTGGAGCCCCCCTAGAGAGTCAGGTGGCATGGGGGTGGTGCCCCCTGGGATTGGGCACCCTGGCAGTACCAGCCCTTGCCCCCTGGCACTGCCGACTGGGCATAATGCCCATGCCCAGGGAGCACCTTGGCATTGCCTATCCAGCATGGGTCAGTGCCAAGGGGGCAGGGCCTATGGTGAATGGGGCATATGGGGATGGGGCCTAGGAGGCATTCGGTGGGTTGGAGGGGTACCGGTGCCACTCTGCACTGGGAGCGATGGGGGGAGGAGGGAGCCCAGCGATCAGGATGGGCTGGAGATGGGGTTTACTGGGGGGTGGTCAGACCGGGGGGGGTTCTGTTTAGGGAGGATGTCAGCGAGGTGGGGGTCTGCCTCTCGGGGGGGCCTGCATGGTGGGGGGATTGGGGGGCTAGAGGTTGGGGCAGTCTAAATCATTGAAACCCTACAGTACAGAAAGAGGCCATTCGGCCCATCGTGTCTGCACCGACCACAATCCCACCCAGGCCCTACCCCCATATCCCTACACATTTTACCCACTAATCCCTCTAATCTACGCATCCCAGGACACTAAGGGGCAATTTTAGCATGGCCAATCAACCTAACCCGCACATCTTTGGACTGTGGGAGGAAACCGGAGCACCCGGAGGAAACCCACGCAGACACGAGGAGAATGTGCAAACTCCACACAGACAGTGACCCAAGCCGGGAATCGAACCCAGGTCCCTGGAGCTGTGAAGCAGCAGTGCTAACCACTGTGCTACTGTGCCGCCCTGGGGGGGGAGGGGAGAAGGGGCTGGCCCAAGATTGGTCGGAGGGCCCACGATTGTGCCGTGGGAGGGTTGGGGGGGTGGGGGGGGCAGCACTGTGGGGGTCCCGGGTTGGCCAGTGATCGAGCTGGTCAGCAAAGAGGGAGGCTGACAGTTCAGGGTCACTGTGCATGCGCAGAGCCCGCTGGTTACAGCCTCCCGGGTGGGAATAGGCCCTGCCTCCTGAAAAAATCTAATGATATTTACGCTGGTGGCCTCTGCAATGCACAGAGCGCGGACGATTCTAGTGTGAACACCCACTGAAAAAACCAACGTGAATTATTTCAGTTTTCCCGCGAATTCGACACTTAGAATTTTTTGGGAGATTTCCAGCCCCAGGGCTCTGGATTGTATACCGGAATCCAGCACCATTTCCGGTGCTCATCCAAATAGTTAAAAAGGATTCATTGTTCACCCTCTGGTCTGCTGGAATATTCTATGTATCAGGTCATGCTGTGGTTCACAGCAAGCCAGGGCTTGCCTGCAGAAGTGAACATTTGCATTGGCCCCAAAGGGGAAAAGTATCTGGACTGAGCTCAGCTAACACTTTAGATATCCCCTAAAATCAATACCTTCAGAAGAGAAGAGGGAAGAGAAAAGAAAACCAAGTCCATTCTGTATTTGAAACATCAGTGATTTAAGATTTAAGATACCAAAGAGTAATGGGTAAGTTTTCTCGACATGGTTTTGAATTGTGCTTTTGCAGTTTTCCTCCCGAGATGTCAGACAATGTAATTTAGAGAAGTGAAGAGAGTTGTTTATTCAGTCACTGGCTGCAGCTCACCCTATGTTTGGTTTTTCTATCCTGTACTCGAGCAGAACCCTTTCAGTTCTTCAAAGGACAGATTTGTTGGCTGACAACATCCTGTGCTTGACACTAGATTTTTGACTCCAGCTCACAACATCTGGTGTCTATGACTTCTTGCTCTGCCTCCCCCTTGTGATTAAACTGAGCCTGCTATCAGTCATAAAGCATGGACTGAGTGAATTTTTTTTTTACAAAACATGGAGCAGATTGATTACAAAGCGTGGAGCGGATTTATCATAAAATCTGGAACTTATAGTTGAATTGCAAGATTTGATCCACATGGTTACTGATTCAGAATAATAACACAAATTTATGCTTTTCTTTTTTTGGCTCCTTTTACATTTAGCAAACCTAATTTTCAGATACACTACCACTTAAGATGCAAATCTCAGGCACTTGGAGTCATAGAGGTTTACAGTATGGAAACAGGCCCTTCGGCCCAACTTGTCCATGCCATCCAGTTTTTACCATTAAGCTAGTCCCAATTGCCCACATTTGGCCCATGTCCCTCTATACCCATCTTACCCATGTAACTGTCTAAATGCTTTTTCATAGGCAAAATTGTACCCGACAATACTACTGCCTCTGGCAACTTGTTCCAGACACTCACCACCCTCTGTGTGAAAAAATTGATTGCCCCTCTGGACCCTTTTGTATCTCTCCCCTCTCACCTTAAACCTATGCCCTCTAGTTTTAGAATCCCCTACCTTTGGGAAAAGATGTTGACTATCTACCTTATCTATGCCCCTCATTATTTTATAGACCTCTATAAGATCACCCCTAAGACTCCTACGCTCCAGGGAAAAAGGTCCCAGTCTATCCAGCCTCTCCTTATAACTCAAACCATCAAGTCCCGGTAGCATCCTAGTAAATCTTTTCTGCACTCTTTCTAATTTAATAACATTCTTTCTATAATAGGGTGACCAGAACTGGACACAGTATTCCAATTATGGCCTTACTAATATCTTGTACAACTTCAACAAGACATCCCAACTCCTGTATTTCTGAAGAAATCTCTTGTCATTTAAGCTGATGTTTTAAATTTAACCCAGTTCAAATGTTTCACACTCATTAAGTTGCTAAGCAGTCAATTATCTAACTAAAGTTTCACCCACAGAATCACAGAATTGTTATGTAGAAGGAGACCATTCAGCCCATTGTGCCTGCACCGGCTCTCCATCTGAGCATCATGGCTTAGTGCCATTCCCCTGCCTTTTCCCTGTACTCCTGCACATTGTTTCTATTCAAATAATCATCTAATGTCCTGTTGAGTGCCTTGATTGAACCTTCCTCCACCACACTTCCAGGCAGTGCATTCTAGACTTTAACCACTGGCGTGGCAGTTTTTTCTCACATCACATTTGATTCTTTTGCAAATCACCTTCAATTAGTGCCCTCTCATTCTTGATCTTTTACGAGTGGGAACAGTTTCTCCCTATCTACTCTGTCCAGCATTCTAATGTTTTTGAAAATTTCTATCAAATCTCCTCTTAGCCTTCTCCTCTCTAAGGGGGATAATCCAAACTTCTCCTATCTATCCTCATAGCTGAAGTTTCTCATCCCTAGAACCATTCTTATAAATCTCTAGTGTACTCTCTCCAATGTACTCACATCCTTCCTGTAGTGTAGCATCCAGAACTGTACACAATACTCCAGCTGAGGTCTAATTAGTGTCTTATGCAGAGACACTAAGTTCATAACCTCCTTGCTCTTGTACTCTATGGCTCGATTGAGAAATGATGTGGAGATGCCGGCGTTGGACTGGGGTAAACACAGTAAGAAGTTTAACAACACCAGGTTAAAGTCCAACAGGTTTATTTGGTAGCAAAAGCCACACAAGCTTTCGGAGCTGCAAGCCCCTTCTTCAGGTGAGTGGGAATTCTGTTCACAAACAGAGTATATAAAGACACAAACTCAATTTACATGAATAATGGTTGGAATGCAAATACTTACAATTAATCAAGTCTTTAAGAAACAAAACAATGTGAGTGGAGAGAGCATCAAGACAGGCTAAAAAGATGTGTATTGTCTCCAGACAAGACAGCCAGTGAAACTCTGTGGGGGTTACAAATAGTGTGCCATGAACTCAATATCCCGGTTGAGGCCGTCCTCGTGTGTGCGGAACTTGGCTATCAGTTTCTGCTCAGCGACTCTGCGCCGTCGTGTGTCGCGAAGGCCGCCTTGGAGAACGCTTACCCGAATATCAGAGGCCGAATGCCCATGACCGCTGAAGTGCTCCCCAACAGGAAGAGAACAGTCTTGCCTGGTGATTGTCGAGCGGTGTTCATTCATCCGTTGTCGCAGCGTCTGCATAGTTTCCCCAATGTACCATGCCTCGAGACATCCTTTCTTGCAGCGTATTAGGTAGACAACGTTGGCCGAGTTGCAAGAGTATGTACCGTGTACCTGGTGGATGGTGTTCTCACGTGAGATGATGGCATCTGTGTCGATGATCCGGCACGTCTTGCAGAGGTTGCTGTGGCAGGGTTGTGTGGTGTCATGGTCACTGTTCTCCTGAAGGCTGGGTAGTTTGCTGCGGACAATGGTCTGTTTGAGGTTGTGCGGTTGTTTGAAGGCAAGAAGTGGGGGTGTGGGGATGGCCTTGGCGAGATGTTCGTCTTCATCAATGACATGTTGAAGGCTCCGGAGGAGATGCCGTAGCTTCTCCGCTCCGGGGAAGTACTGGACAACGAAGGGTACTCTGTCCACTGTGTCCCGTGTTTGTCTTCTGAGGAGGTCGGTGTGGTTTTTCGCTGTGGCGCGTTGGAACTGTTGATCAATGAGTCGAGCGCCATATCCTGTTCTTATGAGGGCATCTTTCAGCGTCTGGAGGTGTCTGTTGCGATCCTCCTCATCCGAGCAGATCCTGTGTATACGGAGGGCTTGTCCGTAGGGGATGGCTTCTTTAACGTGTTTAGGGTGGAAGCTGGAGAAGTGGAGCATCGTGAGGTTATCCGTGGGCTTGCGGTACAGTGAGGTGCTGAGGTGACCGTCCTTAATGGAGATGCGTGTGTCCAAGAATGCAACCGATTCCGGAGAGTAGTCTATGGTGAGTCTGATGGTGGGATGGAACTTGTTGATGTCATCATAGAGTTGTTTCAGTGATTGTTCACCATGAGTCCAAAGGAAGAAAATGTCATCGTGTATCTAGTGTATAGCATCGGTTGAAGATCCCGTGCGGTGAAGAAGTCTTGTTCGAACCTGTGCATGAAGATGTTGGCATATTGAGGTGCGAATGTGGTCCACATGGCTGTTCCGTGTGTCTGGATGAAGAACTGGTTGTTGAAGGTGAAGATATTGTGGTCCAGGATGAAGCGGATGAGATGTAAAATTGCATCTGGAAACTGGCAGTTGTTGGCGCTGAGCACTGAGGCCGTTGCAGCAATGCCATCGTCATGGGGGATGCTGGTGTAGAGTGCCGAGACATCCATTGTGACGAGGAGCGCTCCTGGTTCAACTGCTCCATGTGTGCCGAGTTTCTGTAGGAAGTCCGTCGTGTCGCGACAAAAGCTGGGGGTTCTTTGTACAATGGGTTTCAGGATGCCCTCGACATAGCCGGAGAGGTTCTCCCACAGGGTCCCATTGCCCGATACGATGGGAAGGCCGGGTGTGTTTGCCTTGTGTATCTTCGGGAGGCAGTAGAGATCTCCAACGCAGGGAGTACATGGGATGAGAGCACGGAGGGTGTTCTGAAGGTCCGGATCAAAGGTCTTGATCAGAGTGTTGAGTTGACGGGTGTGTTCTTTGGTCGGATCTGCAGGTAACTGTCTGTAGTGTTCCTCGTTGTTTAGTTGTCGGTACACTTCTTTGCAGTAATCCGTTCTGTTCAGTATGACGATGGCCCCTCCTTTGTCTGCTGGTTTGATGACAATGTTGCGGTTGGTCTTGAGAGCGTGGATGGCGTTACGTTGTGCTTGGGTGATGTTCGGGGCTGTCTTGTGAGTGCGGCTGACGAATTTGGTGTTGACGCACCTCCTGACGGCTTGGGCATACATGTCAAGTCGAGGGCAGCGGCCTTCCGGAGGAGTCCAATTTGACTCTTTCCTCTTCGGATGCACTGCGGATCTCTCTGTCGGCTGTTCCGGTTCATTGGCTGTCTCATTGTGTTCGCTGTTGGCCTCTTGGGGTTTGTGGAAGAACTCCCTCAGCCTCATTCGCCTGATGAATTCCTCTGTGTCTGCTGCGAGACTGATGGGGTCTATTTTGGTGGTGGGGCAAAAATTAAGCCCTCGGCTGAGAACTTCGATTTCATCTGGTTGAAGTGTGTAGTCCGATAAGTTGACAATGGACTTCCCTGCAGTGGTACTGTTTTCTACTGTGGTACTTCCCCGGAGCGGAGAAGCTACGGCATCTCCTCCGGAGCCTTCAACATGTCATTGATGAAGACGAACATCTCGCCAAGGCCATCCCCACACCCCCACTTCTTGCCTTCAAACAACCGTACAACCTCAAACAGACCATTGTCCGCAGCAAACTACCCAGCCTTCAGGAGAACAGTGACCATGACACCACACAACCCTGCCACAGCAACCTCTGCAAGATGTGCCGGATCATCGACACAGATGCCATCATCTCACGTGAGAACACCATCCACCAGGTACACGGTACATACTCTTGCAACTCGGCCAACGTTGTCTACCTAATACGCTGCAAGAAAGGGTGTCCCGAGGCATGGTACATTGGGGAAACTATGCAGACGCTGCGACAACGGATGAATGAACACCGCTCGACAATCACCAGGCAAGACTGTTCTCTTCCTGTTGGGGAGCACTTCAGCGGTCACGGGCATTCGGCCTCTGATATTCGGGTAAGCGTTCTCCAAGGCGGCCTTCGCGACACACGACGGCACAGAGTCGCTGAGCAGAAACTGATAGCCAAGTTCCGCATACACGAGGACGGCCTCAACCGGGATATTGGGTTCATGGCACACTATTTGTAACCCCCACAGAGTTTCACTGGCTGTCCTGTCTGGAGACAATACACATCTTTTTAGCCTGTCTTGATGCTCTCTCCACTCACATTGTTTTGTTTCTTAAAGACTTGATTAGTTGTAAGTATTTGCATTCCAACCATTATTCATGTAAATTGAGTTTGTGTCTTTATATGCTCTGTTTGTGAACAGAATTCCCACTCACCTGAAGAAGGGGCTTGGAGCTCCGAAAGCTTGTGTGGCTTTTGCTACCAAATAAACCTGTTGGACTTTAACCTGGTGTTGTTAAACTTCTTACTCGATTGAGAAAGCCCGGGATACTGTATACTATATTAACTGTTCAACCACTTTTCCTGTTACCTACAATGTTCTATGCACCAGGTGTAACATGAAGGAGATTGTAATTCCAGGGCTACCTTGTGTCAGCTGAAAGTTTACATAATTGAGTCGAAGAATCATAGAATCCTTACAGTGCAGAAGGAGGCCAGGCCTTTTGGCCCATTGAATCTGTACCGACTCTGTCAGAGTATCTTACCCAGGCCCTCTCCCCTGCCCTATCCCTGTAACCCCACACATTTACATGACTAATTCATCTAACCCTCACATCTTTGGGCACTAAGGGGCAATTTAGCACAGCCAATCCAAATAACTTGCACATCTTTAGACTGTGGGAGGAAACCAGAGCACCCGGAGGAAACCCATGCAGACACGGGAAGAATGTGCCAACTCCACACAGATACTCACCCAAGCAGGAATTGAATCAGGTCCCTGGCACTGTGGGGTACTGTGCCATCGTGCTGCTATCTCAGACAAATCATTGACTAAACCAGTAGTTGCAGTGCTGGAAAGGAGTGAAAGCCTAGAATGTGGATCGATGAATGTCAATAACACCTGTAGGTACCTCTCTATCTTAGACAAAGCTACACACAGGGTAAGTGTTTTGTCAAAAGCAACATATTGCAGATGCTGGAAATCTGAGGTTATCTGAGTCCTTCCTTCCCTTTTTGTTCTTATCATAGAATCATAGATTCTTATCTTCCCTCCCCAACTCCCTTTCCTTGTCTCGGTACCTCAGCCGTCATTGGCCTGAAACAATAACATTTTTTATCTTCATAGATGCTGCCTGACCTGCTGAGTATCTCCAGCATTATCTGTTTTTATCTGACTTCACTATACCTTGGATGAGATCCAAAAGGACGTTTATTGACTTGAATCTAACAACAGCCACTTGTTTTTTTAAAAACTATTTATTGCTTACGCCCTTATTGTTCCTGTCTAACAACAGCCTGCATTTATGTAGCACATTGAACACAGAAGAAACACCCAGACAGGAACATGATGAAAAGAAAGAGCCAGTGCCAAAGAAGCAGACTGATGACCAAAAGCTTGGTCAAAGAGGTCGATATGAAGGAGCATCTTAAAGGAGAAAAGTGAGAGATTGAAGGAGGAGATTGCAGAGTTTAAGGCCCACACAGCTGAAGGGATGGCTGCCAGATGTTGGGGAGGAAGTTCGATGCACAAGAACCGGAATTGGTTGAATTTGGATTTCTCAGATGTTGTAGGACAGCAGGAGGTAGTCCACAATAATAATGGCAGTAAGTGCAGGGACAGCAAGGCTGAGATTTTACTGCGGGAATCGGAGCAGACGAGGAGCAGACAATAGGAAGGTCCATTGACCTCGGGCGGGATTTTACGGTTTCAGGATAATCAATATCCCAGATATAATCAAATATTTATTTTACCACTCAGTTAAATCTCACACCCTCAATGCCTGCTGTGTAGAAATCAAGTGACGTCAGCACATGCTGGTGAGCAATTGTCACTGTTGACTTTGAGGGTAGCAGAGCAGGAGGCGCCTGGATGGTGACAATGGCAGCAAGAAGCTCATCACCATGCTGATCCCAACAGTCCATGTGGTTAGCAGTCTGTCCGCCACATTAAACATCCACATGAACACAGCGTGTACGATTTACGGGATGCACTGCGCCAATGTGCCAAGGCTTCTTCAATAGGACCTTCCAAACCTGCACCTTCTACCACAAAGAAGGGACAAGGCCTGAAGGCGCACAGAAACAATGTCACCTCTGCCATGTAGCACAGCTCCTTCACCACTACTGGATCAAAAGCCTGAAATTCTCTATCTAACTGTACCATGAACGTATCTTCACCATAGGGATTGCTGTAAATCAAGAGGTCCATTCAACAACCAAGGAGGGGCAATTAATGCCAGCCTTGCTGGCAAGGCTCATATCCACAGAATCTTTTTTTTATGAAGGATTTGTAAATCCAGCCAGAAGCAAACCTTTAAATGGTATTACATATTGCTGAGTGACAAACTAATAGCAAACCAATGCTAATACAGATGATTTTTCACAGGGTAGTAAATTAACGATAGCATTACGAATCTCCCGTCGCTACTACTGTTGTTACTCCCCACTCCTGACTGAAAGTCACTTGTTTGTGAGTGTCAAGTGAAGACAGTATTGGGCTCAGCTGAGAAGCTCCTGGACAGCCGAATAGCTTAACAAAATTCACTGTCTACACTCACATATACATTAATCAATAGAACAGTTCTTTATTCATTCCTGGTATATGGGTGTTGCTGGCTGGCCAGCATTTATTGCCCATCCCTAGTTGCCTGAGGGCAGTTGAGAGTCAGCCACATTTCTGTGACTCTGGAGTCACTTGTAGGCCAGACCAGGTAAGGGTGCAGATTTTCTTCCCTAAACGACATTAGTGAACCAGATGAATTTTTCCTACAATCGACAATGGTTTCATGGTCATCAGTAGTTTCTTAGTTCCAGATATTGTTTATTGAATTCAAATTTCACCATCTGCCGTGACAGGATTTGAATCCGGGTCCCCAGAACATTAGCTGAGTTTCTAGATTAATAGTCTCACGATAATACCACTAGACCATTGCTTCCCTATTGTGAGATTGGAATAAATGTATTATGCACAAAGTTGTTAGAATATGGGAATTCTGTTACAGAAAGAATAATAAGGGCATAAGCAATAAATAGTTTTTTTAAAAGTGGATACAATCCTAAAGAGGGTGCTGGAGCAGAAGGACCTGGGAGTATATGTACACAAATTGCTGAATCATAGAATCCTTCTAGTACAGAAGGAGACCATTCGGCCCATCGAGTCTGTACCAACCACAATCCTAGCCAGGCCCTATTACCTTAACCCCAGACATTTACCCTGCTAATCCCCTTAACACTAGGGTCAATTTAGCATGGCCAATCAACCTAAGCCACATATTTTTGGACTGTGGGAGGAAACCGGAGCACCCGGAGGAAACCCACACAGACACAGGGAGAAAGTTCAAACTCCACAAGGACAGTGACCTGAGGCCGGAATTCAACCTGGGTCCCTGGCACTGTGAGACAGCAGTGCTAACCACTGTGCTGCCTGTAAGATGCTGTCGAAGGCGGCTTGATGAGTTGTTGAAGGTGGCAGGGTAGATTGGGAAAGCAGTTAATAAAGCATACAGGATCCTGAGTTTTATAAATATGCTAAACCTGTATAAAGCATTTCGTCTTCCACAGCTGGAGTACTGTATTTAGGAAGGGTGTGAAAGCATTGGAGAGAATCCAAAAAAGATTTATGAGAAATTTATTGATCAGACTCGATGGGCCGAAGGGCCTTTTCTACACTGTATGACTCTACGGTTCCAGCGATGAGGAACTTCAATCACGTGGACATTTTGGAGAAGCTGCAGTTGTTCTCCTTGGAGAACAAAAAGATCAACAGGAGATTTGATTGAGGTGTTTAAAATCATGAGGGGTGTGAACAAGGTGGTTAGGCAGAATCTGTTCCCTCAGGTGAAAGGATTGAGAACCAGAGAACAGCAGTTTAAGGTGATTGGCAAAAGAAGCAACAGTGGCATGAGGAAAACCTTCTTGTTACTTGTGTGCTTAAGATCCGGAATGCACTTCCTGAGATTGTGGTGGTGGCCGGCTCAATCTAGGCCTTCAAAAAAGAATTGCAAAATCACCTGCAGAGAAAACAAAATGCAGGAATAAAGGAAATGGGGTGTGGAACTAGATAAGAGCAAGCAGGCACGATGGGCCAAATGTCCTCTCGCACCATAACATATGAACATCTCCTAAAGCCTATGATTCTATGAATATATAATAAAGGAGAAATTATTGGGAAAGGACAGGAGAGTGGGCACAGGCAGCATGAACTGAATGCTTGTCTGCTATAAAGTTTTATGCTTCCAAACATCTGTTGGTTTGGTGGAATGTAAACTTATCTGGGAGTCGTGGGGGAGAGCGGGTGGTTGGGGGTGGGGTGTGGTGGTGAAATGGAACAGGATACATTTAAGATCTGTCTAACTTTGACTGAAATGAATAAGAGTGTAAGCTCTGCCTGTCCTAGTTCAGATGCAGCGATGCAATTTTTGCCTCATTCGTTCACAGGATGTGGGCATTGCAGTGTCTTTCTAGATGGTAGAGGTCATGTATTTGTAAGGTGCTGTCGAAGGCGGCTTGATCAGTTGCTGCAGTGCATGTAGTATACGACACACACTGCTGCCACTGTGCGTTGGTGGTGAAGGGACGGAATGTTTACAGTGGTGGAAGGGGGTTTCAGTCATGGGTTTCAGCCAGCATGGCATTATTCCTAAATGCCATCGTTTTCATCTTATGTACTGACCTAACTTCTGCCACTTTAAACACTGGCCACATACCAACATTTGAGGAAATCTGGTGCCAGGATATTTGGGATTATTTGTTGCGTTTCATTGCCCTGTTGTGTGGGGCCTCACAATTTTACTTTAGATTGGTCTTCTGCCAAAGTTTTTTTCATTATGCTCTTTATTTTGGGAAGCTCCTAGCCAAAGGTTCTCTCAGGGAGTTTTCTTGTTTGGCACATTTCCCTAAGATTCGTGGAACAGGCACAACAGGAAAGCCAGGATGCCAAGTTCATAAGGGAACACTGGCTGAAATTCTCCTCCAGCTGGTGACCATTGCATGCCATATCCATCAGTTGTGTGATGAGATATATTTTGTGATGTATGTATAGAGGTTCTTAGAAATGCCACTTGATCCAGGATGTTCCCCGTCTTGGAGAAACCCTACCTGATCGTGCTGCATAGAATGGCAATTGACTGTTGTCACCATCCCTACTATCTATTATACTTGAACACATTTTGCAGGGTCTTCATGTGCTCTACAGGCGTTGTTTCATTGTAGGTCGACTATTGATCATCATCTACATGAACACCTCCTAAACCTTTGCTCAGGTACACAATGCTCCACTTCCAAAGTTCAACCTCTGGCTTCCTTGTGAGCTGTAAGTCACTTAGTTCCAATGCTTTATTTAGACTATCGTACCTGTCTGTGTTAACACATCTGGATTGGTGAGCGCAAGTGATAGGTTCATGAACAAGGAACTTCCAGCTGCCCACTTTTTTCCCTCCTTGTTAAACTGTTGAGTATGAGTCTCAAATTATATTTCAGATTTTTGATCATTAAGACCATTGAGCAAGGCATATGTGAGCCCTGACCTGCCCACGTGTTTATCTCCTGGTTGCTGCACTGGCAGGTATCTTAAATTAGCTCCAACCACCCATCCTCCCCCCACCGTTCATGCATCCCACTCCTTCCACATGTCTAATTTTACTTTAACCAATATTTTCAGCACGTTATGAGAAGTTTCGGCCTCTCTTCTCCCAGGTGCATTTTTGATCCATGGCTTCAAATTGCTGCATGTTAGCTATACTTTAAGAAGAGTCCAGCTTTAACCACAGCTTTCCAAACACTTAAGTACTTTCTTCAGTAGGAAACAGGGATAACATAGCCCTGAAGCTGAAGAAGGATTCGATTACACACAAACTTATAAAATATCCTGAGTTGCTCTTTAGTTTGAAGGCTTCACGTTCCATTTTTGTGTGTTCCTGAATCGCATTGTTAGGGTGCAGTATGGATTTCCCAATGGGGGCTTTTCCTCCTTTATGATTGTGTGTGTGTGTGTGTCTGTGCATGCGTGTGTGTGTGTGTGTGTGGGAACAGCTGAAAATCCAGAAGCCCAGCCTTATGAGTCAGCCTGCAAGAGATGCAAAACCTCCTGTAGATAACCAGCCAGCAGGGTGTGCAGAGCCAGAAGATCCTATTTGAATATCTCCCAAAATTATACAGAGTGATCTGGAGTTTCCACCATGTTGGGCAATAATTACTGCAACTTCTGCTACGTGCGCATCAAGATTCCACAATTCTTTGCCCTATTTTTTAAAAATTGCGCTCGAAGCTGGCCTCTCCTGGAAAGCTGGTCATGTCCCAGATCAAATTAATTGTTCTTGTCAGTTTCCACTAATTACATTCATTCGAAGAGGCGCATAGAAATTAAATTGGTTCTTTTGGCCCCAAGGACTCTCAGAGACAAGTTTTAAAAACCTTTGAAACTGCCTGCCCATATAATAGCAAATGATTTTGTTGTTTTTCAAAGCCACTTTCAGTTATCTAAAGTCAGGTTACTCGTGATGGATTGACACTCTGATTTAAAATGTTTCTTTGTGTGATAAACCCGTTTCCATAATCAAACTGGATCAGGTTACCATTATTAAATACATCCAGGAATTCTTTTAAAAAAAGAAAAAAATGTTTTTTTCTTTTTTGTTCTCGACTGCTGCCTGATTACATTGGTTCATGGCAAATTTTACATTTGATGTGACCAAATTGAGTGCAATCTCTCAAAACTAGTGTAATTTTGGATGCAGTCTGTGTAATGGAAATACTCTCATAGTTGTTAGGGTGAGAGTTCCAGGGTTTTGACGCAGGGGCAATTGATGAAGGAATGGCAAATATATTTTGACGGTCAGGATGTGATTTACAGAGGATCTTAGTGGTCAATGTGTTCCTATGCACCTGCTGTTTGTGAAGGCTGTGGGTTCTGGAGGTGTTGTTAATGAAGCCTTGATGTGTTGCTGCATCTTGTAAATGGTACACACTGAAGCCGTAATAATGGAGGGAGCAATTGTTTTAGGTGTGCGGATGGGTCGCCAGTCCTGTGGACTGCTTTGTTCTGCATGATGTCAAACTCCTGGCGAGTCATTGGGGCTATAATTAGAGAGTATTTGCTCACACTCCTGGCTCATGCCTTGATGACAGTGGAATGGTTTTGGGGAGTCAGCAGGAAGACATTCATTGCTGAATTCTCAGCCTCTGGCTTGCTCTTGTAGCCACAGTATTTTATGCATCTGGCACAATTATGTTTCTGGTCAGTGGCAACCCCCCCCAGGATGTTGATGATGAAGAATTCAGTGATGCTAATGTTGTTGAATGCCAAGGGGAGGTAAGTTAGATTTTCTGTTGTTGGAGATGGTCATTGCTTGGTGCTGGTATGGTGCAAAATTTACTTGCTGCTTATTAGCCCAAACCTGAATTTCCTTTATTCTTTCATGAGATGCCAAAATCACTGGAAAAAGCCACCATTTGTTGCCCATCCAAATTACTCTTGAACTGAACATTTCAGCTGACAGTTAAGAGTCAAGATTTCGCTCCCTCAAGGACATTAGTGAATCATGTGGGTCTTTACATCAAGGGATGATAGTTTCATGGTCGCCATTACTAACTTTATACCACTACTAGCTTTATATTCCAGATTTATTAATTGAATTCAAATTCCACCAGCTGCTGTGTTGGGCTTTGAACTTTTGTGTCCAATGCATTGGCCTGGGCCTCTGGATTATTAGCTCAGTGACATTTCCACTGAGCCACCATCTCTCCTTCCCAGGTCGCACTGCATGTAGGTACAAGTTGTCTCATTGTCTCAGGTATTGTCACGGTTTCTAATGTTATTGAGAAGGTTCACGGAGGAATATGGAGGAACCTGATCCCCTACTACAATCAAATTAAAATTGAATAGGCGATTAGCACACTGAAACGAAAACTCAGGAATGTAATATGTTTGGGATTCCCTCCGGCATGTTCCTAATGTTGTATTTTGTACTTGCTTGGTCTGCTGCTTGATTGGGTATCTTACTCTTCAGAAAGGCAAGATCTGAACATCTGATACAATGGAGGTCGGACATGAAGAGGACAAAGTTGGGTGACAGACAGCTGATGGGGAGCCAAACTGATCAAAGAGGCTTTCAGTAGCATGTGAACAGTTTATAATTACACACAACAGTGATTTTCATAATACCCCATGTAATTTACATGTATAATCCTTCTTAATGCTTCAATCATCTGAAATCTGATGAGGATCGCCAAATCCTTTTCGATTCCATTGCAACTTCATGCCGTTAGCTGAAAGTTCATGGACATGCTGGGAGTATTTTAGACATCAACAATCATATAAGATTGTCATTTTACCAGTGGCAAAATGGGGCCCTCAGCTGAGGGCAGATCTGCCTGCCTCCTCCCAAATGCAGCAACCTGTAAAGGACACTGCAGCCTTAGGTCTGGATTTTCCAGGCCCGCCCACGATGATGCCCACCACTGCCAGGACTGGAAAATCCTACCTTTAGTCTTTATAGCAGCAGGATTTTTCCACACATATAGATCAGCCAAATCAATGAATCATCTGTTTGCACATTCATGTAAGAAGAGATACGATGTGTACCCGAGGGCAGCACCTTCATTTACTTTCAACTGGAAAGGAACAAACAATGTAAAAGGTTCAGAAGGTTTTCAGAGACAGGATTTCTATGGTTGGAAGGCATTTTAGATGGAACTTATTTGACCATTTCACAGGGGAACTCTAACGTTCTGACAAACTTCTTCCAGTCTATAAATCTATAATCTTATTTTTGAAATTTGTTTTCAGAATTTGGATAACACTGGCAAAGCTAATGATGGTACCGGGTCTTTTACAACTGAGTGCCTTAATTTAAAACCTCCCTTAAAGCAAACTGTTTGAAGAGGAACTGAGGAGTTTTCCTGGTGACTAGGCCAACATTTCTCCCTTAGCCAACACCTCTAAAACATTGGTGAGAATGTTATGCCTCCCCAGGCATGTTCAGAGGCGGGGGGGGGGGGGGGGGGGGGTGGGGGGGGGGGGGGGGGGAAGGAAGTGCAAAATTGCATGGATGGGATTCCCTCTGGGATCCTGCCCATTCCGACTCAGATGCAATTTCACAGTGGGGCGAGCAGGGCCTTGGGTATGAAATACATCCTTTCCCTATTAAAGTCCTTAAGCAGCCACTTAATGGCCACTTAAGAGTCTTTTCCTACCCAGCCTCAATTTGTTGGCTAGTGGGCATGTGTCAGAGAAGGGTGGGAAACTGAAAAATGAATGAATCTCCATCTCAGGTGGGAAGGGATGGGAGGGGATGATGTGGCATGCCTCAATCTGAAGGCTCTTTCAGATTTTGGGTGCCCTCCCCTCTGGGACCTGGGAGCTTCGGCCCTCCCTCTCCCCCTGGCCTAGTCCCTGATGCCGCGATCACTCCCTTCTATATCCCCAGGGCATCCCTTACCCTCTCACTCCCGGGACTTACCTCAAGTCACATTGCCTCACAGTGCCAGGGATCTGGGTTCGATTCCCAGCTTGAGTACTATCTGTGTGGTGTTTGCACATTATCCCAGCGCCTGTGTGGGTTTCCTCCGGGTGCTCTGTTTCCTGCCACAGTCCAAAGATATGTGGGTTAGGTGGATTGGCCATGCTAAATTGCCTCTCAGTGTCAGGGGGACTAGCTAGGGTAAATGCATGGGGTTACGGGTAAAGGGCCTGGGTGGGATTGTGGTCGGTGCATACTCAATGGGCTGATTGGCCTCTTTCTGCAATGTAGGAAGTGTGGTCCCGGGATTTAGGCTGATACACAGCACTGCAGTACCTCTTCTGGCCACTGCAGTGCTGTGCCTGGATGGGTTGGTGAGCTGTTGGCCAATCTGATTGGAAGTCCTGTCTAGTGTCAATCAGCACTCAATTGAGCATGAAATGACAGTGGGCCTGTCAGAGTTGGCAGGGAGGGGCTATACACCAACACTCAGGATGGCGAGCTGAAAAATCGGATATTATCTCATCATTTGTCTCATTACTGATTGTGGGACCATGCTGCGTACAAATCAGCTCCTGTGTTTCTGCACACCAGTGACTACATTTATAAAGTACTTCATTGACTGTAAAGCACTTGAGGGACAACCAAAGGTTGTAAGTTATGCTACATAAACTTTCCTCTTCCGTTGTATAAATTTACACCTTCCTTACTTTTTCCTTCCTGTTACCATCTTCAGAATGCAAAGGTTGGTATTACCTAATAAGCCACTTTCGGCATATTCTTCCACTGTTTTCAGCCCCGGTGATATTCTAAATTACAGGCCTTAACCTCTTGGTTCCTCAACTTAAAGAAAGGATCCACTGCTTATTGATATGCACCAATGGAAAAAAAACCAACCATCATCTTGTGTCAAACTGAACCCCAGCTACTGTTCGGGATCTTTCTCATTTTGCCAAATTAGCTGAAAGCTTCATTGTAAAGTGGGTGATGAGCAACATGACAAAACATTTTAGACCATCAGCAGGATGGAAATAGAAAGGGATTATTCACAGTCCATTGTCTTGTGAATCTTCTCAATCAGCTATACCTTAATGCTGACAAACAGAAAGCATCAGCAGTGGTGTTAATTGATTTTAGAGCATTTGACCATGTAGATCATAGCATTGCAAGCAACAATCTCCTTCAGTTAGAAGTGGGCCCATCATGAGTACACTGGATTTTGTTTCCTCAACAATTGACAACAATGTGCTCGATACAAATTGAGTACTTCTACCTGAATAGGTTACATGCTTGGATCCCACAAGGAACCAAATTAGGCCCTATTATGCTTTTAGCTATCATTGAGCGGCACAGTGGCACAGTGGTTAGCACTGCTGCCTCACAACGCCAGGGACCTGGGTTCAATACTGACCTTGGGTGACTCCCTGCGTGGAGTTTGCATGTTCTCCCTGTGTCTGTGTGGGTTTCCTCCAAGTGCTCCGGTTTCCTCCCACAGCCCAAAGATGTGCAGGTTAGATGGATTGGCCATGCTAAATTCTCCCTTATTGTCCAAAGGTGTGTAGGTTATGTGGATTCACCATGGTGAATACGTGGGGGTTACAGGAATAGGGCAGGGGGGTGGGCCTGGATAAGATGCTCTTTTGGAGAGTAGGTGCAGACTCAATAGGCTAAATGCCCTCCTCCTTCACTGTAGGGATTCAATGGTTTTATAAACAATGCCTACATTGATATCACTATGTCTATTCATCCTTAAATATGTGGATGACCTGACTCTCTGAGTGTCGTACTTAAGGTGATGCATTGCACATACAAGGGGCAATCACTTCATTGAGTAAATGGGCAACAACAATTCACGTGAAACTGAACTCGCAAAAGTGCAAAGCTGTTGAATTGTTTCATGAACAACCCTCCTGATTGCCCTTCTCCTTAACTGAGATGAGGCTGAGATTGCACAACAAGTGTGCATTAAACTATTAGAAATTTACATTCAACAGTGATCTCTAAAGGGATTATCAAGAGCAGGAAATGCTGAAGAGAGCAAATGGATGTCATCTCAAACATCATAGCATATCTCGAACTGACTTATTCCCTGTGTCCAAAAGTTGCATAAGACTCACTTTTGCAGTACCAATTTGAAATGCTGGCTTTATCAAACAGCATGTGAATATGCTCGAAAACATTTTTTAAAAGTTTATTTATTTGCCACAAGTAGTCACATTAACACTGCAATGAAGTTACTGTGAAAATCCCCTAGTTGCCACACTCCGGCGCCTGTTTGGGTACACTGAGGGAGAATTTAGCATGGCCAATGAACTTAACCAGCACGTCTTTCGAACTGTTGGACGAAACCGGAGCACCTGGAGGAAACCCACGCAGACATGGGGAGAACGTGCATTCTCCGCACAGGCAGTCACCCAAGCCGGGAATCAAACCTGTGTCCCTGGCGTTGTGAGGCAACAGTGCTAATCACTGTGCCACCGTGCTGCCCCAGTGATAAACACTAAAACTGATCCTAGGTAACGTGTACCAAAACTATTCTGACAATCATTGACTGAATATGCGTTCCCTTGCTGAAAAGTGGAAAAATATCCATCTGGAAATCTCTTGAATCCCATCTCCATTAGCCACTATCTCTTGTCAAAACCACATGAAAGTAAATGTGAAATGGAATTCATGGAATGTGAGCATCGCTTACTGGGCCAGCATTTATTGCACACCCCTAATTGCCCTTGAACTAATTGGCTGATTCGTCCATTTCAGAGGACAGTTAAGAGTTATGTACATTGCTGTCGATCTGGAATCACATGTCACCAAGACAAGGTAAGGATGGCAGATTTCCTTCCCTAATGGGCATTAGTAAACTAGGTGGGTTTTAACAACAATTGACAGTAGTTTCATGGTCATCATTAGACTTTTAATTCCAGATTTCTTATTGAATTTAAATTTCATCATCTGCCATGGTGGAAATTGAGCCCAGATCCCCAGAGTCCAGTAACAATAGCACTATACCTTCACCTCCCCATTAAAGAGAAAAGGCACCATTCCTCAAATAAGAGAATGAATAGACTAGGTTAGGTAAAGTTACCATAGTGCCAGCTGACTATAGGCTGCACTTCCCTTTGAGGGGGAGAGCAAACTGGTAGTGATTTAACCTGAAGATCACCACACCTCAAGCGAGGGGCAAGGTTGAGAAGGTGAAGCCTTCATGAATTCAGCCAGGGAATTGAACCCATGCTGTTAGCGTTGTTCCGCATCACCGTCCAACCAACTGAGCTAAACCGATCCTTAATTACGCCTTAATTACGATATGAGAGACAAAGAACGAATAGACTCCGAGACAGCCTAATCCCCTACTTTATAAAACTCATAAAAAGTATGTAAATGATTGAGAATTTAATGAACTCAACCTGGCAACATGTGATTTATGGAGTTTAATACAACATACAGAGTACTGCAGGCCATTCATTTTATCCTGTAAGAGACCTGCATTTTGCAATGTATTGTAATCATTAGTATGGTGAAATGTTCATAATTGTGCAATCATTTTATTATTTTATATTTTATTTTTGTTTCAATGGTTGCCTATAATTGCTATGAATTACAATTACGTATTTAGGTGCTGGGGGGTAGGTACAGGGGAAATGTTAGGGGGAAGTTTTTCACAGAGGGTGGTGGGCGAGTGGAATCGGCTACCGTCAGTGGTGGTGGAGGCAAACTCAATCGGGTCTTTTAAGAGACTCCTGGATGAGTACATGGAGTTTAATAGGATGGAGGGTTATAGGTAGGCCTAAAAGGTAGGGATATGTTCGGCACAACTTGTGGGGCCGAAGGGCCTGTTTTGTGCTATAGTTTTTCTATGTTTCTACGTTTCTATGTATTTTATTTGTATCATGATCACAATTAGGTCCGTCCACCCATCTATCCATCCATCCGACAATCCACCCATCCACATAAGCTCTTCCAATGCATTTAATACCCTGTTCTTCCATCCTTAGATGTGCTAATTCAATGAACCATAAGCATCCTAATGAGCAATGTCATGGCAGTGCTGTACTGACAGAGGTGTGCTATCTATTGCATTGAGATATTAAACTGTGGAACAGTCTACTTCTTTAGGTTGATGTAAAAGTACCTGTAACATTCTTTTGAGAACTAAAGCGGGGCACGTGAGAACTTGTTCTGCCACCCAATGAGATAATGGCTGATCTGAGACCTAGCGATATACCTGCCTTTGCCCATATCCATTTATACCATTGGCTACCATAAATCTAACAATCTCAGTTTGAAAAATGAAAAGTGTTTGCTAATTTCACTTTTGAATGGCCCCAGTGGTCCAGCTGATATTAATCCCCCAACCAACACTGCTAAAAACCAAATTATCTGGTCATTAACACATTGCTGCTTACTGTATGCTTGCAAATTGGTGGCATGTGTGTTACCTTTAATTAGCTGTGCAAAAAAAGGGTGTTAAATGCATTGGAAGAGCTGTACATTGGGTGGATGGCAGAAGGATGGATAGATGGACCCAATTGTGATCACGATACAAATAAAATACGTAATTGTAATTCATAGCAATTATAGGCAATCATTGAAACAAAATAAAGTATAAAATAATAAAATGATTGCACAATTATGAACATTTCACTATGCTAATAATTACAATACATTGCAAAATGCAGGTCTCCTAATTTAAATGGATAAAATGAATAGCCGAGAGCACTCTGCATGTTGAATTAAACTCCATAAATCATCTGTTGTCAGGTTGAGTTCATTAAATTCTCAATCATTTACATACTATTTATGAGTTTTATAAAGTAGGGGATTAGAATCATAGAATCCCTACAGCACAGAAAGAGGCCATTCGGCCCATCGAGTCTGCACCGACCACAATCTCACCCAGGCCCCACCCCCACATCCCTATATATTTACCCACTAATCCCTCTAACCTACGCATCCCAAGACACTAAGGGCAATTTTAGCATGGCCAATCAACCTAACCCGCACATCTTTGGACTGTGGGAGGAAACCGGAGCACCCGGAGGAAACCCACGCAGACACGAGGAGAATGTGCAAACTCCACACAGGCAGTGACCCAAACCGGGAATCGAACCCAGCTCCCTGGAGCTGTGAAGCAGCAGTGCTAACCACTGTGCTACCGTGCTGTCTCGTAGTTGTAATTTGCAAGGCTATGGACCAGGTGCTGGAAAATGGGATGAGCGGCTAGTTTCCTTTTTTGGCTGGCGCAGATATAAATGGCTGAATGTCCTCTTCATGCACATTAATGTTTCTATTGTTCTATGTTCATAGAATGATAGAACCCCTACAGTACAAAGCCCATTGAGCCTGCACCGACAACAATCCCACCAGACCCTATCTCCGTATCCTCATATTTACCCTGTTTGTCCCCCTGACGCTAAGGGGTAATTTAGCATGGCCAATCCACCTAACCCACACATCTTTGGACTGGAACACCCTGTGGTTATAAAATGCACGATATCATGCAAGACTTTTCATTATCCTATCGTTAAAGTTGACCAAAGGCAGTATTTCAATGACTTCATACCACATTGTATCCCTCACTGCTTGGGAGAGGAAAATTTCATGATATCGCCTTTACTCTGCCCAGTGGCACAAAAAAAATCCCAGTCCTCTCCACCAGCAATGTTTTGGTCAGGGATATAATCAATGCAGCTTTGGACTGTCCTCTGAAGGAAACTGGTGTTCTTGAAAAGAGAAAAGGGAGGGAAAATAACCTTACAGTTCAATTCTGATAAACACATCTGTTTACAAATAACTATTATGTTTGGATCTGGTTTCCTGTCAACACAAAATTTTTTTAAAATCCAGTTGGTAAGACTTTTGGCCATGACCTATTTAGTCATTCATTCAGCAGTCCAATATAAACAAAAACAGAAGCACAAGACAGAAGCAAATGTCTCATCTCCAGCTTTCTGAAACTGCACTCATGTTTTTGAGTAAAGTTTGGCATTTGCTCCTTTCAGTAAAACCAGCACTAAAATAAACAAACTCTTAAAAGGCCCTGTTGTCAAATGGACTGCGTGGTGTGGAACTGCTACTCCGGTGGGAGAATTCCAGCTCTGCTGCAATATGGGTTGATACTCCCCCAAAAAATCTAAGTGCCTAATGGGTGGGAAAACTGGAGATTTTCCCACCCGTTTTCTGGCTGTACCAAGTTGAACAAATCTCTGGTACTCTGTGCTCCAGGGAGTTCCTCAGGGTGATTCATGCAGGTAAGTAGGGGAAGGGAAGGGCGGAGCTCATCCTGCTGGAAAGGCTGGAATCAGCACACTGAGCGGGTGACTGCACATGCACTGATCAGTCTGTGGGGAGATCGGCACATGCGCACTCAAGCAGCGCAGCGGGCCGGGAGAATTGCCCCCATGATGTCTAATGACTGCATTGACATCCAGAAGTTACTCACGTCCAGATGGAGTGACAACTGCACCAGTGGTAGTGTTTCTATCTCAGAATCATTACAGACAGCTATGAATACTGGACTGCCAGCTCTGAACTCCTTGTTGATGTTCCCATTATAAAATATATAAGGGGCATTTTAGCTTTGATTGGAGCCTACTTAGGAGATGTTACTTCAAGAATTTTTTAAAAACTCTGCAGAAGGCAATTAAAAATCACCTCAACTACTCTTCTCAAGGGATTGGCTCCAGAGTAACTTTAATTGGGACAAGCTCTAGGTGTTGAATGTAATGGATGGATATGACATCTTCTCATACAATAAATTTCTTTTGAACTGTAGGCACAGTTACTAAGTTGATGAATAGATTAGCACAGCTGGATGCCACAATTAGGTGATGGGATGAATAACTAATCAGCCTAAATTTGGTGGTGTTGGTTAAGGAAGAAATGTTGACCAGGATAGCAAGTAATCAGTGTTTTTATTTGAATAGTGGTATGGGATCTTTTACAGCCACTTGTTGTCAGATGGGATCTTCGTTTAATGTCTCATCCAAAAGTTGGTAGCTGTGTTAAAGCAGATTACCTCAGTACTGGACTGAAATGTCAACTTAGACGCTTTCCATTTGATTTGATTTGATTTGATTTATTATTGTCACTAATATTACTTTACAGTGAAAAGTATTGTTTCTTGCACACTATACAGACAAAACATACCGTTCATAGAGAAATGAGAGAGTGGAGAATGTAGTGTTACAGTCATAGCTAGGGTGTAGAGAAAGATCAATTTAATGCAAGATAAGTCCATTCAAAAGTCTAATGGCAGCAGGGAAGAAGCTGTTCTTGAGTCAGTTGGTACATGACATCAGACTTTTGTATCTTTTTCCCGACGGGAGAAGGTGGAAGAGAGAATGTCCGGGGTGCAAAGGGGTCCTTAATTATGCTGATTGCTTTGCCGGGGCAGCGGGAATTGTAGACAGTGGATGGGAGGCTGGTTTGCGTGATGGATTGGGCTACATTCACAACTTTCACGACTCCAAGTCCTGGAGTGGAGCTCAAGCCTTATTTGGCCCAACTCAATTCTCACATGTGATTCTGGAGCCGCTTACTAGAGAAGAATAGAGGAGGTGAGATATGGTAGGTTTAAACTAATTCCTCTGACATGAAGAATTGCAGCGTCATCCTGCAAGAGCAACCTGAATTTGCTAACCCCACGTGGCTCAGTTGGTAGCACCTTCACCTCTTGGTTCAAGTCCCACTCCGAGCTTGAATACAAAGATCAAGGTTCACACTGCAGTACAATGCTGAGAAAGTTCATTCAACAGGTTGGGAGGTGCTGTTTTTCAGATCAGGTGTAAAACTGGGGCTCCACCTGTCTTCTCAGGTGGATGTAAAAGATCTCGAGGCATTACCTCAAAGAAGAACGGGGAAGTTATCCCCAGAATCCTGGCCAATGTTATCTCTCAATCAACATCACAAAAATAGATTATCTGGTTGTTATCATGTTGCTGTTTGTAGGAGCTTGCTGTGTGCAAATTGGCTGCTGAGTTCACTATATTTCAACAGTGAATACACTTCAAAATGTACTTCATTGGCTGCAAAGCACCTTGAAACATCCAGTGGTTGTGAAAAGTGTTCTATAAGTACAAGTCTTTCTTTATTTTCAGGTACTTTATGGGGCATTATTAAGAGGCACACAGATTTTGACCTTTGGGAGAGAGGTTAGAAGTGATGATCAATTGGGCAATCTGGACTTGAGGAAGGGTTTACAGGAGAGAGAGGAGAGGATTTCCAGAAAGAACAGATGGAATGACTAAAAACCCTTCCACCAATGATTGGGCACAGGAAGGGGTATACAAGAGACCAGAGTTGACGCTGAAGCTGGAGGAGATGTTTTGCTGGAGAGATGTATATTTAGAGGCTTTGGTTATATGGAGCTGTGGCAACATCAGTGAAATAAGAAAGCTGACTCCATGCCCATTAGTTACACCGACAGGGTCCACATTTTGATACGGCAGAAGCATATGAGGGAGAAAGGACGAGAGGGTTATAATGATAGATTTGGATGAGGAAAGGTGGGAGGAAACCCGAGTGGAGAGTCCTCACCGGCATGGAGTGGTGTGACTGGACAATCTGGTTTTTATCCTATGTAATTTGATTTAAATAGGAAAAAGGATTGAATCTTGAGTGTCTTCAGAGGTGACAATGCAAGGAAGGCTCAATTCATGGAATCCCTACACCGCAGAAGGAGGCCACTCGGTCCATCGAGCCTGCACTGACAACAATCCCACCCGGGTCCTATCCCCGTAACCCACATATTTACCCTGCTAGTCCTCTTGATGCTAAGGGTAAATTTAGCATGGCCAATCAACCTAACCTGCACATCTTTGGATCGTGGGAGGACACCAGAGCACCCGGAGGAAACCCACACAGACATGGGGAGAACTTGCAAAGTCCGCACAGACAGTGACCCAAGGCCGGAATAAAATCCAGATCCCTGGCGCTGTGAGGCAACAGTGCTAACCACTGTGCCACCATGCCGCTCCAATTGCCGAAGATATTTTGGATTTGTCTAAACAGGCAAGAATCAAGAGGTGAAAAATAGCACCACAAAACTGGATGATCGACAGGAGGCAGTAGAGCAGGAAGGTCTAGTTAATTGTATCAAATCCTGCCGAGAAGTTGGGGAGGGCAATGAAAGGAAGAGCTTACATGTATGAAGAACCTTCTCTCAGCATATCCCATGCCATTTCACAATCATTTTTATGTTCAAGTCTCAATGTAATAACTAAAACATAGGGAGGACAAGAAAACAAAGTGAGGGTGGAGACAGAGGGAAACACTTGGTGGGGGGGGGGGGGGGGTGAGGGATGGAGATTGAGGGTGACTCAATGATTGGGAACAGAGGAAGCAACTGAGGGCGGGATTTTCCAGCTCTTCCGGTGGTATATTCCGGTCCCCTTGAAAGCAATCCCCCCCAAACCGTTTTCCCCAGTCAGAGGGCAGGAAGGCAATGCAAATAATCATCGACTTCACCAAAGGTGCCTCTGCTGCCATAAAACAGGATGCGGGGGTGGGGTAGAAAATTCCAGTCTGAATAATTTTGGGAAAAGGAAAAATTTAAAAAATGTTGATTCTGATCAATGCCTTTTGTGCTCCTTCAGTGTTTGTCGTGGTTGCAATGAAGTTTGGCAGCTGTGTGCCGACAGTTAGCTAATTATGTGTTGTAACATTTATCGTAATATTAAGGTACAGAATGTACTGAGAAAAACCATCTTTGATCCTTCTGATACAAAGCACCTGGAGAAAGCAGCGATGTGGAGGGAGGGGTCAGTTTTATAACTAGAATACATCTCCCCTAATCTCCAGCCAACTTCAATTGTCTTTGTCCATTTGAGTGAGCTCTTTGGTTGTTGCTCCAGGCCACACCCATTATCACAGTAGCTTCATTGCAGTGTTAATGTAAGCCTACCTGTGACAATAATAAATACCCTAACCAGAACAAAGGATACTGGAAAAACTCAGCAAGTCTGGCAGCATCTGTAAGAAGAGAAAAAAAGAGTTGACATTTCAAATCCTTTTGGCTCTTTTATTAGGACTGATCCTAACTCCTGTTTTTTCTCTTAGAACATAGAACAGTACAGCACAGAACAGGCCCTTCGGCCCACGATGTTGTGCCGAGCTTTATCTGAAACCAAGATCAAGCTATCCCACTCCCTATCATCCTGGTGTGCTCCATGTGCCTATCTAATAATCGCTTAAATGTTCCTAAAGTGTCTGACTCCACTATCACTGCAGGCAGTCCATTCCACACCCCAACCACTCTCTGAGTAAAGAACCTACCTCGGACATCCTTCCTATATCTCCCACCATGAACCCTATAGTTATGCCCCCTTGTAATAGCTCCATCCACCCGAGGAAATAGTCTTTGAACGTTCACTCTATCTATCCCCTTCATCATTTTATAAATCTCTATTAAGTCTCCCCTCAACCTCCTCCGCTCCAGAGAGAACAGCCCTAGCTCCCTCAATCTTTCCACCTAAGACCTACCCTCCAAACCAGGCAGCATCCTGGTAAATCTCCTCTGCACTCTTTCCAGCGCTTCCACATCCTTCTTATAGTGAGGTGACCAGAACTGCACACAATATTCCAAATGTGGTCTCACCAAGGTCCTGTACAGTTGCAGCATAACCCCACGGCTCTTAAACTCCAACCCCCTGTTAATAAAAGCTGACACACTATAGGCCTTCTTCACAGCTCTATCCGCTTGAGTGGCAACCTTCAGAGATCTGTGGATATGGACCCCAAGATCTCTCTGTAGGGATAGAACATAGAACAGTACAGCACAGAACAGGCCCTTGTGTCCCCTCTCAGTTCCTTCTCTCCTCCCTGCCTCTTAGTCATGGCCTTTCTCATTTCTCCCCTATTTGCTGACCCAATCTCTACCTCAGCCCAAACACTTCTTTAGTCACTCTCAGGGAAGACAGTGGAACAGCAATGGCAGGAGTTTTTCAGAGTTATTCAGGAGGCACAACAGAAATTCATCCCAAGGAGGAGGAAACATGCTAAGAGGAGGACGAGGCATCCATGGCTGACGAGGGAAGTCAAGGACAGCGTAAAAGCAAAAGAAAAAGCATACAAAGTGGCAAGGATTAGTGGGAAGCCAGAGGATTGGGAAGTCTTTAAAAGCGAGCAGAGGACAACTAAAAAAAGCAATAAGGAGGGAAAAGATGAAATATGAGTGTAAGTTGATAGTAAACAAAAGAAATAGGAAGAGTTTTTTTCAATATATAAAAGGTAAGAGAGGCAAAACCAGCCACTGGACCACTGGAAAATGAGGCTGGAGAAGTAATAATAGGAAACAAAGCAATGGCAGAGGAACAAAATAGTTACTTTGCATCAGTCTTCACGGTGGAAGACACCAATGGGACGCCAGAGCTCCAGGAGAGTCAGGGGGCACAGGTGAGTGTAGTGGCCACCACTAAAGAGAAGGTTCTGGGGAAACTGAAAGGTCTGAAGGTGGATAAATCACCTGGACCAGATGGACTACACCCCAGGGTTCTAAAAAAGATAGTTGAGGAAATTGTGGAGGCATTGGTGGTGATCTTTCAGGAATCACTGGAGGCAGGGAGGGTACCAGAGGATTGGAAAGTAGCTAATGTAACACTGCTGTTTAAGAAGGGGAGGGGGCAGCAGACGGGAAATTATAGGCTGGTTAGCCTGACTTCGGTCATTGGCAAGATTTTAGAGTCCATTATTAAAGATAAGATCGCAGAGTACTTGGAAGTGCATGATAAAGTAGGACTGAGTCAGCACGGCTTTGTCAAGGGGAGGTCATGTCTGACAAATCTGTTAGAGTTCTTGCAGGAGGTAATAAGGAAGTTAGATAAAGGAGAACCAGTGGACGTGATTTATTTAGATTCCCAAAAGGCCTTTGACAAGGTGCCACATAGGAGACTGTTAAATAAGTTAAGTGCACCTGGTGTTAAGGGTAAGATCCTGGCATGGACAGAGGATTGGCTGACTGGCAGAAGGCAAAGAGTGGGGATAAAGGGGCCTTTTTCAGGATGGCAGCCGGTGACTAGTGGTGTGCCTCAGGGATCAGTGCTGGGACCACAACTTTTCACAATATACATTAATGATTTGGAGGAAGGAACTGAAGGCACTGTTGCTAAGTTTGCAGATGATACAAAGATATGTAAGGGACAAGTAGTATTGAGGAAGCAGGGGAGCTGCAGAAGGATTTGGACAGGTCAGGAGAATGGGCAAAGAAGTGGCTGATGGAATACAATGTGGAAAAGTGTGAGGTTATGCACTTTGGAAGGAGGAATGGAGGCATAGACTATTTTCTAAATGGGGAAATGCTCAGGAAATCAGAAATACAAAGGAACTTGGGAGTCATTGTTCAAGATTCTCTTGAGGTTAACGTGCAGGTTCAGCTGGCAGTTAGGAAGGCAAATGCAATGTTAGCATTCATGTCGAGAGGGATAGAATACAAGAGCAGGGATGTACCTCTGAGGCTGTATAAGGCTCTGGTCAGACTCCATTTGGAGTTTTGGGCTCCATATCTAAGGAAGGATGTGCTGACCTTGGAAAGGATCCAGAGAAGATTCACAAGAATGATCCCTGGAATGAAGAGCTTGTCGTATGAGGAACGGTTGAGGACTCTGAGTCTGTACTCATTGGAGTTTAGAAGGATGAGGGGGGATCTTATTGAAACTTACTGGATGCTGTGAGGCCTGGATAGAGTGGACGTGGAGAGGATGTTTCCACTAGTAGGAAAAACTAGAACCAGAGGGCACAATCTCAAGCGAAAGGAACGATCCTTTAAAACAGAGATGAGGAGGAATGTCTTCAGCCAGAGAGTGGTGAATCTATGGAACTCTTTGCTGCAGAAGGCTGTGGAGACCAGGTCATTGAGTGTCTTTAAGATAGAGATAGATAGGTTCTTGATTAATAAGAGGATCAGGGGTTTTGGGGAAAAGGCAGGAGAATGGGGATGAGAAAAATATAAGACCATAAGACATAGGAGCGGAAGTAAGGCCATTCGGCCCATCGAGTCCACTCCACCATTCAATCATGGTTGATTTCAACTCCATTTACCCGCTCTCTCCCCATAGCCCTTAATTCCTCGAGAAATCAAGAATTTATCAATTTCTGTCTTGAAGACGCTCAACGTCTCGGCCTCCACAGCCCTCTGTGGCAATGAATTCCACAGACCCACCACTCTCTGGCTGAAGAAATTTCTCCTCATCTCTGTTCTAAAGTGACTCCCTTTTATTCTAAGGCTGTGCCCCCGCGTCCTAGTCTCCCCTGTTAATGGAAACAACTTCCCTACGTCCATCCTATCTAAGCCGTTCATTATCTTGTAAGTTTCTATCAGATCTCCCCTCAACCTCCTAAACTCCAATGAATATAATCCCACGATCCTCAGACGTTCATCGTGATCAGCCATGATTGAATGGCGGAGCAGACTCGATGGGCCGAGTGGCCTAATTCTGCTCCTATGTCTTATTATCTTATGGTCTTTACCTTCCTTCTTCATTATCCATTGCTGGTTCCTCCTTGAATAAGCAGACAACAACCCTTTATTAAAAGCAAAATACTGCGGATGCTGGAACCTGAAACAAAAACAGAAAATGCTAGAAAATCTCAGCAGGTCTGACAGCATCTGTGGAGAGAGAATAGAGCCAATGTTTCGAGTCTGGATGACCCTTCGTCAGAACTAAGAGCAAGAAAATCAGAAAATGAGGGTGGTGTGGAGCTGTAATGGGACAAAGGGAATGTAAATGAGGATGAAGAAGGCTGAAAGAGGTGCTAAAAGTGTCCATTAAGTGATCAGAATGTGTGAATGGCAGAACGCCATTCACACATTCTGATGGTTAAGGCAGAAACAGAATGAAATAAAATAAATGGAAATGGAGGGGGGAAGGTGGAGGGGAGAGTTCATGTTCTGAAGTTGTTGAACTCATTGTTCAGTCCCAAAGGTTGTAAAGTGCCCAATCAGAAGATGAGGTGCTGATCCTCCAGTTTGCTTTAGGGTTCACTAGAACATTGCAAAAGGCCAAGAACGGACATGTGCACAGGAGATCAGGGTGGTATGTTGAAGTGGCAAGCGACAGGAAGATCTGGGTCCTGCTTGCAGACGGGCTGAAGGTGTTCAGCAAAGCGGCCACCCAATCTACATTTGGTCTCTCCGATGTAGAGTAGACTGCATTGGGAGCAGCAAATGCAATGGACCAGATTCAAGGAGGTGCATGTGAAACGCACCTGGAAGGGGTGTTTAGGAAGAGGTAAAGGGGCAGTTTCTACGATTGCTTGGGAAGGTGCCATGGGCAGGGGTTGAGGCGTTGGGTGTGATGGAGGAGTGGACCAGAGTGTCCCGGAGAGACGAAGGGTCATTCAAACTCGAAACGTTGGCTCTGTTCTCTCTCCACAGATGCTGTCAGACCTGCTGACATTTTCCAGCATTTTCTGTTTTTGCAACAACCCTTTGTGCCTCCACTGCCAATCTTCAAAGGGTCAAATGAGGCACCTGCCACTTATGAGCTGTATCCCAACTGCCCTATCCTCCAGTCCATCTGGTTCTGCCACTTTGCTCAACCCTGTGGCTCCTGATTCCAAATAATTTGATCAATGATGAAGCCATTGCTGACCACTTCCTTGAACTGCTGATCACTGTCATATCCTATTCTTGGTCCTTTCACCTTCCTCATCTACATGTTGACCCTTGATCGTCTAAGAGTCATCTTCCATATATGATGATCACAACCTTTTCTCTCCACCATCTCTCTCTTGATCCCTCCAGAGAATCTTTGTATTGTCTGGCAAACCTGCAGTCGTGGGTGAATTACAATTTCTTCTAGATAAACGTGGCCCGATATCCTCTCCATTACAAAACCCGCCTTGTTCTATTTCCATAACATTGCCCACCTTCAAACTTAATTCAGCCCGTTGTTTGCTGAAATTCTCACATGTGGCTTTTTCTCCTCCAGACTCAACAGTGGCACAGTGGTTAGCACTGCTGCCTCACAGCGCCAGGGACCAGGGTTCGATTCTGGCCTTGGGTGATTGTGTGGAGTTTATATGTTTTCCCTGTGTCTGCCTAGGTTTCCTCCGGGTGCTCTGTTTTCTGCAACAGTCCAAAGATGTGCAGGTTAGGTGGATTGGCCATGCGAAATTGCCCTTTTGTGTCCAAAGACATGTAGGTTAGGTAGATTAGCCATGGTAAATGTAGAGGGTTACAAGGGTAGGGCGAAAGGGTGGGCCTGGGTAAGATGCTCTTTCGGAGAGTCGGTGCAGATTCGATGGACTGAAAGGCCTCTTTCTGCATTATAGGGATTTGGTGGTTCTATGGTTCAATTCCAAATCTCTGCTGACTGGCCTATTAACCTCCACCCTCTGTAAACTTCAGCTCATTCAAGCTCTGCTGACTGTATCCTATGCATCGTCCTTCTCATCCTAGATGAGAAAGTAAACTGGATAACGTAAAGTTGTTGCAAAGGGATATAGACCAGTTAGGTCACAGGGCAAGCAGGTGGCAGATAGAGTATAATTCATGGCTGTGAAATTATCCACATTTATAGGAAGAATGGAAAAGCAGGATGTTTTTTAAAAAGTGAGAAACTAGTAAATGTTTGAATTCCGAAGGATTTGGATGTCTATCGTGTAAGTCACAGAAAGTTAACTTGCAGGTACAGCAAACAATGAGGAAGACAAATCGTATGGTAGACTTTACTGCTAAGTAGTTGAAGTGTAAGAGTAAGGGAGTTGTGCTGTAATTATTTGTGGTAAACCACTGTTAGCTTATTACCTGTATATGTGACATGCCTGGACACATCCCTGCCAGCCCTACCCGAGACTCCTCCCCAGCCCCCCCCCCCCCCCCCCCCCCCGGTCCAGGTATAAAGGCGACTGCTCCCCACCCCCCTGCCTCAGTCTGGACCAGTTCATCGGCATGGGTGTGCTCCAAGTCTTTTGCTAATAAAAGCCTATTTGTTCTTGCATACAAACTAGTCTTTGCTCGATTGATGGTGAATCATTATTATTATAAGCCTTTCTTGCAACCATAAGTGCAGTACTGAATACAGTTTCAGTCTCCTTGCTTAAGGATGGAGATACTTGGTTGTCCTATGTGGAAAGATTGAGTAGAACAGGCCTCTCTCTGGAGTTTAGAAGAAACTAAACTTCCAACAGGTGAACAGAGAATCATAGAACCTTAGGAAAGTCCCAAGGATGTGCTGAGGTTTTTTCTAAGGTTAACAGATGCTACGCAATAGGTCAGGCTTGGTAAACCTTGTGTTCATGAAACAAAAAAATGTTTTCAGGCTCAATGTTGGACCTGTGCGGTTTGGGGCTGATTTTTACATCAAGCAAACTGATGGCAAGATCTTTTCTAGTTCTGTCCCAAAGGCACTGACTAATACTGGAGCAGTCACATTGGCACCAGATCATCAACATTTTACAGATAACAGTTTACTTGCTACGGGTATTAGGTATCAGATCCAAATACATTTTATTGTGCAGTGTGTGCTGGAAAATTATTAAATCATAGAAGATGTTACACTCAATCTTGCACCTGATATCCACATAGGCATAAAGTCCAGCAGGGGACACCAGGTTGAAATTAGGATTGGGAATTATTAGTTCCCCTCTCCAAATCCAGGTCTCCAGAGCCATTACCAGGTCTAGATCAGCTAATTTAGCAAAAATGAGAGGAATTCAGCTTTACCTCCTGGTACTAACTTGGTCATTGACCTATTGAACACAGCAATAGCCACTCCTCGTATTTTCCTGATGATCATCTGCAAGAATACAATTTATCAAAGGAAAATGTGGCTTTTTACTTTGCATTTAGCTTTTGTTGCAGTGTACCCATGCACAGGTACCAGGATTATGCTTGGACCGAGGTTCACACAGACCTGAAATTCTATCGGATGTATTATATGGTTTAGAACTGCCTTCCTGTGACTCTTGCTACCTGGAAACAGAAAAGTACCAATTGCTGTCAAGTAGTTTTGGCAATCAAAGATTTGTATACTGAGCTTCCATTCATTGGAAGCATTAATGCCCTTTGCTCAGATTCCCTGCTTGTGAGCTGTCTCATCACTTGAACATCATCTCGTCAGTGGTCCCTTCATAACCGTAAGAGCTTTCCAGCCATTCAATTACTGCTATTATATGTTAATTTGTTTTCTTGATCTGAGCATATCTTTCCTTATCAATTGGATCAACTTATCTGGTTACGATAATACAGGTAGTAAAAGTCAAAGAAACCCTTTGGAATCAAACAAGGCACCATTAGATGCTATGGGAGGATTGTGGGGTTGGGGGAACAAGACTGGAGGTTGCTATCTGTGCCGATCGTGCACAGTGAGATCCCACCAACAGATCGATGAATGGCCAATTAATCTGTGACCAGTTAATCAATTCCCATTGTCATTCTTTAATCTGTGAATAAAAGTGACCAACCATGTCAATGCATGGCTGCTTCTGAACCATAAAATAATGGTTGATTAGAAGGGGCCTTGAGTTCACTTTATTTTGGATCCTTACAGCTAATTTTTTTTTAATACTTTCCCAATTCAATCAAATCAAATCCAATTCAGAGTCTCAACAAGTTGAGACATTTCCGATCCAGGCTGACAAGACAGGGCAAGCGACCATTTACCCTGTCCTGGGCCTGATCTACATGAGCCAAGCTGATTGGAGGAGGGGGAGGTTTCCTCCCCCAAGGCTTGATCTCATTTGCATCTTAGCCAAAAGGCCGAGATGCCGCTTTTTAAAAATTGCTTCATATGAAACACATGAAGCTTAAATGTGACCCAATGGCCTCAACCAAGTGCAGCATCCTCTCCATACTACACTTGATCTTAGCCAAAAGGCCGAGAAGCGATCCTTACAGCTAATGGACAGACCGAGTGACTCTCCTGCTATCGGCCTCAGCTGAATCTGAGCTCAGAACACAGCCTCTGAGAAGGTCAGTCCACCTTATTCTCATAGTTTATTGCTTGGTTCTATTTTCTCCATTTTCGCTTAAGATAAGATAAACTATTTACAACAATAATAGCAACTTACACCACTAATCATAAACCTGTTTATTACAATGACATTAAAAGATTCAAGTCAAATACAAAATCCAATTTCAACAATTGATAAACAGATTGTGCAATTAAAAAACATTATTGCTATGTGGGGGGGGGGGGGGGGGGGGGGGGGGAGTGGGGCAGGGGGGAGTGGGGCGGGGGGGGTGGGGGGGGTGGTTGTTGGAATTTACAGTGTGGCATCTACTGGAATCTGGCCAAACTGATAGGAAGCAAATCAGGTTTGGGTTTAGTAGAGATACTTGAATGAATAAATTACTCGGTTCACAAAAGTTCACTGAAAATTGGGCGGGATGTATATATCTGGCCACCAATTTGCAACTGCTCATTTTATGCCTCCAATAAAATTGCAATTGTATCTTAAAGAAAATGGAGATTAAAGAGGGGAGGGGAAAGTTTCCATTTATGAGTGGAGACATAAACAAAACAACCTGAATTCATATAGTCTTCCAGCATCTATAAGGAGAGAAAGCAGAATTAATGGGGGCGATTCTCCCATCCCGCTGCGGGGGAATCGCACGTCAGCCGATTCGCGGGATTCCCATGAATGTTCGTGCTGCACTTGCGTCTCCCAGGCCCAATTTTCTGGCAGCGCTGGATGGAATTCGGCTGGGAGGTGGGGCTAACATTTAAATAATATTTAGCACACTATTTAAATACTATTAGTGGGACTGAATTCTCTGGGCCAGCTAGCATCTCCCACCCCGCCAGAGTGTTTCACTCCAGCAGGGTTCAGACCGGCTCCCCACTTTCGAGGAACTAGTGGCCTGACCCCGCTGGAGTGAAGGGGGGCAATCGAGGCCCCCCCAGGGGGTCAGGCAGCGGGGTGGTGGTGCATGGGCAGCCTGGCAGTGACAATCTGTGTCCCCTGGTACTGTCCAAGGGGCAAAGTGCCCATGGCCAGGGGGCACCTTGGCACTGCCCACCGGGCATGGGGCAGTAACAAGGGAGCGGGGCTATTGGGGGCAGGGCCTAGGGGTGGGGTCTGCTGGGGGTGAGGCCTAGGGGTGATTATTGGTCATTGGCATCCAGTTGGGGCTGGAGGGAGGCCAGCAATTGGGGCAGACTGGGGAAGGTGGTCAGCCAGGGGGGGGTCTTCTGGGTGAGGGGGAGAGGTCTGCCTGTAGAGGGAGGCCTGCCGAGGGAGGTGTGGGGGGGAGGGGGAGGTCTTCCGTGGGAGGGGGGCAGTTGAACTGGTGCCGTGGGGGGTTTGGGGAGGGGGGCAGCGCTGTGGGGGTCCTGGGCTGGCCAGCGATCGAGCTGGCCAGCAAATGGGGAGGCTGACAGATCGGGACCACTGCGCATGCGCAGAGGCCGCTGATTTCAGCCTCTCCAGTGTGAATAGGCCCCGCCTCCTGAAATGTAATGATATTCACACTGGTGGCCTCTGCACTGCACAGAATGTGAGAGATTCTAGTGTGAACTCCCACTGAAAAAACCAGCGTGAATTACTCCAGCTTTCCCATAAATTCCACCCAACATCTCTGATCCTTCATCAGAACTGAACTGTCTTTAGTTCTGATGAAGTGCCAGAAGAACTCAAAACGTTAACTCTGTCTCTCTCCTCGCAGACGCTGCCAGACCTGCTGAGTTTTACCAGCGCCCTTTGTTCTTGTTTCAGATTCCAACATCCACAGGATTTTGTTTACTTTTGCATTAATATCGTGTCTTTCACATTCTCAGGATGTCCCAAGGTGCTTTGCCACCAATGGATCTTCTTTGAATCACAGTCTCGACTGTTACGTCAGGGAATTTGGCGACCAATTTGAGCACAGAAAAACTCCACAAAGAAGATAAATGGCCTTTCATCTGTTTTAACAGTTTAGCTGAGAGATGAATGTTTGTCCAGACACGAGGAGGATCTGTCTGCTCTATGTGTCATGCCATGGAATGTTTGAAGTCCACCCAAATATGCAGATGGAATTTTATGTCCAGCTATTGTGCCTTCGCGTTTTGCAGATTTACAAGTTCTGGGAAGCTGAGAATCCAATTCATAGACCACCCTGAAACTTTAGCCAAATTTATAGACCTTTGGTCATTCAAGCATGTTTGAGGGTGTCTATATTCCAGCTTGTTTAATACAGATTGACAGATACATAGAAGAGTGATGTGCAAGGAGCCATTCTAAAGGAATGAGAAGTAAAAGGGGGAGAAAAGATGGACCAAAGGAAGGAGAGGGCAGTGGGGGGAGGAGGGGGTTGTGGGGGTCTGTAGAAGGAAGGTTACTAAGAAACATTATTGACCAAACTTGTTATACTCTGAAATCTAAACAAGTATCATAAAAGTAGCCTAATTTAAAATATTTAAGACTCAGCGCTGTCCTTGTGGAAATGTCTTCAACACTGAGGATTCCCTCCATTGTGTTCTGTGGAATTACCACTATTCTGCATGTAATCAATTCAGAGCTGATCTAGCAGCTCAATACTGGCATCTGTGAAGTGCTGTTAGCCATCAGCAACAGCAGAATTGTATACAACCATGATCTGCAATCTCATGGCCCAGCATATCCCCCGTTCTACCATTACCATCAAGCTAGGGGATCAACCTTGGCTCAATGGAGAATGCAGGAGGGCATGCCAGGAGCAATAACAGGCTGATGCGCGTTATCACACACGAGGCTTGAGATGCTCAAGGAAATAAAGGCTTTTATTTACTATTACAATGAAGCTACCATGTATAGTACACGATCCCAGACTGAGGGGTCCCAGACAGAGCAGTGACCTTTATACCTCTCCCAGGAGGCGGAGCCCGACTGGGATGTACCATAATAACTATAATACAGGTGTAACAGCCCAACCCTAACCCCAACAGCAACAAGTAGAACAACCCACCCCTAACCCCAACAGCAACATCTATACATACTCGTAGTACTGGCCAGACCCTGGCTCAGTACTACCTAGTGGGAACCAATGATGGTTCACCACACAGGCATACCTAAAAATGAGGTGTCAAACTGGAGAAGATACAACACAGGACTACATGCGTGTCAAACAGCATAAGCAGCAAGTGATAGACAGAGCTAAGTAATTCCACAACCAAGGGATTAGATCTGCAGTCCTGCCTCATCTAGACGTGAATGGTGGTGGACAATTAAACAACTCACTGGAGGAGGAGGTCCCACAAATATCCCCATCCTCTATGATGGAGGAGCCCAGCATATCTGTGCAAAAGATAAAAGGCTAGAGCATTTGCAACAATCTTAGTCAGAAGTGCCAACTGAATGTTCTATCTTGGTCTCCTCTGGAGGTCCCCAGCAACAAAGATGTCACTCTACAGCCAATTAGATTCACTCCATGAGGTACAAGAAACAGTGGAAGACACTGGATACTGCAAAGGCAATGGGCCCTGACAATATTCCGGCAATATTACTGAAGACTTCTGCTCCAGAACTTGCTGCACTCCTAGCCAAGCTGTTCCAGTACAGCTCCAATTCTGGCACCTGCCCAGCTATGTGGAAGATTGCCCAGCTATGCCCTGTACACAACAAACAAGACAAATCTAATCTGGCTATTATCGCCCCATCAGTCTACTCTCGATCATTAGCAAAGTGATGGAAAGGGTCATCAGCAGCACCATCAATGCAGCACCTGCTCAACAATAACCCACTCATGGACACTCAGTTTGGGTTCTGCAAAAGGTCACTCAATTCCTGACCTCATTGCTGCCTTGCTTCAAACATGGATGAAAGTGCTGAATGCCAGCAGTGAGGGGAGAGTGACTGCCTTTGACACCAAGGCAGCATTTACTGAGTGTGGCATCAAGGAGCACTAGCAAAACTGGAGTCAATGGAAATCAGGAGAAAAACCCTCCATTGGTTGGAGTCATACCTGGCACAAAGGAAGATGGCTGCATTGGTTGGAGGACAATCATCCCAGTCCAGGACATCACTGCAGGAGTTCCTCAGGCTAGTGTCCTAGGCACAACCATCTTCATCTGCTTCATCAATGGCCTCCTTTCTATCATAAGGTCAGAAGTGAGGAAGCTCACTGATGACGCACAATGTTCAGCACCGTTCGCAACTCCCCAGTGACTGAACCAGTCCATGTCAAAACACAACATGATCTGGGCAATATCCAGGCTTGGACTGACAAGGTAACAAGGAAGTTACATAAAGGAGAACCAGTGGACATGATTTATTTAAATTTCCAGAAGACCTTTGACAAGGTGCCGCATAGGAGACTGTTAAATAAGTTAAGTGCCCATGGTGTTAAGTGTAACATCCTGGCATGGATAGGGGATTGACTGACTGGCAGAAGGCAGAGACTGGGGATAAAGGGGTCTTTTTCAGGATGGCAGCCGGTGACTAGTGATGTGTCTCAGGGGTCAGTGCTGGGACCACAACTTTTCACAATAGACATTAACGATTGGGAGGAAGGAACTGAAGGTACTGTTGCTAAGTTTGCAGATGATACAAAGATATGTAGAGGGACAGGTAGTATTGAGGAAGCAGGGGAGCTGCAGAAGGACTTGGACAGGTTAGGAGAGTGGGCAAAGAAGTGGCAGATGGATTACAATGTGGAAAAGTGTGAGGTTATGCACTTTGGAAGGAGGAATGGAGGCATAGACTATTTTCTAAATGGGAAAATGCTTAGGAAATCAGAAACACAAAAGAACTTGGGAGTCATTTTTCAAGATTCTCTTCAGATTAACGTGCAGGTTCAGTCGACAGTTGGGAAGGCAAATGCAATGTTAGCATTCAATGTTAGAGATGAGGAGGAATTTCTTCAGCCAGAGAGTGGTGAATCTGTGGGAACCCTTTGCCGCAGAAGGCTGTGGGGGCCAGGTCATTGAGTGTCTTTAAGACAGAGATAGATAAGTTCTTGATCAATAAGGGAATCAGGGGTTATGGGGAAAAAGCAGGAGAATGCGGATGAGAAAAATGTCAGCCATGATTGAATGGCGGAGCAGACTCGATGGGCCGAGCGGCCTAATTCTGCTCCTATGTCTTATGGTCTTATTTGCGTTATTTAAATGCCAGGCAATGACCATCTCCAACAAGAGAGGGCTAGAATACAAGAACAGGGATGTACTTCTGAGGCTGTATAAGGCTCTAGTCAGACTCCATTTGGAGTATTGTGAGCAGTTTTGGGCTCCATATCTAAGGAAGGATGTGCTGGCCTTGGAAAGGGTCCATAGGAGGTTCACAAGAATGGTCCCTGGAATGAAGAGCTTCTCATATGAGGAACTGTAGAGGACTCTGGGTCTGTACTCGTTGGAGTTTAGGAGGATGAGGAGGGATCTTATTGAAACTTACAGGATACTGCGAGGTCTGGAAAGAGTGGAAGTGGAGAGTATGTTTCCACTAGTGGGAAAAACTAGAACCAGAGGGCATAACCTCAGGCCAAAGGGACGATCCTTTAAAACAGAGGTGAGGATAAATTTCTTCAGCCAGAGAGTGGTGAATCTGGAACTCTTTCCCGCAGAAGGCTGTGGAGGCCAGGTCATTGAGTGTCTTTAAGATAGAGATAGATAAGTTCTTGATTAATAAGGGGATCAGGGATTATGGGAAAAAGGGAGGAGAATGGGGATGAGAAAAATATCAGCCATGATTGAATGGCGGAGCAGACTCGATGGGCCGAGTGGCCTAATTCTGCTCCTATGTCTTATGGTCTTATTTGCGCTACTCAAATGCCATGCAATGACCATCTCCAACAAGAGAGGATCTAACCATTGCCCGTTGATATTCAATTACATTACCATTGCTGAATCCTCCACTATCATTATCCTGGGGGTTACCATTGACCAGAAACTCAGTTGGACTAGCCATATAAATACAGTGACTAGAAGAACAGGCCCCACCATATTGCTATAAGCCAAATACAGACCGCAAGGAATTATGGAGGTAAAATTGGAAAGGAATCCTGATTACTGGCCGAAGATCCCTGGTTGTAAATGTGGTAAGAGTTTTAACAACACCAGGTTAAAGTCCAACAGGTTTATTTGGTAGCAAATACCATTAGCTTTCGGAGCACTGCTCCTTCGTCAGATGGAGTGGAAATTCCACTCCATGTGACGAAGGAGCAGCGCTCCAAAAGCTAATGGTATTTGCTACCAAATAAACCTGTTGGACTTTAACCTGGTGTTGTTAAAACTCTTACTGTGTTTACCCCAGTCCAACGCCGGCATCTCCACATCATGTAAATGTGGTATCAGGAGAAGTTCAGCCTATGCTTGGATAACGTGCTGCCTTCCCTGCTGTCTCATTTTAGGAATGGCCACTTGATCACCAGACAGCAAGATCATTGAGATTGGGGGAGCATCTTAAACAGAACAGGAGGACTGAAATAAAAACAGAAAATACTGAAAATAATCAGCAGATCTGACAACATCGTTGGACAGAGAAACACAGTTAACATTTCTGCTCAATGACTTGACATCAGGGATGTCCTGGTGTCCTGGACAACCCTTATCCCTGAACTGACACCTAAAACAGATGATCTGATGATTATCGCAATGCTACTTGTGGTGCCTTGCTGTGCACACATTGGCTGCTGTGTTTATTACATTTCAATAGTGACTAACTACACTTCAAAAGTACCTTGTTGGTTTGTAAAGCACTTTGAGACATCCAGAGGTCAAGATTTTTGTACTTTCTAAAGATGTGGTTTAAAAAGCTCTTGTGAGTTTTGTGCAAAGCCGCTGGCATTGAGTTCAACTTTGTATAAAACAGAATCTGAAGATAATTTTTAAGGCAGAACATAGGGTTCTTTGGCCAGAGCCATAAAAAATAATTAATAGTTCATTATTGTGAAATTAATTCTATTAATAGCCAAGTTTTTTTGTTCATTGAACAGTTAAGCTGAACCATAGGATAGAATTTTACAGCTCGGCTGCAGCTTCCGCCATTGTGACTGGAAGCGGGAGCCACTTTTGCGAAGGCATGCACCTGCCAACCACACTCAGCCTTCCAGCAGTCAACACATGAACAGTCGAGAAGAACAATAGCTGCCCACTGAGGGAGCAGAGCTGGAGTGATGGAGGTGGGGGGAGGGGAAGTTATCAGGTGACGCTGCGAAGCTGCTGGTGCCATATCTAAAGATTTGCCAGCATTGGAAAATGGGGATTGTCTGGAAAATCTCAGGAAAGGAAGGTAAGTGGCAGCGAGAGTAGCAAAACGTAGATCCTAGGTGCAACCACAGTTCAGCAATGCACCCCACCCCCCGCCACCAATTCTCTTTCAGGCCACGAGGAGGAGGCAAGAGGTCTTTTTCTCCAGCAACGCTTTGACAAAGGGTCATCTGGACTCAAAACGTCTTTTCTCTCCTTACAGATTGTGGTGAACCATAGATGGTTACCACTATGGGTACTGAACCATAGATGGTTACCACTATGGGTACTGAACCATAGATGGTTACCACTATGGGTACTTGTACATATGTTACTCTTGTTACTGTTGGGGTTAGGGTTGGGGTGTTCCACCTGTTAGCATTGTTCTGTGGTACACTCCATTTGGCTCCGCCTTCCTATAGGAGTATAAAGGTCACTGCTACTTCCTAGTGACCCTTTAGTCTGGGATAGTATTGTTAAGCTGTATGCTCTATTCTTGTTGCGGATAAAAGCCTTTATTTCCCGAGTACGATCTAGCCTCTCGAGTGAATTAATCGCGCATCACAGATGCTGCCAGACCTGCTGAGATTTTCCAGCATTTTCTCTTTTGGCCCACCTGCCCAAATAAGCCTGGGTGGAGATTACAGAGGCGGTCAGAAGATATGGGTCACCCAAATAATCCTAGTTCCAGTGCCACAAGCTTGTCAATTACCACATCTAGTCCACCAAGCCGAGTTCTTCATACCTCTACATCTCTCCTTGGGGTTTGCATATAGCATCTCAAGGGGGTGCATTTGGTGGAGAGCAAGTGTCCCATCCAGTTGGTGGCAAGGGGTCAGGAAGCAGCATATCCTGTTACAGGGTTGGCTGCAGCTCAGTGGTTGACGCTTGTCTGTGATTGCTGACCCCCACAAGGTCCTTTGTGAAAAGTCGCATACAGGAGGCATTTATGTGCTACATCACATACTGCTGGGGCTGCAACAGCATAGGTGTTGCGCTTGTCCTTGTGGGGAGACCACCATGGTTCATCTTTCTGCTTGCATGAGAAGACAGCCAGCCAATAGGGGTTCCGCTCCTGCCTATCCAGGGAGGAGGAAGCCTTGGAACTTACAGGATACCACAAGGACTGCTCCATGGCTGATGACAAGAGAGAGAGAGTGAGTGGCAGATTGCAGAAGCACAATGAGGCACAGTCCCATGTGTCCACCACTGGACAAATGGGTCCCCACAGTCAGGCTATTTGGAATGATGCACTGTGAAGCATATAACCCTTAAAGTCTCTGTTTGTTCCTGTGGATCAGGTCAAAGAGCAGAGAGCTGCACAGATGGGGGAGCAACCAACCACTGAGGAGGAGATGGTAAATGCGTGGGTTTACGGGGATAGGGCGGGGGAGTAGACTTGGGTAAAATACTCTGTCAGAGAGTCAGTGTAGACCCAATGGGCCAAAATGGCCTCCTTCTGCACTGTAGGATTCTGTGATTACTAGGTATGGGGAGATTAGGAGGTACTGTCATACTCCTCCCACCAACATGTCAATTATACTAGTTTTGCAAAATTTAAGACAGTTGCCATTTGTAATGCATGCTGAAGTGTTACAGGAGCTGAAACAACTTGAATCAGATGGTATCACTGAACAACATAACTCATTCCCATGAATATTGATTCTAGTCATTATATGATGCAGAAATGACAAACGTAGACTATGGACCGACCTTAAGGTCTTTAACAAAACAATCATTTCAGACAATTATCCACTCTCTATGATCCACAAATTATTGGCATCATTCCATGATTCCACAGTGTTCATGCAGTTTGATATATGAAGGTGCTTTCGTCAACAACCATGAGCAGAACAAAGTCGATACCTCAGAGCTTTTGTTACTCGTGTTTCAGCACTGCAGAATGCCCATTCAACGAGATTCAGCATCTAGTGTATTCCAGAGGAATTCTTCAGTCTTGTCAGATGTTGAGGGGATGCTCAGCCTACTTGACAATGTTGTTGTCCATGGAAGAGACAAAGCAAAGCACGATTAGCTGGTATCGGTAGTATTCACTCAACTCACATGACACAGTTCGTCACTCAGCTGCGCTGTAAAACTCTATGGCTGGAATTTTCTGGCCATTCACACCATGCTACCACTGCAAGCAAGGACGGAGAATTTGGCACTCAGCCAAATCTGGAACATCGGAACAGAAGTCGGCAAATTCAGCCCTTCGAGCCTCCTCTGCCATTCAATTGGATCATGGCTGATGTCTACCTAGGCTCGAATCCACCTCCCTACCTGTTCCCCATATCCCTTTATCGTTCACTGCAGTGAGACCGGAGAATCCCACTGGCGTGAACAGATGGAAAATTCCACCCAACGACTATGATTATGGGGGCGTTTTTACCATTTTGATTCTATGTGCTGAAACTGGGCGCAATTCAGATCTGACTTGGAAACCTGTTCTCAGGGGCCCCCGTACGCACTCAGCCTGAAAATAAAATCACGAGTCTGAATCGCGCTGTGGGTGGGGCTTATCACACCCAAACGCTGCTGCTCTGATCGGAGCTTTGAACTGCGCACGCGCAGTGCAAAACAAATTTGAAAAACGCTCCCTGCCACATCGCTCCCGGGCCGCAAAAAGAGGATAAAGCAGCTCGGGAGCGATGGCCCCCACAGATATCGCCCCACCCCCACAACATAACTGTCCCCCTTATCTACCCACCCCCCCGTTACCCAGACCGATCGCAGCCCTGCCCCCTTTCTCCCCCACCAATTGCCCGCAGAGTGGCAGCTAACTCCCCTGTCCCTACCCGCCCCCCCCCCCCACCAGAGAGCGATCTGGCCCTCCGTCTCCCCACTCCCCACCAGAGAATGATCGGGCCTTCCCCACCCCCGCCAGAGAACCATCTGGCCTCCCACCTCCCACCCCCCACCAGAGAGTAATCGGGCCTCCCTCCTCCCCTCCCCCCGCCTCAGAGAATGATCTGGCCTCCCTTCCTCCCCCCCACTCACCCCCACTGCCAAAGATACATCTGACCCTCCCCCTCGCCCCCTCCCCTCACCCCCCACCACCACCGATCTGAGTCAGAGAGCCGTTGGAAACTCTGAACTTACCTCTTCAGAAGCTGGAGCGCCCGAAACAGACCTTTGCCGAGCAGGTCTGTTTCACGCCGAATCTGGACAGGTGAACGCGATGGTAAAGGGGGAAATGGAGGTAAGATTGGGCGTCCAGCTCATTAAGTCAATTTAAATGCATGCAAATGCATTTAAATTGATATTGCGACTGTTTCGGGCGTGGTTCCGATCGCAGCCATTTTTGAGCCTTGGTAAAGGGGGAATCTGCGCGGGTGCAGATTGCGCTATTCGCCTCACGCCCGACTTTACCAAGTTTTCGCGCCTGAAAACAGGCGCAATGCAATGGTAAATTCAGGCCCTATGACATCCGAAGATGTGTGGGTTAGGTTGATTGGTCTTGCTAAATTAACCCTAGTTTTAGGAGGATTAGCAGCGTAAATATGAGGGGTTATGGGAATCGGGTCTGGATGGGATTGTGGTCGGTGCAGACTTGATGGGCCGAATGGCCTCCTTCTGCACGGTAGGGATTCTATGCTTCTATGACTCTAACAAGCACAAACCCATATTTGTGGCAACAGAGATTGATTCTCTGGCACAGAGTAATGGCAACTAGAGTAAAATCTAAACGTGACAACGTCAAAGCCATTCATGCGCTTCCGACTCAGTCGAACATAAAGAGTTGGCTTTTGTCCTCAGTACTAGCAGCTTCTTTACAAATTTGTTCCTAAGTACTTGGAGATTGCGAGCTACTGGGAAAATTGCTGTGCAAGATACACAATGGCAATAGATAATTACACAGCAAATAGCATTTGACACATTAATGGCAAAGGTCCTAACAGGTCTACCCACACGCAGAAACATGTGTCGCAACAGATGCATCAGCAAATATGACTGGAGTTGTACTCTCACAATACAGTGAAGGAAGTGACTGACCAATCACTTACATCTCATGCCTGTTTTTAGAAACTGAACGCACTAGCGCACATCTGTATTTGTGATCATTGGCAGATTTATCTCTATGGTATAAAGTTCACTCCCATACTGTTCACCAAGCACTGACTACATCATTAACCATACCAAGTCATCAACATCTATGCATCTACAGCTAGTCAGACCATCTTCATCAGTACAACTTCACGGTCAAATATCCCACAGGTTCATGCAACCAAGTAGCTGACATGCTTAGCCATACTACTATTGCAGACAGCTTTAACGATAGTGAAGTGACTTCATAGAATCATAGAATCCCTACAGAGCAGAAGGAGGCTATTTGGCCCATTGAGCTTGCACCATCAACAATCCCACCCAGACCCTATCCCATAACCCCATGCATTTACTCTGCTAATCTCTCTGAGACTAAGGGGCAATTTAGCATGGCCAATCAACCTGCACATCTTTGGACTGCAGAAGGAAACTGGCGCACCCAGAGGAAACGCACACAGACACGGGGAGAACGTGCAAACTCCCCACAGACAGTCACCCAATGCGGGAATTGAACTCAGGTCCCTGACGCTGTGAGGCAGCAACTTGCGACATTGAAGACTACGTGATCACTGTGATTTCACATGCAAACACAAATCTTATTACACAAGAGGAGTTGAAGGCAAAATCAGTACAGATAGTGTACTGAAGAAAATAAACAACTGCCTGAAAACCAAATGGCCTCATGAAACAAAGGAAGAACTGGTCTTATATTACAGGGTATGCATTGACCTTGCATTGTTTGATGACAACTATTGCGTGTGGAACCTGAGTGGTTATCCTGAAAATGCTCGCGGCAACATATATTGCATGTTGCCTATGAATGACATGCAGGTGTCATTACAATGAAACAACAATCCCATGAGGCAGTCTGGTAAACAGCAATAGGTCATCACATTGAAAGGTTCATAGGAAGCTAGATAGCATGTTCTCAGTGAAAAAAACTGGTCAAAGTGTGTCCCGCACCTTTACAACTGATCCCATGGCCAACAAAACTGGCAACAACTCCAAGTACATACTTTTGGAACAGCCTCTGGGAATCAATGCTTTTTGTTTGTTGTTCTTGATCTATATAACAAATGGCCGGAAATTGCTACAGCAAATTGCATAAACACCACTTCAGTTACTGATATTTTAGACAAGTTGCTTACAAAATGCAGTTTGTTAGACACTATCGCCAGATACAACAGACGACCGATTTTTTCCAGTCGGTTCAAGGATTTGCTAACAAGCTATGGGATTCATCACCATCTGACATCGCGCTACAACCCACAATCAACTGGTGGTATCGAGCACTTCAGCAAGGTGATAATGACAGTCTGAGAGAGAATGTCAGAAAGGAAAATATTTCAGCAATCCAATTATACCCTACTTTCCACATATCGATCCATCCCACACTCTAACCAGAAAGATACCGGCTAAACATATCATCGAAGCAGAGAATCGTATGGTGTAGAAGAGGCCCTTTGGCCCATGAAGTCTGCACCAGTATGCAAGAAACACCTGAACTCCCACCTAATCCCATCTACCAACACTTGGCCCATAGCCCTGAATGTTATGACGTGCCAAATGCTCATCCAGGTACTTTTTAAAGGATGTGCGGCAACCCACCTCTATCACCCTCCCAGGCAGCACATTTCAGATCGTCACCACCTTCTGGGTAAAAAGGTTTTTCCTCACATTCCACCCCCCCCCCCCCAAACCTGCTGCCCCTCACCTTGAACATGTCCCCTTGTGACTGACCCTTCAACTAAGGAGAACAGCTGCCCCTTATCCAATCTGTCTATGTCCCTCATAACCTTGTACACCTTGATCAGGTCTCCCCTCAGTCTTCTTTGCTCCAATGAAAACAACCCAAGCCTACACTACCTCTCTTCATAACTTAAATGTCCTATCCCAGGCAGCATCCTAGTGAATCTCCTCTGCACCCTCTCCAGTGCAATCACATCCTTCCTATAATGTGACGACCAGAACTGCATGCAGTTCTCTTGTGGCACTGTGGTACAGTAGTTAGCATTGCTGCCTCACAGCGCCAAGGACCTGGGTTTGATTCTCGGCTTGGGTCACTGTGTGAAGTCTGCACATTCTCCCCGTGCCTGAATGGATTTCCTCTGGGTGCTCTAGTTTCCTCCCACAGTCCGAAAGATGTGCTGGTTAGGTTGATTGGCCATGCTAAATTCTCCCTCAGTGTACCTGAACAGGTGCCGGAGTGTGGCGGCTAGGGGATTTTCACCGTAACTTCATTACATTGTTAATGTAAGCCTACTTTGACACTAATAAATAAACCTTAGAACTGTGGCCTCACCACAGTTCTATACAACTCCATCATGACTTCCCTGCTTTTGTAATCTATGCCTCGATTGATAAAGGCAAGTGTCCCATTGGCCATTTTCATCACCCTATTAACATGCCCTTCTGCCTTCAGAGATCTGTGGGCAAACACGCCAAGATCCCTTTGTTCCACAGAACTTCCCAACGTCCTGCCATTCATTGAGAACTTCCTTGTCAATTTACTCCTTCCAAAGTGAATCACCTCACTTTTCAGGGTTAAATTTCATCTGCTGCTGATTTGCCCATTTGACCATTCTGTCTATATCTTCTTGTAGCCCAGGACACTCAACCTCACTGTTAACCACCCGGCCAAGCTTTGTCCTACCCTCCACATAGTCATCAATGTCGTTTACATAAATGACAAATAATAGGGGACCCAACACAGGTTCTTGTGGTATGCCACTGGACACTGGCTTCCAGTCACTAAAGCAGCCTTCTGTCATCACCCTCTGTCTCCTACAACTGAGCCAATTTTGAATCCACTTTATTAAATTATCCTGTATCCCATGTGAATTTACCTTCTTTATATGTCTTCTACGTGGGACGTTGTCAAAGGCGTTGCTGAAATCCATATAAACTACTGCACTACCCTCATCTACACACCCGGTCACTTCCTCAGAAAATTCAGTCAAATTTGTTAGGCATGATCTCCCTCAGACAAAAACATACGGACTATCCCTGATCAAGTTTTGCCTCTCCAAGTGAAGATAGATGCTCTCCAGAAGTTTCTCTAATAGTTTCCCTACCACTGACATGAGGCTCACTGGTTCAGACAAAAACATACTGACTATCCCTGATCAAGTTTTGCCTCTCCAAGTGGCGATAGATGCTCTCCTTCAGAAGTTTCTCCAATAGTTTCCCTACCACTGACATGAGGCTCACTGGTTCAGACAAAAACATACTGACTATCCCTGATCAAGTTTTGCCTCTCCAAGTGGAAATAGATGCTCTCCTTCAGAAGTTTCTCCAATAGTTTCCCTACCACTGACATGAGACTCACTGGTCTGTAGTTCCCTGGCTTATCTCTACAACCCTTCTTAAATAGAGGAACCATATTTAACTATTCTCTAGTCATCTGGTACCTCCCCCGTGGCCAGAGAGGTATTGAAAATTTGGGTCAAAGCTCCTGCAATCTCCTCCTTTGCCTCCCACAGCAGCCTGGAGCACAATTCATCTGGACCTGGATATTTATCTACTTTTAAGGCTGCCAACACCTCCAATAGCTTGTCCTTCCCTATGTCAATTTGCTCAAGAACCTCACAGTCTCTCTCCCTGAATTCCATATCTTCTCCTTCATTCTCTTGGGTGAAGATGGATGGGAAGTATTCATTCAACACTCGACCAATGTCCTCTGGTTCTACCAACAGATTGCCCCCTTGGTCCCTAATGAGTCTCACTCTTGCCGTCGTTATTCTTTTCCCATTGATATACTTATAATATCCTGGAGTCACATTGATGACCACAGTAGCGCCTATCTGTAACCCTGCCTATTGAATCTCCTATTACTATTGCCCTGCATGTCTTCTCCTCTCCTGTACAGTCAGGCAACTTGTGGTGCCAAAAGCTTGACTCTGTCTGAACTCCTTGGAGGAACCAGCATCCTCATCAGCCTCCAAAATGGAATACTGATTTGCTCGCGTGACCCCAGGGGGCTCCTGAACAAGCTGCCTGCTTCTCTTGGACTGCCTGGTGGTCACCCATTACCTTCCTTCCTCAAGTCCCTTCCCCTCTCTAAACTGCTTTCAGACTCGCGGATGCTCCACAGTGTCCCCAGCCGCTATTGCAGCTCTGAAACTCAAGCTTCTAGGAGCTGCAGCTGGACATACTTCCTGCACACATGCTGGCCCCGGGCACTGGAAATGTGCCCGGCCTCCCACATGGAGTAAGAAGAACAAACCACAGCTTTGAGCTCTCCTGCCATGACTAAACCATTCTAAATTTAAAAACCTTACAAGACTTTTTTTAAAAGGAAATAAATCAAATAAGGCTTAAATGGTATAGAGTCAATGACTCATAGAGTCAATGACTTAAAATTTAATATGGTTTGAAAATACCCACCAGGACTTACTCACCAATCAGCTGCATCCATTGGTCTCACGTCACATTCTGACCTGTAATGTCTTGTCAACTCCTGCCCCCACTGGACCTCTGAAGATAGCAAGAGACACAAGACACAGCAATACTTCCCTCCCCCGCTTCTCTAAACTCCCACATTTACCTCAACTCAAAGTGTCTGACTTTGCAGCTTGCAGCTTGTCCGGTTGGTCATAACTTTCAAATACTGCTGACCATTCTGAAGGCGTCACCTCCATTCATCACAGGGTCAATTTTGTTTCAATGGATTGTAGGCAACGCCAGCATTTGTTGCCCATCCTCGATTGCCTTTGAACTGAGTGGCTCGTTGGGTCATTTCAGAGGGTGGTCAGGAGTCAATCACATTGCTGTGGGTCTGGAGTCTGGAGTAGGCCAGACCAATTAAGGATGGTAGCTTTCCTCCTCTAAAGGATATTAATGAATCAGGTGGCTTTTTAAGGACAATCAAAGATTGTTTCATGGTCACCATTATTGAGACCAGATCTTCCCTGCTCTTCTCCAAAACAGTGTCGTGGGATCTCAACCACTCGAGCAGGCAGATGGGGCCTCAGTTTAATGTCTCATCTGAAAAGCAGCACCTCCAACAATGCAGCACTCCCTCGAGTGTAGGAGGGTAGGGATGGGTTACTTGCAGTGTAAAGCCATCTCTGTATAACCTGATGGAGTGTCAAGAGTAGGTTTTTGTGCTCAAGTCATTTGATTTGATTTGATTTATTATTGTCACATGTATTGGTATACAGTGAAAAGTATTGTTTCTTGCTGCTATGCAGACAAAGCATACCATTCATAGAGTACATTGGGAAGCAGAAAAGGAGAGGGTGTACAATATAATGTTAGGGTCATAGCTAGGGTGCAGAGAAAGATCAGCTTAATATAAGGTAGGCCCATTCAAAAGTCTGATGGCAGCAAGGAAGAATCTGTTCTTGAGTCGGCTGGGACGTGATCTCAGACTTTTGTATCTTTTTCCCAATGGAAGAACATAGAACATAGAACAGTACAGCACAGAACAGGCCCTTCGGTCCACGATGTTGTGCCGAGCTTTATCTGAAACCAAGATCAAGCTATCCCACTCCCTATCATCCTGGTGTGCTCCATGTGCCTATCCAATAACCGCTTAAATGTTCCTAAAGTGTCTGACTCCACTATCACTGCAGGCAGTCCATTCCCCACCCCAACCACTCTGTGTAAAGAACCTACCTCTGATATCCTTCCTATATCTCCCACCATGAACCCTATAGTTATGCTCCCTTGTAATAGCTCCATCCACCCGAGGAAATAGTCTTTGAACGTTCACTCTATCAATCCCCTTCATCATTTTATAAACCTCTATTAAGTCTCCCCTCAGCCTCCTCCGCTCCAGAGAGAACAGCCCTAGCTCCCTCAACCTTTCCTCATAAGACCTACCCTCCAAACCAGGCAGCATCCTGGTAAATCTCCTCTGCACTCTTTCCAGCGCTTCCACATCCTTCTTATAGTGAGGTGACCAGAACTGCACACAATATTCCAAATGTGGTCTCACCAAGGTCCTGTACAGTTGCAGCATAACCCCACGGCTCTTAAACTCCAACCCCCTGTTCATAAAAGCTAACACACTATAGGCCTTCTTCACAGCTCTATCCACTTGAGTGGCAACCTTTAGAGATCTGTGGATATGGACCCCAAGATCTCTCTGTTCCTCCACAGTCTTCAGAACCCTACCTTTGACCCTGTAATCCACATTTAAATTCGTCCTACCAAAATGAATCACCTCACATTTATCAGGGTTAAACTCCATTTGCCATTTTTCAGCCCAGCTTTGCATCCTATCTATGTCTCTTTGCAGCCTACAACAGCCCTCCACCTCATCCACTACTCCACCAATCTTGGTGTCATCAGCAAATTTACTGATCCACCCTTCAGCCCCCTCCTCTAAGTCATTTATAAAAATCACAAAGAGCAGAGGACCAAGCACTGATCCCTGTGGCACTCCGCTAGCAACCTGCCTCCAGTCCGAAAATTTTCCATCCACAACCACCCTCTGTCTTCAATCAGACAGCCAGTTACCTATCCAATCGGCCAACTTTCCCTCTATCCCACACCTCCTTACTTTCATCATAAGCCGACCATGGGGGACCTTATCAAACGCCTTACTAAAATCCATATATATGACATCAACTGCCCTACCTTCATCAACACACTTAGTTACCTCCTCAAAAAATTCTATCAAATTTGTGAGGCACGACTTACCAAAGAACAAAGAACAAAGAACAATACAGCACAGGAACAGGCCCTTCGGCCCTCCAAGCCCGCGGCGCTCCCCGGTCCAGGATTGAATCCTGAATCCAGGATCCCCGCCCAATTTTCCAGCCTATCTACATACCAATATCCTATCCACCGAGCTGTCCCTCACAGCTACGATGCTTTGTTCATTACAACCTATTAACTCACCCCCACCCCCCCATTCCAGACCATGTGATCTCCAGGGAGAGGCGAAAACCCAGAGTGAAAAACCCCAGGGCCAATATGGGGAAAAGAAAATCTGGGAAATTCCTCTCCGACCCCCTGAGGCGATCGAAACGAGTCCAGGAGATCACAATGGCCCTGATCGGAAAATGCTTCCCAACCCTAGTCATTTCCACTTCCACGAACACCATATGAATTCCCTGCCCCCGAGACAGGTTCCCAACTATCCGCAGCCTCACTCTGTACTGGCACCAGCAAGATGCTCATAGAATGAAGCCTTGAAACGAGAAACCAGGAACAATTAGCCCGCGCCACTCCCTGGTCCAAACTAGACCACTCTTTTGTATCCCTCCATTCCCACTCCGTTCATATAGCTGTCTAGATAAGTCTTAAACGTTCCCAGTGTGTCCGCCTCCACCACCTTGCCCGGCAACACATTCCAGGCCCCCACGACCCTCTGTGTGAAATATGTCCTTCTGATATCTGTGTTAAACCTCCCCCCCTTCACCTTGAACCTATGACCCCTCGTGAACGTCACCACCGACCCGGGGAAAAGCTTTCCACCGTTCATCCTATCTATGCCTTTCATAATTTTATACACCTCTATTAAGTCTCCCCTCATCCTCCGTCTTTCCAAGGAGAACAACCCCAGTTTCCCCAATCTCTCCTCATAACCAAGCCCCTCCATACCAGGCAACATCCTGGTAAACCTCCTCTGTACTCTCTCCAAAGCCTCCACGTCCTTCTGGTAGTGTGGCGACCAGAACTGGATGCAGTATTCCAAATGCGGCCGAACCAACGTTCTATACATCTGCAACATCAGACCCCAACTTTTATACTCTATGCCCCGTCCTATAAAGGCAAGCATGCCATATGCCTTCTTCACCATCTTCTCCACCTGTGACGTCACCTTCAAAGATCTGTGGACTTGCACACCCAGGTCCCTCTGCGTCTCTACACCCTTTATGGTTCTTCCATTTATCGTGTAGCTCCTCCCTACATTATTCCCACCAAAATGCATCACTTCGCATTTATCAGGATTGAACTCCATCTGCCATTTCCTTGCCCAAATTTCCAGCCTATCTATATCCTTCTGTAGCCTCTGACAATGTTCCTCACTATCTGCAAGTCCTGCCAGTTTTGTGTCGTCCGCAAACTTACTGATCACCCCAGTTACTCCTTCTTCCAGATCATTTATATAAATCACAAACAGCAGAGGTCCCAATACAGAGCCCTGCGGTACACCACTAGTCACAGGCCTCCAGCCGGAAAAAGACCCTTCCACTACCACCCTCTGTCTTCTATGACCAAGCCAGTTCTCCACCCATCTAGCCACCTCCCCCTTTATCCCATGGGATCCAACCTTTTTCACTAGCCTACCATGAGGGACTTTGTCAAACGCTTTACTAAAGTCCATATAGACAACATCCACGGCCCTTCCTTCGTCAACCATTTTGGTCACTTCTTCAAAAAACACCACCAGGTTAGTGAGGCATGACCTCCCTCTCACAAAACCATGTTGGCTATCGTTAATGAGTTTATTCCTTTCTAAATGCGCATACATCCTATCTCTAAGAATCTTCTCCAACAACTTCCCCACCACGGACGTCAAGCTCACCGGCCTATAATTACCCGGGTTATCCTTCCTACCCTTCTTAAATAACGGGACCACATTGGCTATCCTCCAATCCTCTGGGACCTCACCTGTGTCCAGTGACGAGACAAAGATTTGCGTCAGAGGCCCAACGATTTCACCTCTCGTCTCCCTGAGCAGCCTTGGATAGATTCCATCAGGCCCTGGGGATTTGTCAGTCTTTATATTCTCTAACAACCCTTCACGAATCCGTGCTGACTATCCCGGATTAATCCGCTTCTTTCTAAATGGTCGTAAATCCCATCCCTAAGGACCTTTTCCATCAATTTACCAACCACTGAAGTAAGACTAACCGGTCTATAATTACCAGGGTCATTTCTATTCCCTTTCTTAAACAGAGTAACAACATTCGCCACTCTCCAGTCCTCTGGCACCATCCCCGTGGACAGTGCAATCTCATCCCTTGCCTCCCAAAGAATCCTAGGATACATTTCATCAGGCCCAGGGGACTTATCGACCTTCAGTTTATTCAAAACTGCCAGTACATCCTCCCTCCGGACATCTATTTCCTCCAGCCTATTGGCCTGTAACACCTTCTCTTCCTCAAAAACATGGCCCCTCTCCTTGGTGAACACTGAAGAAAAGCATTCATTCATCACCTCGCCTATCTCTACTGACTCCATACACAAGTTCCCACTACTGTCCTTGACCGGCCCTAACCTCACCCTGGTCATTCTTTTATTCCTCACATAAGAGTAAAAAGCCTTGGGGTTTTCCTTGATCCGACCCGCCAAGGACTTCTCATGTCCCCTTCTAGCTCTCCTAAGCCCCTTTTTCAGCTCATTCCTTGCTAACTTGTAACCCTCAATCGAGCCATCTGAACCTTGTTTCCTCATCCCTACATAAGCTCCCCTCTAAGAAGGTGGAAGAGAGAATGTCCAGGGCACGTGAGGTCCTTGATTATGCTGGCTGCTTTGCCGAGGCAGCGGGAAGTGTAGACAGAGTCAATGGATCGGAGGCTGGTTTTCATGATGGATTCGGCTACGTTCGCAACCCTAGACTGGATATTGAACCCACAGCCTTGTGAGTCAGTGAGGTGCTGAACTGTTATATTGCCTGACAACACTGCCAGCTGAGGCTCGCAGTGAAAGAAACCCTGTCTAGAGAAGGTACTGAATAGCTGACTGGAGAAGCTGAGTCATGGAGCTGTTGCCTATAATAAAAAATCGACACCTCCAGGAGAGCGAACGGAAGACAACTGACAGTAAAAAAAATTCCCCAAAAGAAGTGAGCAAGTGGAATTTTTTAAATTTTTCTTAACAGTCAAACGCCAGAAATCTTATGGGTGTCTGTGGAGAGTAGAGACAAATTCAATGCTAAACCAAGTGCTGTATGCTTTTGACTTCAAGCAGTTAAATCTGCTCAGACTGAAAAACTGGAGCTCGCACTATCTTGAAGACCCAACCTTTCCGTGGTATTCTCTGCACCATTAGAGGAGTTGATTTTCAGGACAGTTAACTTCTAATTATTTCTCCATGTATTCTTACAAACAGAACTCCATGTCCCAACCTTGTACAAATCATTATCATAAATCTGGAGTATGTAGAACACTCCTGTATTTATTTTTTTGACCTTGCAGCGTTAAATGCCCTCTGCATAACCTCATCAAGCACTCGAACATAACGGGGTAGGGATGGGTTACTTGCAGTGTAAAGCCACCTCTGTACAACCTAACCAAGTACTCCCAGGTTATGTATGGCCTGGTTATCATGGCTTGCTTGGAGCCATATTGCATGATGAGCACAATCAAGTTGGACAATATTCCTGCTATTTTGCCCTAACAATGACTTCATCTCAATATCAAAAAAGTGGCTATTCCAGCAGCAATGTGACAACTCAATTTTCCAATATGAGTCACCATTTGGCCTTTCTGAATAAGTCTGTCAGTTCAATGACAGTTATAGATAGTTTTGTGCAGACTAGGAACTGGATTGAATATAGACGAACTCAAATCACTTAGAGACAGTGGAAAGAATAACCCTACGGGGGGAATTTTTCCGTCCCGCCTGCCATGGGAATCATCGCAGACGGGGATGCAGACCATGCAAAGGCCTATTGATCTTGGGCAAGCTTTTCCGGTTTTGGGGTGAGCATGGCCAGAAAATCCCGCCCACATTCCTCAAGTCAAGATCAATTAACACTGAACGGTGTCACTTCAAAGGTTTATTGTACAGCCATTTATAAATAACCTTGGACTGCTTTGATGGTTGAGGATGTTTATCCAGGAAGTAGCTGGGCCGTGCAGATCAGAAACTCGTGGCTTTGATTCCAATCCAGCTGTGATCTGGATTCAGACCTTAAAATTCTCCCCACTGTCCAGTGATACAGTTACTCACCCTGATCACAGAATTTACAGCCCACTAACAGGCCATTCGACCCAGCTGGTCTATGCTGAGGCTTATGTTCCTCATGAGCCTCCTCCCACTCTACTTCATCCAACCCTAGAAGCATAGACCCCCACCCGCTGTGGGTGGAACTCAGTCGCTGTGGGTGGAACTCAGAAACAGGAAGGGTGCAGTCACTATGCTGGGGGTGTACTACAGACCACCCAACAGCCCACGGGAAGTGGAGGAAAGGATATGTCAGGAGATTCTGGATAGGTGCAGAAAACATAGGGTTGTTGTAGTGGGGGACTTTAATTTCCCTGGCACAGACTGGAAAGTGCTTAGAGCTGGGGGTCCGGACGGGGAGGAATTTGTAAAATGCATACTGGAAGGTTCTTTGGAACAGTATGTAGATAGCCCGACTAGAGAGGGGGCTATACTGGACCTAGTTCTGGGAAATGAGCCCGGTCAGGTCGTCAAAGTTTCGGTAGGGGAACATGTGGCAAATAGTGACCACAACTCTGTTAACTTTAGGATAGTAATGGACAAGGATGAGTGCTGTCCTACGGGCAGGGTGCTAAATTGGGGGAAGGCAGACTATAGCCGGATTAGGCAGGAATTGGTGGATGTTGATTGGGAGAGGATGTTCGAGGGTAAGTCCGCGTCTGGCATGTGGGAGTCTTTTAAGGAACTATTGATAAGGCTGCAGGATAGGCATGTGCCTGTAAAAAGGAAAGATAGGAAAGGTAGGATTCGAGAGCCGTGGATAACCAGGGAAATTGAGGATCTGATTAAAATGAAAAGGGAGGCGTTAAGTCCAGGCAACTGAAAACAGATGGAGCTCTGGAGGAATACAGAGAGAGTAGGAAAGAGCTCAAACGGGGAGTTAGAAGGGCAAAAAGAGGTCACGAGATGTTCTTGGCAGGCAGGATTAAGGAGAATCCTAAGGCATTCTATTCATACGTTAGGAACAAAAGAGTTGTCAGGGAGAAAATCGGACCTCTCAGGGACAAAGGAGGGGAATTATGCTTAGAACCCAAGGGAATAGGGGAGATCCTAAATGAATACTTTGCATCGGTATTCACGAAGGAGAGGGGCGTGTTAACCGGGAGTGTCTCGGAGGGAGGTGTTGACCCGTTAGAGAAAATCTCCATTACAAGAGAGGAAGTGTTAGGTTTTTTAGGGAACATTAAAACTGACAAAGCCCCAGGACCTGATGGCATCTATCCTCGACTGCTCAGGGAGACAAGAGAGGTGAAATTGCTGGGCCTCTGACGGAAATCTTTGTCGCTTCTTTGGACACGGGTGAGGTCCCTGAGGATTGGAGGATAGCGAATGTGGTCCCGTTGTTTAAGAAGGGTAGCAGGGATAACCCGGGAAATTATAGGCCGGTGAGCTTGACGTCCGTGGTAGGGAAGTTGTTGGAGAGGATTCTTAGAGACAGGATGTATGTGCATTTAGAACGGAACAATCTTATTAGTGACAGACAGCATGGTTTTGTAAGAGGGAGGTCGAGCCTTACAAATTTGGTGGAGTTTTTTGAGGAAGTGACAAAAACGGTTGATGAAGGAAGGGCCGTGGATGTCGTCTATATGGATTTCAGTAAGGCATTTGACAAAGTCCCACATGGCAGGTTGGTTAAGAAGGTTAAGGCTCATGGGATACAAGGAGAAGTGGCTAGATGGGTGGAGAACTGGCTTGGCCATAGGAGACAGAGGGTAGTGGTCGAAGGGTCTTTTTCCGGCTGGAGGTCTGTGACCAGTGGTGTTCCGCAGGGCTCTGTACAAAGAACAAAGAACAATACAGCACAGGAACAGGCCCTTCGGCCCTCCAAGCCCGCGCCGCTCCCCGGTCCAGGATTGTATCCTGAATCCAGGATCCCCGCCCAATTTTCCAGCCTATCTACATACCAATATCCTATCCACCGAGCTGTCCCTCACAGCTACGATGCTTTGTTCATTACAACCTATTAACTCACCCCCACCCCCCCATTCCAGACCATGTGATCTCCAGGGAGAGGCGAAAACCCAGAGTGAAAAACCCCAGGGCCAGTATGGGGGAAAAAAATCTGGGAAATTCCTCTCCGACCCCCTGAGGCGATCGAAACGAGTCCAGGAGATCACAATGGCCCTGATCGGAAAATGCTTCCCAACCCTAGTCATTTCCACTTCCACGAACACCATATGAATTCCCTACCCCCGAGACAGGTTCCCAACTATCCGCAGTCTCGCTCTGTACTGGCACCAGCAAGATGATCATAGAATGAAGCCTTGAAACGAGAAACAAGGAACAATTAGCCCGCGCCGCTCCCTTGTCCAAACTAGACCACTCTTTTGTATCCCTCCATTCCCACTCCGTTCATATAGCTGTCTAGATAAGTCTTAAACGTTCCCAGTGTGTCCGCCTCCACCACCTTGCCCGGCAACACATTCCAGGCCCCCACGACCCTCTGTGTGAAATATGTCCTTCTGATATCTGTGTTAAACCTTCCCCCCTTCACCTTGAACCTATGACCCCTCGTGAACGTCACCACCGACCCGGGGAAAAGCTTCCCACCGTTCACCCTATCTATGCCTTTCATAATTTTATACACCTCTATTAAGTCTCCCCTCATCCTCCGTCTTTCCAAGGAGAACAACCCCAGTTTCCCCAATCTCTCCTCATAACCAAGCCCCTCCATACCAGGCAACATCCTGGTAAACCTCCTCTGTACTCTCTGTACTGGGACCTCTGCTATTTGTGATATATATAAATGATTTGGAAGAAGGTGTAACTGGTGTAATCAGCAAGTTTGCGGATGACACGAAGATGGCTGGAATTGCGGATAGCGAAGAGCATTGTCGGGCAATACAGCAGGATATAGATAGGCTGGAAAATTGGGCGGAGAGGTGGCAGATGGAGTTTAATCCGGATAAATGCGAAGTGATGCATTTTGGAAGAAATAATGTAGAGAGGAGTTATACAATAAATGGCAGAGTCATCAGGAGTATAGAAACACAGAGGGACCTAGGTGTGCAAGTCCACAAATCCTTGAAGGTGGCAACACAGGTGGAGAAGGTGGTGAAGAAGGCATATGGTATGCTTGCCTTTATAGGATGGGGTATAGAGTATAAAAGCTGGAGTCTGATGATGCAGCTGTATAGAACGCTGGTTAGGCCACATTTGGAGTACTGCGTCCAGTTCTGGTCGCCGCACTACCAGAAGGACGTGGAGGCATTGGAGAGAGTGCAGAGAAGGTTTACCAGGATGTTGCCTGGTATGGAGGGTCTTAGCTATGAGGAGAGATTGGGTAGACTGGGGTTGTTCTCCTTGGAAAGACGGAGAATGAGGGGAGATCTAATAGAGGTATACAAGATTATGAAGGGTATAGATAGGGTGAACAGTGGGAAGCTTTTTCCCAGGTTGGAGGTGACGATCACGAGGGGTCACGGGCTCAAGCTGAGAGGGGCGAAGTATAACTCAGACATCAGAGGGACGTTTTTTACACAGAGGGTGGTGGGGGCCTGGAATGCGCTGCCAAGTAGGGTGGTGGAGGCAGGCACGCTGACATCGTTTAAGACTTACCTGGATAGTCACATGAGCAGCCTGGGAATGGAGGGATACAAACGATTGGTCTAGTTGGACCAAGGAGCGGCACAGGCTTGGAGGGCCGAAGGGCCTGTTTCCTGTGCTGTACTGTTCTTTGTTCTTTGTTCTTTGTTCACCCCCAACCTCACATCAGATGGAAATGTGTGTGCTGGTGGACTTTCCATGAAAACTGAACAGAAGTGCTTGTGACGCCGCCTTCCCTTCAGTCAAACCTTGTGGCAACAGACATTAAGTCTCACATATTAAGAACCATAGAATCCCTACAGTGCAGAAGAGGCCATTCGGCCCATCTAATCTGCACCGACTCTGACAGAGAATCCCACCCAGGCCCTCTCTCCCCACCCTATCCATGTAACCCCAAACATTTACCATGGCTAATCCATCTAACCTACACATCTTGGGACACTAATGCTAATTTAGCGTGACCAATCCACCTAACCTGCATATCTTTGGACTGTGGGAGGAACCCAGAGCACCCAGAGGAAACCCACGTAGACATGTCGGGAATGTGCAAACTCCACGCAGACAGTCATCCAAGGCTGGAATTGAACCCGGGGCCCTGGAGCTGTGAGGCAGCAGTGCTAACCACTGTGCCACCGTGCTGCTCAAGAATAGTTACTTGGAAGAGATATCAGTGGGTGACCAGTGCCTCTGAATTCCTGTCTACAGCTAGGGGAATAGATCAGCACATCAAACAATAGAAGAAAGACTGTTAAATGGTACCAAGACAATCAAACCACTTTATCAATAACACAGGAAACCTTTGGCACCACAAATGGCACTATCTTTAAGAAACAGCAATGAAACAATCAGACAGTTTAGAGGTTAAACAGCCAAGGCCTTGAGTTTAGTTTGTGAGAATCAGATTACTTTGTCTGATTAATGCTATCTATGCCTGTCGGTAGAGTTAATATCAGTTAATCATTTATTATTGATGTTGTTAGAAAAAGAACATAGCTAGAAAGATAAATGTTTTACTAGGTACAAGTCAGCTGGCTTGGTTGGGATATGCACCTTGAAAAATGTAACGACTGTCTTCAAACGGAACAGCTTACATTTATAGAGCACTTATTTAAAATAGTAAAATATCCCAACGCACTCTGTAAGAATGTTAGCTGACAAAATTTAATACCAAGTTAAATAAAGAGATATCTGAACATGTGAACAAAGGTTTGGTCAAAGAAGCAGGTTTTAAGTAGAATCTTAATGGGCGAGAGGTTTAGGGAGAGAATTCCAGGGTTGAGCGCCTTGGGAGCTGTCGGTCCACTACCAATTGTAGAGAAATGAACATTTTTCTCTTCAGGAAACAGGTTATGCATGGTCTTTGCATACCTACTCAACCACACAACCATTCAAGATGGCACTGGAGTGTGGCAACTTCTTGCGAACAGTCACAATATATCCTTTAATTCTATCTTTTATTCTCGTTCTATGCTTTTAAAACTTTACTCTAGCCCTTAGAAACTCTCTAACAATGAATGGACCTACCTCATATTAAGTTGATCTTTCTCTACATCCTAGCCATGACTGTCACACTACATTCTGCACCCTCTCATTTCCTTCTCTATGAACGGTATACTTTGTCTGTATAGCACGCAAGAAACAATACTTTTCACTGTATCCCAATCCATGTGACAACAATAAATAAATCAACTAAATTTGTGTTACTGAGCTTTACATTGGGATGTGGGATTCAAGCTGGGCTCTTGCATGCTCCATAGCTTTCCTTTTTCTTATTGTACTTATTATTTATTTTGGTGACACTCCATCTTTTTTATATAGCCAGTTTTCTCTTCTATTCTATCCGAAAGCATTTACTCATGCTCTCCTGGCATATGCAGAGGAGCACAAATATGCGTGGATATGGATGCATAACATGCAGCAGTTATCTGTTTATGATCAGGATTGACATCCCAGAGTGTTATTGCTTTAGCCTAAAGGCAATAAGAACAAAGAACAAAGAAAATTACAGCACAGGAACAGGCCCTTCGGCCCTCCAAGCCTGCACCGACCATGCTACCCTTCCGGGGACCATATCCCTCCATTCCCATCCTATTCATGTATTTGTCCAGATGCCCCTTAAAAGTCACTATTATATCTGCTTCCACGACCTCCCCCAGCAATAAGTTCCAGGTACCTACCACCCTCTGTGGAAAGAACTTGCTTTGTACATTTCCTTTAAACCTTGCCCCTCGCACCTTAAACTTATGCCCTCTAGTAATTGACTCTTCCACCCTGGGAAAAAGCTTCTGACTATCCACTCTGTTCATGCCCCTCATAATCTTGTAGACTTCTATCAGGTCACCCCTCAACCTCCGTCGCTCCAGTGAAAACAAACCAAGTTTCTCCAACCTCTCCTCATAGCTAATGCCTTTCATGCCAGGCAACATTCTGGTAAATCTTTTCTGTACCCTCTTCAAAGCCTCCACATCCTTCTGGTATTGTGGCGACCAGAAATGAACACTGTATTCCAAGTGCAGCCTAACTAAGGTTCTGTAAAGCTGCAACATGACTTACCAATTTTTAAACTCCGTGCTCCGGCTGATGAAAGCAAGCATGCCGTATGCCTTCTTGACTACCTTCTCCACCTGCGTTGTCACTTTCAGTGACCTGTGTACCTGTACACCCAGATCCCTCTGCCTATCAATACTCTTAAGGGTTCTGCCATTTACTGTATATTTCCCATCTGTACTTGACCTTCCAAAATGCATGACCTCACATTTGTTTGGATTAAACTCCATCTGCCATCTCTCCGTCCAAGTCTCCAACCGGTCTATATCCTGCTGTATCCTCTGATGGTCCTCATCATTATCCACAAATCCACTAATCTTTGAGTCATCCACAAACTTAGTAATCAAACCAGTTACATTTTCCTCCAAATCATTTATATATATTACAAACAGCAAAGGTCCCAGCACTGATCCTTGAGGAACGCCACTTGTCACAGCCCTCCATTCAGAAATGAACCCTTAAGGCCACCTTTATTGTTTGTGCTGCTTCTAGCTGAGATTAACAAGCACAACACAGAAAGGGGAGCCACATTGGGGCCTTGCTGACCTATGTTATGCTGAATATTTACATACAGAGTAAATGGAAAATCCTTTCACCATCTTCCAAGGCACATTCTGCCTTGGCTCTTTCTTGGTTTTTACCAAATTGCAGAATCCCTGCAGTGCAGAAGGAGGCTATTCAGCCCATCGAGTCTGCGCCAACTCTTACCCCTATCTCTGTATTCTACCCCACGAATCCCCTTAACCTATATATGCCTTGAGACACTAAGGAGTAATGTAGCATGGCCAATTCATCTAACATGCGAATCTTTGGACTGTGGGCGGAGGAAATCAGAGCACAACCTAAATATTACAAAATGCTCTGAGGAGCCAGAAGTCCAAATATTCCCATGTCTCTTCTGCTTGTGTTTTCAACCTGTCCACCTGAGAACTGCAAGAAAAAGGACCGGGTGGCAAGACTTCTTCGGCAGAACATCCCAAACCTGCAACCTCTATGACCGAGAAGGACAGGGGTACGCAGGTGGCTGGGACCAGCACCATATGCAAGTTTCCAAAAGTCACATATCATCCTAAATTGGAAATGCATCACTGTTCCTTCACTGTCGCTGGGTCAAAATCCTGATGAGGGTGATGCAAGCTGAGACATTGAATGATTTCAGAAAGAAATTGATTGGGAACTTAAGAGAGAAATAAGCTTGCAGAGCTATGGGGACAGAATGGTATGTTTGAGACTGTCTGGATTATGACATTAGGACCTGACTGCACCATGAGAGTACCCACACCTGGTCCAAGAAGAAGGCCTACCTACACCTTCTCAAGGGCAACTAAGGATGGGCAATAAATGTTGGCCTTGTCACTGATGACCACATACTTTGAATGAATAAAAAATGATGATATAATTATAGGGGTCCTTTGATTTCCTTTAATCAAGTGCATTGCCAAGGCAGGAAACGAGCATTATGATCCCAGCTGATGTTAACACTGGACAAGCCAGATTCCAGAGGGAAACATAGTTTCATAGATCCCAACTTTATTTTTCCTTAGGAACCATAGAGAAAGTTCCTGAACAAATTCACAGGGAGCAAAATGTTTCGATATTTACTTGAGGTGTTGGCTCTCGTGAGAAAGTCAGTGTGCCGCTCCCCAGCTACACGGATGGCTGTCTCATCAGATACTGCAGCACTTAGAAGAAAGAAATGCTGCAGGCATCTCTAACACCATAATGTGGGTAGGGCAGGGTCTGATAGAGCCAGCAGTGCCAGCTCCACAGAGATTGGAAAAGGGTGTCCCAATGTGCGCCGAAAATAATACTTCCACCACCCCTCCCAATCCATAGATAGGGGGATCCTCCCACAAGCACTGGGCCAACCACCTCCATCCCCTCTTCCCCCCATGGATAAGGGGAACAACACCCCAAAACCCTGGGCAACTCCCCTCACCAAAGCATCGGGCAACCCTCATCCTTGGCCCATCGAGCCTGCACTGACAACAATCCCACCCAAGCCCTATCCCATAATCAAATGTATTTACTCTGCTAGTCCCTCTGACACTAAGGGGCAATTTAGCATGGCCAATCAACGTAACCCGCACATCTCTTGACTGTTGGAGGAAACCGGAGTACCCGGAGGAAACCCACGCAGACACGGGGAGAACGTGCAAACTCCAGACCGACAGTGACCCAAGCCAGGAATCGAACCCGGGTCTCTGGTGCTGTGAGGCAGCAGTGCTAACCAGTGTGCTAACGTGCCACCCGTAAATATCTTTCAACTCCATTCCCGGTAAATTTAGGCACTAAAGAAATACTTTTAATTAAATCAAACTCCTCAGGGGAATCAGAATCATCCTCTGAACCATTATCTCTTCTTTCATCCTTTATTCTAAGTTTCTCTCTAGCCAGCTCTCGCCGTCTGATTTCTTTCTCTCTGTGAAATTCAAGCTCAAAATTTCACATTTCCGTTTCTGTTTCTTTCTCCTTCTTTTCTAATTTGAGTCTTTTTTCATTTCTCTTTCCCTCTCTTTCCTCCAATTCAAGTTTTTCATCTTTTTCTTTTTCAAGATGCTTCATTTGCAACTTAGAGGGGAATTTTCCCATCCTGCCCTCCATGGGAATTGTAGCAGGTTGGAGGGTGGGGGGCGAACCATGCAAAGGTCCATTGACCTCGGATAGGAGTTTCAGGTTTTGGGGCGAACGTGGCTGGAAACTCCCGCCCTGAATTCCAGAGGTGAGGTGAGGGTGACAGCCTTTGACATCAAGGCCACATTCAACCAAGTGTGGCATCAAGGAGCCCTAGCAAAAGTGGAATCAATGGGTATCAGGGGGCAAACACTCTGCTGATTGGAGTCATACCTGGTACATAGGAAGATGGTTGAGCTCCAGGACATCTCTGCAGGAGTCCCTCAGGGTAGTATCCTAGGCCCAAAAATCTTCAGTTGCTTCATCAATGACCTTCCCACTGTTATAAAGTCAGAAGTGGGGATGTTCGCCGATGTTTGCACAATGTTCAGCACCATTCGTGACTCTTCAGATACTGAAGCAGTCCATGTTCAAATGCAACAAGATCTGGACAATATCCAGGCTTGGGCTGACAAGTGGCAAATAACATTCACGCCACACAAATGCCAGGCAATGACCATCACCAATAAGAGACACTCTAACCACAACCCCTTAACATTCAATGGTGTTACCATCACTGAATCCCCCACTGTCAACATCCTTGGGGTTACCATTGACCAGAAACTCAACTGGACTCGTCACATTAACACAGTGGCTGCAAAAGTGGGTCAGAGGCTAGGAATACTGCACCCAAGTAACTCACCTCCTGACTCCCCAAAGCCTATCCACCATCTACAAGGCACAAGTCAGGAATGTGATGGAATACTCCCCACTTGCCTGGATTGGTGCAGCTCCAACAACACTCAAGAAGCTTGACACCATCCAGAGTAAAGCAGCCCACTTGATTGGCACCACATCTACAAACATTCAATCCCTCCACCACCGACGCTCAGTAGCAGCAGTGTGTACTATCTACAAGCTTCACTGCATCAATTCACCAAAGATCCGTAGACAGCACCTTCCAAGCCCATGACCACTTCCATCTGGAAGGATAATGGCAGCAGATACATGGGAACACCACCACCTGCAAGTTCCCCTCCAAGCCACTCACCATCCTGTCTTGGAAATATATCGCAGTTCCTTAGCAGTCACTGGGTCAAAATCCTGGAATTTCCTTCCTAATGGCATTGTGGGGCAACCCACAGCACATGGACTGCAGCGATTCAAGAAGGCAGCTCACCACCACCTTCTCAAGGGCAACTAGGGATGGGCAATAAATGCTGGCCAGCCAGTGATCCCTATGTCCCACCAATGAATAAAGAAAATGTTTATTAACTCTAGCTATGAGACAGCAATTTTAGGCTTCTGTCCTTTTAATCATAGGGGCCGATTTTACCAAATCGGCTCTAAGTGCCGGGTGTGGTCGTAAATCAGACCCGAGCCCGGCAGCCGCGCTCCACCACCCCCATACGCCTTTTTTCGGTGCGGGTCCAGTGGGCGGGGCCTAGCGCATTTGCATCTGTCGGAGCACCGACCTGCGCATGCGCAGTTCGAAGCCGGCAGCACTCAGCGCGCCCGAGCGCGAAAGTCAAAGGCAGCACTGCTGTCTGCGCTGCCTTTGACTTTCCCTGGTTGGCGGCGGGGGGGGGGGGGGGCGGGGGGAAATGGGGGGGAGGATAGGGGGGTGGGATGTGACGTCTCTTCCCTGGGGGGGGGGGGGAGATGGGGGCAGAGACGTCACATCCCCCCCTCTCAGGGAAGAGACATCACATCCCCCCCCAACGCCCCCCCCTCAGGGAAGAGATGTCACATCCCCCCCACCCGCCCCCCCCCCTCAGGGAAGAGATGTCACATCCCCCCCCTCCCCTCCCCCCTCAGGGAAGAGACGTCACATCCCCCCCCCAACCCCCCCCTGCCCCCTCAGGGAAGAATGTCACATCCCCCCCACCCGCCCCCCCCCTCAGGGAAGAGATGTCACATCCCCCCCCTACCCCCCACCCCAGTGAAGAGACGTCATCCTACCCATCAGGACCCCCAGAGCAAGGCCAGGATCCAGGATCGCAAGATGCTTTCGACGGACACTAGCGATCAAGGTAGGTCGGGGGCCCGGGGGGTCCGATCCCGGGGGGGGCGCGCTGCTGGCAGGGCCTGCGTCCCAGGGTGGTCCGATCGGGCGTGGGGGTGGGCTGCCGGGGTGGTTCGCGGGGGCGGTCCGCGAAGGGTGGTCGGGGGCGATTCGGCGGTTCAGTTGCTGAGTTGAAGCCCTATCGGACTTGAATTCAGCAACACGGTAAATGCGCGGGCGCCGATCGGATCGGAGCCTCGTAAAGTGGGAATCCTTGGGTAAGTTGGGTGCGGGCTTCATTGTGCCAATTTAAATGAATGCAAATGCATTTAAATCGGCCCGCTGGCCAATTCGGGCGCGCGCCAGATCGGCGCCCGGATCGGCCGTTGGTAAAGGCGCGATTGGCCTTGGGTCGGGTCTGGACCGCGTTTTAGGCCCGATGCCCAACTTTACCACGATTTCGCGCCCGAAAAGGGGCGCGAAATTTTGGTAAAATCAGGCCCAGAGATACTGGGCAATTATTTTGATCAAATCTTCGTGATTAAACCATGCTTTTATTTTTACCTTAAATTTATCTCCAAACTCTTAATATTGTTAAGGATTTCAAATAATCGACTATTACATCTTCTACTCTCAGAGAAGTCTTAGCAACGGTGAAAGCCACTCTTGAGTTCCAATCTGTGTAAAATACTTCACAGCAGACTTTGCTCCATTGTCCAGGACCTCCATGTATTTGTTTCTTTAAGGATTCACAGATCCCACCTAAATTCAAGGATTTTGATATCCCGCAAGGGCCCCACTTCTTTATGATCCCAGCTCATGTTAATACTGGACAAGCCAGGTCCCAGGATGAAACCTGGCATGATAGATCCTAACTTTTTCTTTCATAACGCGTGTTGGAAGGTTACTATACAAACTCACAGAAGTTTACTGATGAACCTTTTCAAAGTTTATTTATTAGAGCCACAAGTAGGCTTACAGTAACACTGCAATGAAGTTACTGTGAAAATCCCCAAGTCAGCACACTCTGGTGCCTGTTCGGGTACACTGAGGGAGAATTTAGCATGGTCAAGGCACCTAACCAGCACGTTTTCGGACTGTGGGAGGAAACCGGAGCACCCAGAGGAAACCCACACAGACACGGGGGAGACAGTGACCCAAGCCGGGAATCAAACCCAAGTCCCTGGCGCTGTGAGGCAGCAGTGCTAACCACTGTGCCATCGTGCCATGTGGATTAGGGTTCATAGTGGGAGGAGCCCAGTATATGGTGGGTAGAATTTTGGTTGTGGATCATGGAAAGAGTTGAAAATCTTACCGCTCATTAGTTCTAACATAAAGAATAAAACATTTATTAAACAGGGGGAAAAAAAAGAATGATGGGCAGGATTTTCAGGCTGGTGGGATTTTCTGGTCCCACCAATGTTGACCCCTGCCATTGATCCCCGAGCAAACAACAGGAAACCCTGTAGTCAGCTGCGGGGCCGGAAGATACTGCCACTGGTCAATGCCGTCCGCCTCTGTCGCTGAAAAACACACACATTATTACACTAGACAAGAAGGTTGGAAAGATCTTAATACAAACAGAAGACAATGATTCAAACTCACACTATTCCTTTCACCCCAGTCACAAAACCCCAGTGAAGATTGCCCTCAATCTTAACACCAAGGTGTCATGTTTGGGCTGGTCCAGTTGCAAATGGTTTTCTTCTGGTAAATTTCAGAGCATTCACTTGATGCATTTTTCCCAGCCGGTATCTCTCCCTGAGACATCCCAAATCGCACTCCAAGCTCACTCGACGAACTCAGTCCTGCTGATGGTGCACCCCCGCCACAGGTTCCCTGGTAGCAAGGAATGCATTCAACCGGAAATCCCATTGGCAATGGTGAGATGATAAATCCTGCCACCATTGAACGCACACTGCCAACTGCGAAACACACCGCGCAGTGGGAGAAAAATCCCACCCAGTATTACTTCAACTGCAGAGCAAGCAGGAGTTCCCTGAATCCATTTCCCAGCAGTCTTGCAGTATTTATTGTTAGAGAGCTTAGAACTTCTCCTGTCTTCACTCTCTGATATACACACTCTGAACTTCTTCAGTTCCTTTCTCTGTGTTTGTGTGTCATTCGATGCCTGTCACTTGGTAATGGCAGTTTTTTCCTACTTTGCAATTCTTTCCCCCAAAATCACTAAAGGGGCGATTTTGTGCCCGTGTTTGCCATGAGCGCCAATAGTGACATGGGCGCAAAATCCCGTGTAACTCAGAAAACGAGAATCTCGCCACGAGATCTCATTTTCCGATTTTCCCTGCATCTCGCCAATAATGTAACAAAGTTCCCACCCATAAAGGTTAAGAACCTCATTTCCATATATTATAGTATAATTTAAGGGCTTCCCTTTAATGGTGCAGGGGTGGGTGGGGGGGGGGGGGGTTGCCCTGGTGCTTGTGAGAGGGAGGGGGTTGTGATTTGCCCCAGTGGTTGTGAGAGGGGGTTGCCCTGGTGCTTGAGGGGGAGAGGGTTGCAATTTGCCCCAGTGCTTGTGGGAGGGGTTTGCCCTGGTGCTTGGGGAGCGGGGGGGGGGGGGGTGTTGCCCCAGGGCCTGTGAGGGGGAGGAGTTGCCTCAGTACTTGTGGGGTGCAGTTTGCCTCAGTGCTAATGGAGGGGAGGGGGGGTGGAGGGTTGCCCCAGTGCAATTGGGGGTGTGTTTGCCTCAGTGCTTGTGGGGGTGGGGTTTGCCCTGGTGCTTGTGAGAGAGGGGTTGTTGCACTGCTTATGGAGGGGAGTGTGTTGCCATAGTGCCTGCGCAAAGGGTGGGGGGGTTTCCCCTTATCCATGGGGGTAGGGGCCTGGGGGGGGGGGGGGGGGGGGAGATGCATTTTTAAGTGCAGATTGTGGCACCCCTGTGGAGCAGGCATTGTAATCTCAATCAGGCCCTGCCACCATGATGGTGTGCACCTCACCTCCAGGTATTCTGTGCACAGCGTGCTGGACTCTCTGGAGAGAAAACCCGACTGTGCAGCTGAAGAACCGCACACTGGTTTTCTCACCACTCAGCACTGAGTGAAAATTCCACCCAATAGTTCTAACCCCTTTTTAAACCCATCTTCTCACTTTAAGTGATGTCAAGCCTGTTTAAAAATGCATGCACACAAACAAAACCAGAAACCCTGACCTTCATTGCTGGAGGCGCTCCAGACTTTCTGGCACCAAGCTCACAAAAAAATACTAAATTAAACTAAAGCCATGTTCCATCTTCCTGAGCGCATAAATATATATGTAAATTAAACTTAAAGTTACACATTGTTCCTAACACGAGGAAGCTAGTTGTTTGGGAGATAGCTATGTTATTGGTTGCTCCTGGTCTCTGCTCCCTTTCTGCTTGACACCACTATGTTGTGGCGAAGGAGTTCCCTGTATGGAACATTTACATCCTACATAATACGGGAACGATATCATAATAATACCAGCATCATTTTCTGAAGATTGTGCCTAGCATTAACCAGAAAGGAAAAATGCCCAAAGGAACTGAGTGCTAGAAGTCGTGGCCCCATCACATCAGATTACATGCAAAGGGAATCCCTACAACCCCCTGATTTGATTTGATTTGATTTGATTTAATTTATTATTGCCACATGTATTGGAATACAATGAAAAGTATCCCATGTCCGGGATGCGTGGGACCCTTGATTATGGAAACTGGCACCTAAGATTCCCAGCAGCTAAGCTACGTTGCTGACTTGCCTTCTGAGTTACAGCAGCGCTCCTGTAGGGTAGGTGGGCAAGGGACAATGTGTGCTGTGCTGGAGGGTGACGGGAGGTGCCCTGAGATAATCTGGCTGCTCTTTCTGCCAATCAAGGCTAGCCAGCAAAAGAGAATAGGAGCCAGCCTCAGCAAAGCGAACAAGCTCACTCTGCAATTGCTGCCATGTGAGAGACCAGGTGTCAGAAGGTATTGACATCACTAAACCAATATAAAAGCAGCTTCTGCTTGCTTACCAGAACTAACAGGTTCTGCTCACTCAGGTTCAGTTTGTTCTAACTATTGAAGCATTCAGATTTGACATTTCTAATTTACTGTTGGCTGGTTATGATAAGGTTGGACTTTGTCTGCAACAATGATTTACTGGGGCGTAAGTCTGATATTCAGTGGCACCAGGTCACTAGCCAGCACCATCAGTCAATACACTCAGAGCAGAAAAGTATGTTGGCAAATTGCAACATCTCCAAACTTAGCCTGTTTACTGTAGCAACGCTCTCCACCTCCCCCCTCCTCTCCTCTAGTCAGTGACCCTAATCTGGGCTGCAGCAATGCCCGGTACCTCATCCAACTATCTATTAACTGTGAGGCTGACAGTTCCTCAAATGACTCCGTTGGTAACAGCTCTGTGCAACTTAACGAGACTTTAACCTGGTGTTGTGAGACTTCTTACTGTGCTTACCCCAGTCCAACGCCGGCATCTCCACATCATAACTTAACATCTTACAGACCAAGACCATCCAGTCCAACACATCTGTTTACTTTAGGTCTGGGAAACAAGATGGCAGCAAGAACTGGCATGGAGATAGCAGGATAGCGGAGGAAAAGTGACCAAATGTAGTTGGCCTGGATGTGAAAGCCACAAATGATAATGAACAGTCAAAGATAAAGAATGCTAGAATATCAAAGTCTGATAAGATAAGGGAGCTAACTCAATTTTAAAATGAGATAGATTGTGTGGAGAATAAACATACTGTATATAGCATCGACAGGACTGGGAAGGTACACTGATCAGGCAAGACTGAATGGGGCAGGGCTCTTTTCTCTGGGAAAGAGAAGTCTGAGAGCAGACCTAATAGAGATCTTTAAAATAATGAAGGGATTTGATTGGGTTAGACATGGAGAAGATATTTCCACTTCTTCTTATTTACTAGTGTCACAGGTAGGCTTACATTAACACTGCAATGAATTTAGCATGGCCAATGCACCTAACCATCACATCTTTCGGACCGTGGGAGGAAACTGGAGCACCCGCAGGAAACCCATGCAGAGACGGGGAAAACGTGCAGACTCCGCACAGACAGTGACCCAAGCTGGGAATCGAACCCGGGTTCATAGCGTTGTGGGGAAGCAGTGCTAACCACTGTGCCACCGTGCTGCCTGATGAGGACTGGAAATAAGAGTCATAAAAATAAGATTAGTCATAGAATCCCTACAGTACAGCAAGAAGCCATTCAGCTCACCAAGTCTGTACCGAAAACAATCCCTCCCATGCCCTATCCCCACTAAGTTACCCTGCTAATCCGTCTAACCTATCACATCCTGGGACACTAAGGGTTAATTTAGCATGTCCAATCAACCTAACCCACACATCTTTGAACTGCGGGAGGAAACAGGGGTACCGGAGGAAACCCACGCAGACACGGGGAGAACGTGCAGACTCCACAGACAGTGACCCAAGCCGGGAATCGAACCCAGGCACCTGGAGCTGTGAGGCAGCAGTGCTAACCACTGTGCTACCAACAATTTTGACAGGAATTCAGGAGAAGCTTCGTTTCTCAAAGAGTGGTAAGAAATTGAAAAATGCAAGGGGGACTTGAGTAGAATAAATGCATTTCAGGTAAAACTAGATAAGGACTTGAGGGAGAAAGGAATAAAATGATACAATGAAAGAACTAGATGAGTGGAGGAGGCTCATTCCCAGCACAAACTCTACATTGCCCAGTTGGCTGGTAGATGCTTTGCAACTATATGAAAAGGTTTTTTTTTGGGATAGATAAATGTAAGTTAAACTAAAACTCGAAAAGGAGGAATAAGGTAACGTTGGCTGGGGAACAATGTCGAGAATGAGCGATGGAGTTATAATGAATGACAAGGAAAAGTGCCATTGGTCTGACTGGAAGTAGTCCAACGCCGGCAATGCCGGCATCTCCACATCATGGAAGTAGAGAAGGCAGAGAGAGAAGAGCTGAGTCGAGAATTGCCTAAAAATTAATAATTTGAAAGAGGGGAGTGGTGGCAGGAACACTGTCCTGCAAGAACAATGAAAAATGAGGGGATGTGGAGAATAATCTAAAATTACATGAGTCAGCTTATATTAGGGAGGGTGTGTCCTAGGTGCATATAGCAGCAGTGTCAGGGACCAACCTTGAGTGGAAAGGTGCAAGGTGGGGGGGTGGGGGTGGGTGGGCGGGGTGGTGTGGCATGATGGAGTCTGTCCAGTTTATATGTAAGTGAAGAGAGTATAATTTGCAGCTAATAAGTGCAATGCCCAGCCTGGCATTCAGTAAAGGTTGAGGCCCAGATCAGAAGCTAAAAGATTGGTGGTTAAATCAGGATCTATTGAAAGAGCAGAGAATGACTGGTGGCTGGGTAGGCCCAGAGATTAGATTCTTTTCTCTCAGAAAGTTTTTCATTTTGTAGAGCAGTGGTGGCAGGGGTGGGGGCGGATGTGGGTGAGGAGGGGTGGGGGCGGATGGGGGGAGGGGGGGGGTGCCGTTGAATATTCTTGAGGCTGAGTAAGATAGATTTTGACTGACAAGTGAGTCAAAGGTAGGGAGCAGACAGAAGAGCAGAGGCTACAACCCGAGTAGCCATGATCTTTTCAATTGGCAGAGCAGTTGTGAGGGGCCAAATAGCCCACTCCGGCTCCGAATTTCTTTCTACGTGAATGGGAAGTGGTAACACTTGACCAACAGTAAAGTGACAAATGACGAGAGAAGTTTTATACTGAGATTTGGAGAAGAAGTGGGGGAAATGGAGAAGTTGTTCCTCGAAGGTGGGCACTGCTTTGCCTTTGGATTTGCAGTCTCTTTTTTTTAGCTCTGGCTGAAAAAACAGGGAGGAAGGAGTCAACTTCAAGTAAAAATACTTGGCATAAAAATAGTTTTACAACACCAGCTGGGACTGAATCACCATCCTTCCCTGGCTCAAGTACCTTGGATCCCATTTATATTTTGAGTTGCTCAGCCTGCATTCTTTGTAATTGAATAGGTTTATAGTAGACATAAATCATGGTTTTGGGCCCAGTTACCATGTTACATAATGGCTGCTTTGTACTGGACAGGCTGTTTCTTTCTAGAAAGTTCAAAATATAAAATGCCGACCAAAGATCTGGATTTTCAAACATAAACTCTTATTTTGCTCAAGTTATTCTGCCTCCTATGACTTCGAACAATTAGTGATTGATATAAGAGAACAAATATCACATTATGGTTATGAAGTTTGCTCTGTTCTGTTTCCATCCCATCCCATCAATTTCCATGGGCTCGGGAGGAGAAAACCAGTTTGTTTCAGTTTCCGATCATTGTCAAATGATGGCTGCTGAAGATGTCTATTTATGGATCCTGGATAAGGGTCGGATCAAGATCAATGGGGGAATAACCAACACCCGCTGAGAATGTTTATGTGGTAAAATGGTCATGTGGGAAAGGTACCTAGGGGTAGTTAGCCCCCCCCCCCCACCAGGTCCCATTCCCCAACTAGTCAAGTAGGGACGGTGAGTGACTTGGAGGGGAACTTCCAGGTGGTGATGTTCCCATGTATCTGCTGCCTTTGTCCTTCAAGGTGGGGTCGGTCGTGGGTTTGGTTGGCGCTGCCGAACGGAACCTTGGTGAGTTCCTGTAGTACATCTCTTGGATGGTGCACATGGCTGCCATTACGCATCGTTGGTGGAGGAAATTAATGTTTATGGAAGGGATAGCAATCAAGCGGGCTGCTTTGTCCTGAATGGTGTCAAGCTTCTTGAGTGTTGTTCGAACTGCACCCATCCAGGCAAATGGAGAGTGTTCCATCAACCTCCTGAATTGTGCCTTGTAGATGGTGGACAAGCTTTGGGGGGAATCAGGAGGTGAGTTGCTCGCTGCAGGATTCCTATCTAGCCTTGTGACTTGCTCTGGTCGCCACATTATTTATATGGTTAGTCCTGTCCAGTTCCTGGGTAACTGCAAGTTAGCTTTTCCCTTGTGGATTTGAGAGAGCAGGCACACACATGAAAATAAAATTGTCTGGATTCCCGTTTGCTGCTAAAGGACACTGGAGAGGAGTTCAATTCCAGATCTTGCCCATACTGGATGACTCACACACTGACTCTCAATGGCTAATCACATGCTTGAAGAATGGTGTCTTGGATTTGAGAGCAATCAGTCTTTATTGAATCATGCCCGAACATGACTTAGGAAAAGAAGGGTGAAATGAAGTTGAGAAAACAAACTCTGAACCTATTAAACTGTAGACCATTATATTGCTTGTTTTTGTCATCCAGCATTCTGCAAGCATCGGTGGCTTGCAGCCAGATTTTGTTTCATTCTGTCACATGTCATTTATGGGGCTTGGTTATGTTTCAACAGATAGGCTGATAATCATTGCTTCGAGCTTGTTCTCTTGTAAACAGCACAGAGAGAAAATAGCGTCCCAGGGCTGTGTCATTCAGTACCTGCTCACTCAGCAGAGAAGAGCAGTAAAACCTCTCTGCCAGACCACATCTATCCTCACATTAACCATTAGTCAACTCATGGGCTCAGCTGATAGCAGTCTTGCCTCCCAGCCTGAAAATTGTCACCTGGAACAGAGGTTTCAACTCACAGCTCACACTCACGTACAACACTGAGGTACTGATTACAGCTTATGAGTGTTGACCTCCTATCAAAACAGAGTTCAGGAAGAGATCCTGTTTGACAATGATCAGGAAGCTTAAAGTTTATTTATTAGTGTCACAAGTAGGCTTACATTAACACTGCAATGAAGTTACTGTGAAAATCCCCTAGTTGCCACACTCTGGCACCTGTTCGGGTACACTGAGGGAGAATTTAGCACGGCCAATGCACCTAACCAGCGCGTCTTTCAGACTGTGGGAGGAAACCAGAGCACCCAGAGGAGACCCACGCAGACACTGGGAGAACATGCAGACTCCGCACAGGCAGTGACCCAAAGCCGGGAATCGAACCCGGGTCCCTGATGCTGTGAGGCAGCAGTGCTAACCACTGTGCCACCATGCTGCCCAGTGGATGATTTCTGCCCTCCAATTCTGACCAACATTTTCATCTCAACTAACCAAAGAGAAGGGTTTTAAAAAGACAAGGATTTCAGGCTTTTTGACTTTTTTGATTTTATTTATTATTGTCACAGGGCTGTATTGGGCTACAGTGAAAAGTCTTGTGTCTTGCGCGCTATACAGACAAAGCATACCATTCATAGAGTACATAGGGGAGAAGGAAAGGAGAGGGTGCAGAATGTAGTGTGAACAGTCACAGCCAGGGTGTGGAGAAAGATCAATTTAATATAAGGTAACCCATTTAAAAGTCTGATGGCAGCAGGGAAGAAACTGTTCTTGAGTCGGTTGGTACGTGATCTCAGACTCTTGTATCTTTTTCCCGACGGAAGAAGGTGGAAGAGAGAATGTCCGGGGTGTGTGGGGTCCTTGATTATGCTGTCTGCTTTTCCGAGGCAGCGAGAAGTGTAGATGGAGTCAATGGATGGGAGGCTGGTTTGCGTGATGGACTGGCTATTAGTAATATGTGAAGTAAATATTGTGGATTGGTCTTCCCACCTGGAACTTATTACTGCCACTGTGCAACTGTTGTGTTTGCTTATATGTCTCACAGATATGATAGAGCACCAGATATATGCAAGTAGTGAATAATTAGAGACCTGAACATTCCCACTTACTGAGCTGGCAGTACCATGGAAGTAATTAGGCTCTAATGAACTGTGTGTGTCAATCATGACTTTAATAAAAAATGGCCCAAATTTTAATGTTCAAAACTGCTGTAATCACCTCCATGTAAAACAAAATCCACTTCTGCACTAACTTAAGTGCCACTTAAACCCGAATCAACTTTCTATCCACTCTCGATTGGGAACCCTGCAGTCTGACTTTCACCGAGCCCACACCAAAACCACACTGGTCAAATTCACCAACTGTGACTGTGACCTTCATACGTGGTTGTTCCCCTCTCTCCTCCTCCAATATCTCTCTCATCAGTGGCCCAAGGCATCATCGTTCCATCAACCTATTACCACCTTGCCTCAGTTTAGGCAGCAAATATTTCAAATTACTTCTATTTTCATTTACACTTCACTACCTTTGGTGTGCCCTCAGGTTCCATTATTAACTTCCTCCTTTGGCTGGCAACAATGTTTTCCATAATCAAGGAGTTAATGTGTCCTGAAGTTACCCAACCTTACCTCTCCCTGAATCGAACTTCATAACCTTTCATGGAAAAGCCAACGTTTTATCCATTTGAACCTTGAAATAACACAAAGGCAGCTTGCTGAACTATTGACAGAGTGTTTATCAGCTCACTCAATACTACCCCCTTCCCTGTTGCTCAATTTGAACCCAAGATTGCACACTTTTGATACCTTGCTCAACCCTTAGCTGCATCCCAAACCACACAATGTGTCCCTGCTAACATCCCTCATTCAACCAATGCCATTGAGAAACATAGAAACTAGAAGCAGGAGTAGGCCATTCAGCCCTTCGAGCCTGCTCCACCAATCATTTTGATCATGGCTGATCATCAAATTCAACTTCTTGATCCCACCATCCCCCCATATCCTTTGATCTCATTAGCACCAAGTACTGTATCTAATTTCTTCTTGAAATCACAAAACCTTTTGGTCTCAACACTTTCTTGGTAGTGAATTCCACATATTCACCACTCTCTGGGTGAAGACATTTCTCATCACCTCAGTCCTGATTCTTAGATTGGTACAGCACAGAAGGAGGCCATTCAACCCATCGCTCCTCTGAAAGTGTTATCCAAATCATCCCACTTTAATCTTTTCCTGGAGCCCCGAAAATGTGGCCATTCATTTTACTTGCCGCATTTGGAATTCCATGATGTGCAAACTGATTGCTGTGTTGGCCTTTAAAACAACAATAATTCAGTGATTATGAGACACTTAGAGATATTTTGAGGACCTGTCAAGTCACTGTGTAAATGCATGTTCATTTTTCACTCCGTCACATCTAATCCATTGCCAAGACCCTACTATCAAACACCATTTGAACATATGGACAAATGAAAGTGCGACTAAGGCATTTGGCCCCTCAAGTCTGCTCCGCCATTTGATAAGATCGTGGCTGATCTGATTGTGACCTCAACTCCCTCATCAATCAAGAATCTTTCTAACTTGACCTGAAGAATTTTCAATGACCCAGTTTCCACTGCTGTCTGAAGAAGTGAATTCCACAGACTCACAATCCCCCAAAGTAAAAATATTCTCCTCATCTCTATCTTACTTCCCAGAAATGCTATGGAGCCGAGGGTTTAGTGAGAAGGAGGAAATGAAGGACATTAGTCTTACTCAAAAAAATAGTGCTGGAAAAATTACTGAGTCTGAAAGCCGATAAATGCCCTCAGGGCTTGATAATCTACATCCAGGTACTAAAGGAGATGGCCATAGAAATATTGGTTGGTTGAGAGGGTACAGAAAAGATTTACCAGGATGTTGCCTGGTATGGAGGGCATTAGCTATGAGGAGAGGTTGGAGAAGCTTCGTTTGTTCTCACTGGAACGACGGAGGTTGAAGGGCAACCTGATAGAAGTCTACAAGATTATGAGAGGCATGGACAGAGTGGATAGTCAGAAGCTTTTTCCCAGGGTGGAAGAGTCAATTATTGGGGGCATAGGTTTAAGGTGCGAGGGACAAGGTTTAAAGGAGATGTACGAGGCAAGTTTTTTACACAGAGGGTGGTGGGTGCCTGGAACTCACTGCTGGGGGAGGTAGTGGAAGCAGATACGATAGTGACTTTTAAGGGGCGTCTGGACAAATAGGTGAATAGGATGGGAATAGAGGGATATGGTCCCCGGAAGGGTAGGGGGTTTTAGTTCAGTCGGGCAGCATGGTCGGTGCAGGCTTGGAAGCCAAAGGGCCAGTTCCTGTGCTGTAATTTTCTTTGTTCTTTGTTCTTCCAAAATTCCATAGATTCTGGAATAACCCCAGCAGAGTGGATGGTGGCAAATATAACCTGCTACTTTATGAGGAGGGAGGGATAAAACTGGGAATTACAGATCGGTTAGCCTAACATCAATAGTTGGGAAAGTGCTAGAGTCTATTATAAAGAGTGTGCTAACAGGATACTTAAATAAAATCAACGGGATTAGATAAAGTCAACGTGGATTTATAAAAGGGAAATCATGTTCAACAAACCTACTGGAGTTTTTTGAGGATGTAAAAAGTAGAATAGATGACAGGAAACCAGTGGATGTGATGTATTTGGATTTTCAGAAAATTTTTGATCAAGTTCCACATAATAGGTTAATGTGCAAACTTAAAGTGCACGGGATTGGGGGTAATATGTTGGCATGGATTGAGAATTGGTTAGCAGATAGGAAACAGAGAGTAGTGATAAAGGGGTCTTTTTCAAAGTGACAGGCAGTGACTAGTAGGGTCCCGCAAAGAGCCCCAACAACTATTGACAATAGACATCAATGATTTAGATGAGGGAACCAAAAGTAATATTTTCAAGATTCCTAATGATCAGCCATGATCTTATTGAATGGCAGAGTAGGTTGGAGGGGCCAAGTGGTCTACTCCTGCTCCTTATTCATAAGTCTGTATGTTCGTATGGCCTTCATATCAAGAGGACTCGAGCACAGGAGAAAGGACATGTTACTGCAGCTGTACAGGGCCTTGATAAGACCATATTTGGAATATTGTGTGCAGTTTTGGTCTTTTTATCTAAGAAAGGATGTACTTGCTGTAGAAGGAGTGTAATGAAGGTTCATCAGACTGATTCCTGGGATGGCAGGATTGTCGCATGAGGAGAGATTGAGTCGATCGGGCCTGTATTCACTGGAGTTTAGAAGAATGAGAGGGGATCTAATGGAAATGTGTGACAGAGCTGGACAGACAGCGATTCCCAATCTGTGAGTAACCTTAAACAATGATTTTATTGCAGAATCGGTGACCGTTTTTCATGTGCAGGACGAAATAGAAGCAATGATCAAAAGGATGGAGATGCGGGCCAAACGACTTGTGCAGTCAAATTACGACTCGTTTGCGAATCTGTCAGATTTTTTGGCCACGGCAGAAATGCAGTTTCCAAACAATGTGAAACGTGACATCAGAGAGGACCGACCAAGTTTGAAAATACAGCTAAGCGAGTACATCCCCGTTCCCGACACAAAATTCTATTGGACACACCATCCCTTTGCGAGCCTTGCTGATGATATCCTCAAGAGCCTGACCTCGAGAGCGCAAGGCTGCCTTGTGGAACCGACCGACTTTTGGCTTAAAGTGGCTTCGGAATACCCAGAACTGCTCAACATGTCAATAAAGTTTCTGATGCCTTTTCCTACAAACTAGCTTTGCTAAAACTAGATTTTCAGGGCTTGTCGCGTTGTAGATCAAATATCAGAATAAATTTGACATTGAACCAGACCTCCGATTGAGACTGTCATCCCTGGAACCTGATATCCAGTGTTTGGCGTCTGCGACGCAACATCAGCCTTCTCATTAGGTAAGCGTTATCTGTTTCCACTGGTAGGTATACTGCAGGTAAATGTGCTGCGATGAGGGCGATTATTTGTGAGTGTGCACCATTAAATAGCTGTGTTTTCAATACCTGTTGAGATATAAGTTCAACTCCTGTCAGCCTTAGGCTATGTTAAAAGTGTTTAAAATGGCTTGCCTATGTCATGGCCCACAGGAGTTTTTGATGACAATCTAGTGGTCTACATAAAGGAAAAGATTGGGAACCACTGATCTAATGGATATAATCCCAACCAGTCCAATCCTTCCTCATAAGATCATCTCTTCATTCCCGGAATCAGTTGAGTGAATGTTCTCTGTACTGTTTCTAATGCAATTATATTCTATCCTTTAGGAGATCAAAACTGTATTCCAGTCCAGGTGTGGTTTCACCAACACCATGTACAACTGTAGCAAAACCTCTCTACTTTAATATTCCATTCCTCTTACATTAAACAGCAACATTTCATTTACTTTCCTAATCACTTGCTGTGGTTCCACATTACATCAACCACCTTCTTTCCAACTGCTGCTAAAATCCTCATCTCTTTCCCACTTAGTCAAACTCACCTTCCATTGCCTCCTCTAACCCTCCTCCCATTCCATCCAGGTGCCAGATCCATTCCACCTTGCTTTAGTTCACTATGGGCAGCTCGGTGGCCCAGTAGTTAGCACTGCTGCCTTACAGCGCCAGAGACCCTGGTTCGATTCCCGGCTTGGATCACTGACTGTGCAGAGTCTGCATGTTCTCCCCGTGTCTGCGTGGGGTTTCCTCTGGTTGCTCCGGTTTCCTCCCCCAGTCTGAAAGACAAAAGAACAAAGAACAAACAAAAGTACAGCACAGGAACAGGCCCTTCGGCCCTCCAAGCCTGTGTCGATCATGTTGCCCTAATTAAACTAAATAAAATCTTCTGCTCTTACTCGGTCCGTATCCCCCTATTCATGTACCCATCCAGATGCCTCTTAAATGTTACTAATGTGCCTACATCCACCACCTCCTCTGGCAGCACATTCCAGGCACCCACCACTCTCTGCATGAAAAACCTCCCGCACACATCTCCCTTAAACTATCCGCCTCTCACCTTGAATCTGTGCCCCCTTGTAATTGACACTTCTTCTCTTGGGAAAAAGCCTCTGACTATCCACCCTGTCTAAGCCTCTCATAATTTTGTAGACCTCTATCAGGTCTCCCCTCAGCCTCCGTCTTGCTAGTGAAAACAAACCTAGTTTATTCAACCTCTCCTCCTACCAACACCCTCAAGACCAGGCAACATCCTGGTGAAACCGATACCAAAGAAAAGCCAGACAGCGGGCAAGGAACAATAGTTTTCACTGTATAGTAATACATGTGACAATAATAAATCAAATCAAATCAAAATCTTTTTTGCACTCTCTCCAAAGCTTCCACGTCTTCTGGCAGCGTGGTGACCAGAACTGCGCGCAATACTCCAAATGTGGCCTAACCAAGGTTTTATATAGCTGCAACATGATTTCCCAACTCTTGTACTCAATGCTCCGGCTGATGAAGGCAAGCATGCCGTATGCCTTCTTAATCACCTTAGCCACCTGTATTGCCACTTTTAGGGACCTATGCTGGTTAGGTGCATTCGCCATGCTCAATTCTTCCTCAGTGTACCCGAACAGGCACCGGATTGTGGCAACTGGGGGAATTTCACAGTGTTAAGTAAGTTAAACGTGCCACGTGCAAATGTAAATTATAAACAAATTCCAAAGCTATGACCCTAGCTATGACTGTAACACTACATTCTGCACTCTCTCCTTTCCTTCCCTATGTACTGTATGCTTTGTCCGTATAGCGTGCAAGAAACAATATTTTTCACTGTACACTAATACATGTGACAATAATAAATCAAATCAAATCAAATCAAATGCGCACAAATCACTGCAGTGATACTTGCCTCCACTTGGCGCTGATCTTGCACTGAGAGGAGACACCATTTGCTCTGGTTTGGAACTGAACCACATAGAACAGGAAGGCCTCAGGGTCATGGTCTGGCCTCTGCTGAATTACCTCATCTCAGCTGGTTTTACTTGCATGGTTACTGCTATTGACTTCAGTGGATAGGGAGAAGTAAAATCCATGACAGCCCCAATCTCAATCACTACCTCCTGACACTAAGGGTTTGTATGGGTGCTGGGTGAAGCTGGGACCAGTCTATTCCGTACAATGTCACTAAAACCTATCACATCCATCATTGTTATCCTCTACTGACTCCTGGTTTCCTATTCTATTGATTTCAAATACCTCTGGTGACTAGGGGATTTTCACAGTAACTTCACTGCAGTGTTAATGTAAGCGTACCTGTGACACTAATAAATAAACTTCATAAACTTCAAACTTTATGCTTCATCGTTGAAACCCTGAATGCAAATGCAGGAAATTTCCATTAAGCTGCTCCTTTGAACAATCGAACCCAGGGTTGGCATCAGTTTCTCCCTCCTTATTCCTTGAGAATCCAGGAGAATCCGGCATCCTTTCAGGGGAGCCAGACTGTCCCATGTCAAGAAACAAAATACTTCAGAGGCTGGAAATCTGAAATAAAAACAGAGAATGCTGGATAAACTCAGCAGGTCACCCGTGGAGAGATGAACAGAGTTAATGGGTGGGATTTTCTGACCAGATAGGGCAGGGAATGGCCTGGGTAAGATGCTCTGTTGGAGAGTAGGTGCAGACTCAATGCACCAAATGACCTGCTTTTACTCTGTAGGGATTCTATGAATATTTGAAGAAGTGATGTGGAGATGCCAGTGTTGGACTAGGGTAAACTCAGTAAGAGGTTTGTCTCTGTATGCCTTATTTGTGAGCAGATTTCCACTCCATCTGACGAAGGAGCAGCGCTCCGAAAGCCAATGGCATTTGCTACCAAATAAACCTGTTGGACTTTAACCTGGTGTTGTTAAAACTCTTACTGTATTTGAAGAAGGGCAGGGGGGTCCTCTCCAGTGTCTGAACCAATATTTATCCTTCAACCAACACTGAAGAAACAAATGATCTGACCCATTTATTTCCTTGCTGTTTGTGAAACTTTGTCCAAATTAGTTGCTGAGATTCCTACATTACAACACTTACTACATGGCAAGGGAATATGTTGGTTGCAAAGCATTTTATGATGTATCTTGAAGTTTTGAAGGTGCTATATAAATGCAGGTCTTCCTTTAAATAACAAACAGGAGAATTAGTGACACCTGACAGGTGGGCGGTAGAGTGGCACAGTGGTTCGCACTGCTGCCTCACAGCGCCAGGAACCCGGGTTCGATTCCAGCCTCGGGTGACTGTGTGGAGTTTGTCTGCACGGGTTTCCTCCGGGCGCTCCAACAATCCAAAGATGTGGAGGTGAGGTGGCCATGCTAAATTGCCCCTTAGTATCGCAGGGATTAGCAAATTAAATATGTGGGATTACAGGGATTGGCCCTGGGTGGGGTTGTTGTCGATGCAGGCTCAACTGGCCGAGTGGCCTCCTTCTGCATTGGAGGGTTTCTATGATTATGTCTGTGGAACAATATTCCAACAAGGAATCAACACATTCAAGAGAGGAGAGTGACCATAATTTGCTGCCAAAATAATGGTCAGGCTAATGGCATTCACCGGTATTAGTGGCTAAACCGGCACAGCAGCTTCAGCAGAGGAGCAGGTATGTAGTTAAATGTGAATCATGATGTGGAGATGCCGGCGTTGGACTGGGGTAAACACAGTAAGAAGTTTAACAACACCAGGTTAAAGTCCAACAGGTTTATTTGGTAGCAAAAGCCACACAAGCTTTCGAGGCTCTGAGCCCCTTCTTCAGGTGAGTGGGAATTCTGTTCACAAACAGAACTTATAAGACACAGACTCAATTTACATGAAGTCTGTGTCTTATAAGTTCTGTTTGTGAACAGAATTCCCACTCACCTGAAGAAGGGGCTCAGAGCCTCGAAAGCTTGTGTGGCTTTTGCTACCAAATAAACCTGTTGGACTTTAACCTGGTGTTGTTAAACTTCTTACTGTGTTAAATGTGAACACACAGAAACTACTGTCTGACATGCTGTGCCATGCGATGAACATGGCACTTCACTGTCTGTATGGTGTGAAGTATAATGCGCAGAAGTTACAATATTTTCGGCTAGGAATTATAAGTACAATCATAGAATCTCTGCAGTGCAGAAGGAGGCCATTCGGCCCATCGAGTCCGCACCGACCACAATCCCACCCAGACCCTATTCCCATAACCCCATGCATTTACCCGAGCTAATCCCCCTGACACTAAGGGGCAATTTAGCGTGGCCAATCCACCTAACCCGCACATCTTTGGAGTGTGAGAGGAAACCCACGCGGACACGGGGAGAACGTGACAACTCCACACAGACAGTGACCCAAGCTGGGAATCGGACCCGGGCCCCTGGCGCTGTGAGGCAGCAGTGCTAACCACTGTGCCACCGTGCCAGTGTACGAGCATCCATTTACTAATGTGATAAACCTCTCTGACGCCAAAAATGAATAAGTTAAAGTGTGGACTCACCCTCTCACTGCTCTGCAAATTGTTTCAGAATATTTTAACAATGTCAACTTTTAAAAGCTCATTTTTTTGCACATTTGTGTCCTTGCCCTTTTGCCTCTGTCTCATTATCCAATCTTACTTTCTCTTTATTCCTCCATTGCACTGATTTAATGTTGAATTTGCCCCTATTGATTTATCCTTCTTCTCAGTCCTTGTTGTTTTTCTTATCCTGCTGATTGAGGAGATACCCTGTTGGGAGCCCTGTTGCCCTCTCTGTGTTGCTGACAGCAGTTTCAGCAGTTTAGTGATCAAACAGTTTTCTGAGCCAGATGCATTTGCAAGGGAATAAAAATCTAACAGCAACAAGCACTGTGAGATATATTCCCCGTTACAGCAAATTCCAGACCCAAATGGAATGGATCTCACACCCTCTTGTGGTCACTTGCTGCAATTTTTTTTTATTTCAAAAATATACTTTATTCACAAAACAAAACTCTCCAATAAAACATTGCAAAAAGACAGATCCAAAAGTCATAAACAGTGCAAAAAAAGAATCATTTTTACAGTACAATACAGTGCTTATTTACAAAAACATTACATTTCGTTACATTTCATTTCTTAAAACTATATACACGTGTCAGAGTTTACTGTGTGCCGTTATTTTTCAGGTTGGCACACAGTTACGCAGGCCGGGGGTATTCTGCAGTTACCCGGCCCTCGGTCTGCCTCAGTTGAGACGCTTTACACGGTGGCCTTTCCCCATTGTGCCTTGGCGGCGGCTGCCCCAAGCTTGAGCGCTTCCCTGAGCACGTAGTCCTGGACCTTGGAATGTGCCAGTCTGCAACACTCGGTCGAGGACAATTCTTTCAGCTGGAAGATCAGCAAGTTTCGGGCGGACCAAAGCGCGTCCTTCACCGAGTTGATGACCCTCCAGCAGCAGTTGATATTTGTCTCGGTGTGCGTTCCCGGAAACAGCCCGTAGAGCACAGAGTCCTGCGTCACCGAGCTGCCCGGGACGAACCGCGACAAATACCACTGCATCTCATTCCAGATCTTCTTTGCAAAGGCACATTCCACAAGGAGGTGTGCAACCGTCTCATCAGCCCCGCAGTCGCTTCGAGGGCAGCGTGCGGTGAGGTTGAGCCCTCGGGCGTGCATAAAGGATCTGACGGGGAGTGCCCTTCTCACCACCAGCCAAGCCAGGTCTTGGTGCTTGTTTGTGAGTTCTGGTGATGAGGCATTCTGCCAAATGACATTGACAGTCCGCTCAGGGAACCATCCGACAGGATCTGCCGTCTCCTTTTCTCTCAGGGCCTCAAGGACATTACGTGCTGACCACTGCTTGATAGCCATGTGGTCAAAGGTGTGTTTCCGGAAGAATTTCTCCACGAAGGACAGGTGCTGCGGTACGGTCCAACTACTTGGAGCGTTCCGCGGCAATGTGGCCACTTGCTGCAATTGTAACAGATTCATGGCTTCTCAGCCTTTTTGGCTGAGATGAAGTGTAGTTGCTGATCCTGCTTTTGATTGAAGCCAATGAGGTTACACTGAGGCTTCATCTGAAGCAATTCTTTAAAGTCATCTCGATCTTTTGGCTAAGCTGAAGCTCAGATCAAGCCCAGGAGGGGGCGTAATGCCTCATCCTATCAGCTAGCATATTGTTGATTGAACTCAAGACAGGGAGTATGGGCCCTGTTTTGTCAGCTTGGATCTGTAATGTCTCTCTTGTAGAGACACTGATTGGGCCAAATTGGATTTTTGATTGGAAATGAATAAAAGAAAACAGATTAATGGGAATGAAGGGATAAGAGCAAAGAATGCAATTCGGTGCAAATAAAGTGGGATTAGTGGAATCAAAAACCCAGCATAGGCACAGTGGGTTAAATGATTTCCTTCTGTGTAGTAAAATGTAGGAGAAATTTTCACTTCCCAGGAGGGGCAGGGTGGGTGGAGAAATATCGGAGGTGGGGGGAGGGGGAGGGTGTTCAAAATGTAAAACTCTGGAACCCAACCCTGGCACGGTGACGCAGTGGTTAGCACTGCTGCCTCACAGCGCCAGAGACCCAGGTTTAATTCCGGCCTTGGGTGACTGTCTGTGTGGAGTTTGCACATTCTCCCCGTGTCTGCATGGGTTTGCTCCGGGCGCTCCGGTTTCCTCCCACAGTCTAACGATGTGTGGGTTAGGTGGATTGGTCATGCTAAATTGCCCCTTAGTGTCCCAAGATATGTAGGTTAGATGGATTAGCCATGGTAAATGGCAAGGGAAAGGGCCTGGGTAAGCTGCTCTGTCAGAGAGTCGGTGCAGACTAGATGGGCCAAATGGCCTCCTTCTGCACTGTAGGGATTCTATGATTCTATAAGACAAGATTGAGTTCACATGTTTCCTTTTTTTCCCCTTAGGCAGTCCCTCTGGATTGAAGTTGGCTTGTTTCCGCTCCAGATCAATGAGATTCAGGATGGCTGATGCAGAATCTGGAAAAGCTCTGCCATTTGTGGGGCAGGTGGTGTTTGAAGGGTTGGGTAGATGGATCCTATGGAAGTTTGTGTGACCCCTCCCATGTTTTAACTTTGTCTCTGTGGGTTGACGAAATGTCTTTCTATGTGCTTGGTGCCTTCCTGGATGAACCTTCCCATTTTTGGTCAGTCACAAACCATGGAGTCGGTGGGTACGTTTGATCTCTTCAAGGATGCATCCCTGAAGATGCTCTCTACAACACTGTATGATATGCTAACACTGAGACCCATACGAGGCAAAGTTGTTGTGGAAAGTGCTGGAAGATCAGACTCACCCTTGTGCTTCGGAAAGAGTCGGTGTGATGGGATGATGAGCAGTGAATATTACCATTGGGGGTTGGGGTGGAAAATGGAATGCAGACTTTCCAACGTGTGTGCGTGTGTGTATGTGCCATATCCCCGTAACCCCACATATTTATCCTGCTAATCCCTCTAATCTATGCATCCCGGAACACTAAAGGGCAATTTAGCATGGCCAATGCACCTAACCTGCACATCTTGAACTTTGGAAGGAAACCGGAGCACCTGGAGGAAACCCACGCAGACATGGAGAGAACGTGCAAACTCCACACAAACAATGACCCAAGCCAGGAATCGAACCCAGGTCCCTGGAGCTGTGAGGCAGCAGTGCTAACCACTGTGCCACCGTGCCAATATGCAGGTTAGGTTGATTGGCCATGTTAAATTTCCCCTTACTGTTCAGAGGATTAGCAGGGTAAATACGTGGGGTCTGGGTGGAATTGTTGGTCATGATGTGGAAATGCAGGCGTTGGACTGGGGTAAACACAGTAAGGAGTCGAACAACACTTTAACCTGGTGTTGCTAGACTCCTTACTGGAATTGTTGGTGCAGGCTTGGTGGGATGAATGGCCTCCTCCTGCACTGTAGACATTCTATGATTCTATGACTTACCCACCAGAAGGAAACACCACCAATACTACAGGAGGTGTCGGTGGGGGCAGAGGAAGACTGAGAGAAACAGCATTTTGGGGCCAGTCTTCAGAGGTAGTGAGGGGGTAAATCCATGGAGGAGTTTAAGCACAAAACAGAAAACTGATAAAAGGGAAGGAAACAATAGAAAATGAAAGTGGAGAAACGAAAAAGGGGCAGAGGGGAAAGGAAGAACAATCAGAGGATAAGAACAAGTAACAGCCCCCTATGATCTGGGGTAAATCAAAGAATCATAGAATCCTACAGTGCAGAAAGAGGCCATTTGGCCCATTGAGTCTGCACCGACCACAATTCCACCCAGGCCCTATCCCCACATATTTACCCACTAATCCATCTAACCTATGCATCCCGGGACATGAAGGGGCAATTTAGAATGGCCAATCAACCTGCCCGCACATCTTTGGACTGTGGGAGGAAACTGGAGCACTCGGAGGAAACCCACGCAGACATGAGGAGAATGTGCAAACTCCACAGACAATTACCCGAGCCGGGATTTGAACCCAGGTCCCTGGAGCTATGAAGCAGCAGTGCTAACCACTGTGCTATCGTGCTGCCCAAATATTAAATACATGAGGGAGTTTACTCCAGGAGGGAAGGCAGAGAATGGAAAAGCCTGGTAGAATGAGGAAGAAAGGGAAATAAAACATCGAGACAAAAATCAGATAACTGTAACAAAGACTAAAGGAAGAATTAGGAACCCAGCTCAACTGATTGAAGTCACCTCCTAATTCATCAAATCAGATTAAGCAGATAAAGGCTTCATGGTGGGGGGAGGGGGAAGAAGATACAGTTGCACAAATCTGTTTTTATTTGATTTTTAAAAATTCTTTTGTGGGTTGTGGGTGTCACTGGCAAGGCCAGTATTTGTTGTCGATCCCTAATTGCTTCTTGGATTGAGTAGTTTGCTGGGATTATTTGGGTCACCTGACTGCACCTTCGAGGGGGTACAGTAGTTAGCTTTGCTGCCTCACAACGCAAGTGGCCCAGGTTCAATTCCGGCCTTGGGTGACTGTGTGGTGTTTGCATGTTCTCCCTGTATTTGTGGGGGTTTCCTCCGGGTGCTCTGGTTTCCTCCCACAAAGTTTAAACTTTATTTATTAATGTCACAAGTAGGCTTACATTAACACTGTTGTGAAGTTACTGTGAAAATCCCCTAGTCGCCAGACTCCAGCGTCTGTTCGGGTACATTGAAGGAGAATTTAGCATGGCCAATGCACATCTTTCGGGCTGTGGGAGGAAACCGGGGCACTGGAGGAAACCCATGCAAACACGGGGAGAACATGCAGACTCTGCACAGACAGTCACCTATGCCATGAATCGAACCCGGGTCCCTGGTGCTGTGAGGCAGCAGTGCTAACCACTGTGCTGCCCAAAGATTTGTAGGTTAGGTGGATTGGCCATGCTAAATTGCCCCTAGATGAGTAGGTTACGGGGATTAGCAGGGTAAATGTGTGGGGTTACAGGGATAGGGTTGTGGGTGGGCTTGAATAAGATGCTCTGTTGGAGAGTTGCTGCAGACTCAATGGACTGAATGGTCTCCTTCTGCACTGTAGGGTTTCTGTGATTTAAACAGCAGTTACGTTGCTGCCACCTATAGTCCAGATCGGGTAAGGAGGGTAGATTTCCTTCCCTAAAGGAATCTGTGAGTCAGATGGGTTTTTTAAACAACCAATTACAACCTCATGGTCACTGTTACTGAGTAAGAAGTCTCGCAACACCAGGTTAAAGTCCAACAGGTTTATTTGGCAGCACTAGCTTTCGGAGCGCTGCTCCTTCATCACCTTCATCAGCTGATGAAGGAGCTTGAGACTCCGAAAGCTCGTGCTGCCAAATAAACCTGTTGGACTTTAACCTGGTGTTGTGAGACTTCTTACTGTGCTTACACCAGTCCAACGCTGGAATCTCCACATCATGACTATTACTGAGACCAGCTTTACATTCTAGACTTATTAATTGATTTAAACTCCACCAGCTACTGTAGTGGGATTCGAACCAATGTCCCCAGGGCATTAACCTGGCTTTCTGCATTACTACAACAAAACAGAAAATGCTGGAAAACTTCAAGTCTGACAGCATCTGTGGAGAGAGAATAGAGCCAACATTTAGAGTCTGGATAACCCTTCACCAGAGCTGGAGCTATTTCTAGATCTGATGAAGGGTCAGCCAGACTTGAAACGTTGGCTCTATTCTCTCTCCACAAATGCTGTCAGACCTGCCGAGATTTTCCAGCATTTTCTGTTTTTGTTTCAGATTCCAGCATCCGCAGTATTTTGCTTTGATCTCTGGATGACCAGAACACTACAACACCTTCTCCCTGCTGCTAAAGAAATAAAAGTAAAGTGAAGTTTATTTATTAGTCACAAGCAGGCTTACATTAACACTGCAATGAAGTCACTGTGAAATTCCCTGTGAAATGCGCCTAACCAGCACGTCTTTCAGACTGTGGAAGGAAACCAGAGCACCCAGAGGCTGCGCAGACAAGGGGAGAATGTGCAAACTCCACACAGACAGCGACCCACGCCAGGAATCGAACCCGGGTCCCTGGCACTGTGAAGCAGCAGTGCTAACCACTGTGCCACCGTGCCATCATGAGATGGATCTCCTCGGGAAATGTTATTATAACCAAATGGAAATGAGCTCTGAAGGAAGAGAAATATAAACTCAAAACATTAGCTCAGTCTCTCTCTGTACAGATGCTACCAGATCTGCTGGATTTTTCCAGCATTTTCTTATTTCAGATTTCCAGCATCTGCAGTATTTTGCTTTTACTTTAGGAAAAGTCCTTCTCGGCGGTAGTGCCCCTTTAAAATCAGGAAAACAAGGGTTCAGGCGGAAACTATTAAAGGGCGCACAGCAATGAATTAAAGGGGAGATTCCAGCACTTGGGGGACAAATAAAATTCAAAGTGGTAAAAGATTGTGGAACTCCATTGTCTTTCCCAAACTTTCTACTGCCCACCCCCTCTGATCCCACCCTTTTATTTGTTGACTAATCCCCCTGTGTCAAGACTGATTACACTTTGGATGATCATGCAAATGTTGATTGTCTCCTAAGAAAACAACTCTGGCAGTAGTCTGTTCGTGTGCCTCCAGTTCTATGCTCATTGATCAGCATGAAAATGAACTGGGAAGTAGACAGATTTGGGATGATTTCAGCAACCTCTCCGGCATCAGGCAAAAATGATGTTCAGCTTCCAACACGAGACTGGGACGATGCATTGGCTTCTCCTCTTCCTCCTGCGAAAACTGCTACTCTCGACCTCAAGCGACTGTGCTCGCTTTACCAAGGAAACTCTTCATCTCGGGGTCTGAGCTTGGTCAAGGCTCCCAGGATGGAACAGTCAGTTCAGATCTCTGGTGCTCCTGCTTGTGATACCAATGATCCCACATATCAGGTCCACGATATAAGGAACCCCATGTCTGCAGAGGACTGCGCTGAAGAAAATACAAGTGACAAGAATAAACAGCCACTGAAGAAAAAGAACTATCAAAGATACCCTAAGCCACCCTACACGTATCTTGCTCTCATAACCATTGCCATCCTTAATTCTCCAGAGAAGAAGCTGAAGTTATCTCAGGTACTCGCTTTCTGTTTATGAAGTATGTGTGTGAGGGGGGGGGGGGGAGGGGGCGTTGGAATTATTGCTTCTTAAATATTGAGGGAATCTGTCCAGTCTTCAAATGTAACAAGCTGGCTGTGTGTTTTGCCTTTACAGATTCTCCATGAAATCAGTGTTATGTTTCCATTTTTCAAAGGGCATTACAAAGGCTGGAAAGATTCTGTCAGGCACAACCTGTCTCTAAATGACTGTTTCATAAAAGTAAGTCTGCTCCTAACTGTTGGCTGTGTTTGACAATTGTACTGTAAAACCAGGATCTGAGTAATACTTTTAAGGTTTCAGATTTGCAGCATCTGCAGTATTTTGGTTTTTAAAGGTTGTGTGTGTGTGTGTGGGGGGGGGGGGGGGGGGGGGGAGAGGGGGAGGGGGGGGTGCGGGGGGGGGGGGAGGAGAGACTTGAGAAAACCCCAGGTTCACCATGGTTGTGATTTTGTTTTATTACTGGTAACCAACAAGGCCTACCAGTGGGGATGTGAAATCTCCATCCTGCACCCCCTGGGACTGTGATTACTCCTCACAGCGGTGCCATTTGAAAGTTGCACCTTTTCTAAATTTGTTACTGAGCATTGGTTATGGTTTCAGCTGAGGCTGGAGAGAAATTGGGGGGGTGATGAATCGAAGGGATGAATTTTTACAACCATTGTGGCAGACACTGGCAAAATGGTTTTATATCTCTTTTTGGTGTTTCTGCAACTCTTTTCCAATTAAACTACAACAGACAGGAAAACCCCTCAGACTCAACAATATTGGAGTTGAGTGTAATTTTCTCCTGAGGGTATACAGTATTTCTGGTCACAACTCACCAGGTTATAGTCCAACAGCAGCGCTCTGAAAGCTTGTGATTTCAAATAAACTAACCTGGTGTTGTATGACACCTCATCTTGCCTACCCCAGTCCAACACCGTCATCTCCACAGTATTTCTGGTGATATGTCCTCTATTTGTTTTGAGTGTTAGGGGTGCAGTGAGGGGAATGGGGGTTTGCAATTTCTGTGCAGTTCCATGAAGTTATCTTGCTAATCTCCAAAGTTCCCCGGAACCTGTTAAGTGGGATATCTGCCAATGAAGGGGAGGGGTTAGGGAGGAAAAGTGCACTCCATACAGTAGTTTGGTTTGTATGTCTCTTGTAGGATATTTTTACTGTGCCTGTGAAATGTTTTACTTAAAAATCCTCTCTTTACCCAGAGCTAAGCCAATAGAACGCACCAGATGTATATATAAAATTAAAACATGGGAACAGACAATTCAGTTCAACCAGTCCATATTGGCTCCATGAGAATATATTTCAAATTGTACTTACTTACTCTGTTCCCATGTCCTTTCAATTCATTATTTATTCCTCCAGCTTGCCACCTAATTCTTGAATGGTTAAAATTATCGCTATGTAACCAATAGTACCACACACCTAAATGAACAACCTGCACACCACAACAGGGAAAATAGAGATGTTGATATTAAATTACTCAGGTGGGCAGCATGGTGGCACAGTGGTTAGCACTGCTGCCTCACAGCACCAGGGTCCCAGATTTGATTCCCGGCTTGGGTGACTGTCTGCGTGGAGTTTGCACGTTCTCCCCTTGTCTGCGTGGGTTTCCTCCAGGTGCTCTGGTTTCCTCCCACAGTCTGAAAGACATGCTAGTTAGGTGCATTCACCAGAATGTAGCGACTAAGGGAATTTCACAGTAACTTCTTTGCAGTGTTAATGGAAGCCTTACTTGTGACTAATAAATAAACTTTAAATGTAATTGCTGGGAGCGTTTGGATACTGCGTTGAAGTGTCAGCTTAGATATCAATTGATAATTTTAATACTTCTACGGTTTTCTCAACACTTTCCCCATCCTGAAGCTGTGATCGGATAACTCAATAAACGAGGGAATTGAACCTGGTAGTTTATGGGAACAGGATAGGCTATTCAGCCCTTTGAGTTTGGCTAATTCCAATTAGCTGCCTTGGTTCCATGGTCTCATCCTTTTGGCTAAAATCAAGTCCAAGATCAGGTGCAATTCAACTTGGAACTCTTGTGGGGACCATTAATTGGATTCAATTTGAATTTGATTTTTGGAGCAAGCAAAGGAGGTGGATTTGGGCCCAGTTTACTGCATTGTTATAAAGCATTGACTTTGTAACTTTTAAGAATGGAGTAAATACACTTACCGAACAAAACCTTTTTAAAATTTTCAATTAAGTAAGTTTTATAAGTTTATTTATTGGTCACAAGTAAGGCTTACATTAACACTGCAATGAAGTTACTGTAAAATTCCCCTAGTTGCCACACTCCGGTGCCTGTTCGGGTCAATGCATCTAACCAGCATGTCTTTCAGACTGTGGGAGGAAACCGGAGCACCCGGAGGAAGCCCACGCAGACACGAGGAGAACATGCAAACTCCACACAGACAGTGACCCAAGCTGGGAATCAAACCTGGGTCCCTGGCGCTGTGAGGCAGCAGTGAATCGTAGAATCCCTACAGTGCAGAAGGAGGCCATTTGGCCCATCGAGTCTGCACTGACCACAATCCCACCCAGGCCCTATTCCTGTAACCCCACATATTTACCCTGCTAATCCCCTGACACTAGGGTCAATTTAGCATGGCCAATCAACTTAACCCACACATCTTTGGAGTGTGGAAACAAACTGGAGCACCTGGAGGAAACCCATGTAGACACGGGGAGAATGTGCAAACTCCACACAGACAGTGACCCGAGGCCGGAATTGAACCTGGGACCCTGGCGCTGTGAGGCAACAGTGCTAACCACTGTGCCACCAGCTCAGTAGCCCCTGTTGGGTTGAATGCCAGATTCCCTTAATGCTTCCTGACATCACCTCTGAACTGCCCCGTTTTAATTTGACGTCCCTTCTTGCCTGGACTCTTCCATCAGGTTCAATCACACTCGCTGTGAGCAGAATTATTTTTCTCTCTCTAGCTACACAGTGTGGGAATTGTAATGACACGTTCCAGGGAACCTACCTCTGTCAATCCTTTACAAATGTTTCTAATTGCTTTTAATTTGGAGCAAATGTAAATTACTTGTTGCATGCAAGGGCAGAGCTGTCATCAAGCCTTTCATTCTGGTGTGTGAGCTTTGTGTAAAGTATCTGTTAACTGCAAGAATCTAAGGCCTGGACCATGCTCTGACTTGGTGTGTAGGTGTTAATTAATATCATTGTGCAAGGGGAATGGTTTAACTTCAACCATTAGCACATACTGCTGCTGACATGTTTCTTTCAGGGAATTCAGAATAGTTGGGGATAATTTACTTCTATTGAATGATTAGCAAATTGGGCCTGTTCTTGCACTTTACTCAAATTTAGTTCCTAAAGAAAATCAGCTTGATGCAAACTAAGCAACTGGCTTATTATTGTCAGTTTTTCACTCGCTGATTTAAATATAGTCATCCGCTGACCTACATGTTGGCAGATCCTTCTTACTTCTCGTTAAATAAATCTTGTCCTCCTTGTCACTTTACCCTGCTTGCCCTGCAGTGTTTAAAAATAGTGCAAAGCAGTCCAACGCCGGCATCTTCACATCGTGTTTAAAAATACCAGAATTTGTGTGAGCAAGGGTGAAAATTAAATTGGAACTTGGCAATTTTTAGATCCCTGGTGGTTTTTCTCAGCAAATGGGGGTAGGTGGCTACTGTCTTATTACAATGCCATGCGAACAATGAAAATCTCAAAGCTGTGAATCACTGGGATCTAGTCAGTGTAGCTGGAGCATTACAAATTTAAATGGGTGGCACAATGGTTAGCACCGCTGCCTCACAGCTCCAGGGACCCAGGTTCAATTCTGGCCTTGGGTGACTGTCTTTGTTAAGTTTGCACGTTCTCCCCGTGTCTGCATGGGTTTCCTCCGGGTGCTCCGGTTTCCTCTCACAGTCCAAAGATAGAATTCATAGAATTCCTACAGTGCAGAAGGAGGCCATTCAGCCCATCGAGGCTGTACCGATCACAATCCCACCAGACCATATTCCTGTAACCCTCATTTACTCTGCTAATCTGCCTGACACGGAGGGGTAATTTAGCATGGCCAATTGCACTAACCTGCATATCTTTGGACTGTGGGAGGAAACCCACGCAGACACAGGGAGAAAGTGCAAACTCCATACAGACAGTGACCCGAGGCTGGAATTGAACCTGGGTCCCTGGCACTGTGAAGCAACAGTGCTTACCACTGTGCCACCGTGATGCCAGAGACCCAGGTGCAGGTTAGGTGGAATGGCCATGCTAAATTGCCCCTTAGTGTCCCAAAATGTGTAGATTAGATGGATTAGCCACGGTAAATGTGTGGAGTTACAGGGATTTGGGGGGGGGTGGTGGTTGTGGGGGGCATGGGAGAGAGAGAGCCTGAGTGCGCTATTCTGTCAGAGAGTCGGCATGAACTCGATGGGCTGAATGGCCTCTTCTGCACTGTAGGGATTCTATGAAAACAGTGACCAATTGATCACAGATTACACCCTGGCAATATGGCACTGAAAATGGAATCCCTTGTGAATTAATTTAAGTAACATCGTCATTCCCAACAAGTTTCTAATCCCACCTGAGGTGAGTATCTCTCAAATAACTGACAACTTGGGAGACAATTTGAGACTCCGGGGATAATTGTCAATGTCAAACATTGGCTCCTTCCATGGGAAACGGGTGCCTCAGAATGAGGGTTGAGGGGTCATCTCCAGCGTGTAACTGGAAGGAGGAGGGTTGGGAGACAGCAATCAAATCCAAAGATAAGCCAATCAGTTACAAGAAAGATGTGGGCAGAATTGAATATGGATGTAAATGCTGATAAACAATAAGGAAGAATATGAGGCATTCAATAAACAGTCATGAATATTTAAAGTGGAGGCTAAAAGATATCACTATATGGTAACAGAGTCCATTTGTTTCAACTCAGTGTTGGATTATGCTGCCAAATCAGTAGCCTCTGTTCTCGTGGCTCAGTGACAAGGAAATGAGGTCTGGAGGCTGGAGGTCTGTGACCAGTGGTGTTCCGCAGGGCTCTGTACTGGGACCTCTGCTATTTGTGATATATATAAATGATTTGGAAGAAGGTGCAACTGGTGTTATCAGCAAGTTTGCGGATGACACGAAGATGGCTGGACTTGCGGATAGCGATGAACATTATCGGACAATACAGCAGGATATAGATAGGCTGGAAAATTGGGCGGAGAAATGGCAGATGGAATTTAATCCAGATAAATGCGAAGTGATGCATTTTGGAAGAACTAATGTAGGGGGGAGTTATACAATAAATGGCAGAGCCATCAAGAGTATAGAAACACAGAGGGACCTAGGTGTGCAAGTCCACAAATCCTTGACGGTGGCAGCACAGGTGGAGAAGGTGGTGAAGAAGGCATATGGTATGCTTGCCTTTATAGGATGGGGTACAGAGTATAAAAGCTGGAGTCTGATGTTGCAGCTGTATAGAACGCTGGTTAGGCCACATTTGGAGTACTGCGTCCAGTTCTGGTCGCTGCACTACCAGAAGGACATGGAGGCTTTAGAGAGAGTGCAAAGAAGGTTTACCAGGATGTTGCCTGGTATGGAGGGTCTTAGCTATGAGGAGAGATTGGGTAAACTGGGCTTGTTCACCCTGGAAAGACGGAGAATGAAGGGAGACCTAATAGAGGTGTACAAAATTATGACGGGTATAGATAGGGTAAACAGTGGGAAGCTTTTTCCCAGGTTGGAGGTGACGATCACGAGGGGTCACGGGCTCAAGGTGAGAGGGGCGAGGTATAACTCAGATATCAGAGGGACGTTTTTTACACAGAGAGTGGTGGGGGCCCCGGAATGCGCTGCCAAGTAGGGTGGTGGAGGCAGACACGCTGGCATCGTTTAAGATTGGATAGTCACATGAGCAGTCTGGGAATGGAGGGATACAAACGAATGGTCTAGTTGGACCAATGAGCGGCACAGGCTTGGAGGGCCGAAGGGCCTGTTTCCTGTGCTATACTGTTCTTTGTTCTTTGATGGGGGAACTGCAGGTTTCTGGGGAAATATGAACAGTCTCCCTCATTTGTTCTTTACAGATATGAACTTTCCCCCAGCAGAAGTTGGTGCCAATGCAATGAAGGGTTAGAAACCTGTGAGGGTAGGGGATACCCCACGGGTGGCACAGTGTCAGGGACCCGGGTTTGATTCCTGGCTGGGATCACTGTCTGTGCGGAATTTGCACGCTCTCCCTGTGTCTGCATGAGTTTTCTCCTACAGTCCGAAAGACGTGCTGGTTAGGTGCATTGGTCATGCTAAATTCTCTGTCAGTATACAGTGTACCAAACAGGCGCCGGAGTGTGGTGACTAGGGGATTTCACAGTAACTTCATTACAGTGTTAATGTAAGCCTTCTTGTGATAATAATAAATAAACAAGCCTTAGTGTGGTCGCTTCAGGAAAGAAAAACATTATTCCTAAAGTTTATTGTGAACATTTGTAACCAACACCCAGTTTCTTGTGGGTGTTCACCTAACAGTGACTACAATGGAAATCTATCTTGGCACAGAGTATGCGATCTAAGTCATAGAGGTTTACAGCACGGAAACAGGTCCTTCAGCCCAACTTGTCCATGCCACCCAGTTTTTACCACGAAGCTAGTCCCAATTGTCCGCATTTGGCCCATATCCCTCTATACCCATCTTACCCATGTAACTGTCTAAATAATTTTTAAAAGACAAAATTGTGCCCGCCTCTACTACTGCCTCCGTTATGTATGAGAATCCTGAAAATTTTAAGTTACATCCTTCGTTTTTTTGTTCAGGTATTGAATGACCCGAAAAGGCCACAAGGGAAGGGGAACTACTGGACAGTCGATGTTACTTGCATTCCACCCGAAGCACTGAAACGACAAAACACGTCCGTCTCGCGACAAGATGGGAGAAAGTTTGCTGCTAATTCGACTGCCTATATCCAGGGTGGGATTGTCAGCCTCTTATCTTCTGAAGAAAGTAGCAAACAGCAGCAGCTAACAGAATCCCCAGCTAGGCAGACAGTCACACTCTCGCAGCAGGGTGGCAGCGGGTCAGGTGGCGCCTTTTCTGTTGACACATTGTGGAATAGTCTCGAGGCTTCTCCGTCTGAAAGGAAGAAGAGTTATCCAGTGGCTTCTAAACGTGGTCTCCAAAGAAAGTCTTCAAATGGAGGGGGTCTCCGAAGAAAGTCTTCAAATGGAGGGGGTCTCCAAAGAAAGTCTTCAGATGGAGGGGGTCTCCAAAGAAAGTCTTCAGATGGAGGGGGTCTCCAAAGAAAGTCTTCAAATGGAGGGGGTCTCCGAAGAAAGTCTTCAGGTGGAAGGGGGCTCCGAAGAAAGTCTTCAGATGAAGAAGCAGTGCAGCAAGATTTAAACTTTTGGCATCCCCATCGGGTAGTATGTGAGAGTCCTGAGTGCTCCTCTTCATTCTCTTTTTCACAGAGTGCTCACCACAGGAGCAGGTTACCCTCACCCCTAAGCACTTCAACCTCCAGTCCTTCCTCCACTGAAGATGACACCAACATTTCCCAAAGAGAATCCTTCTTTAGGCGTGAATCGAAACGCCTGAGATTATCGATGGAATATGGCCGGCCTGTGCCTCTCTCCATACGGGACAATCTTTGCACCAACTATCCAGAGCTTCCACTAAGTTCTTACATGTCCTTGGAGCTACCAACATCTTACACCAAATATCCCCCTCCAAATGTAATTGCACCGCCCAATATGAGTCTTCCATATTCTGCGTTCTTCCAGTATAACAGCCCTTCAAAGTTGTTCTGTCCGTACAGACCAACGCAGTTTTTAAGCCCACCCAGCTGGTCCTTTCTACCAGATCCACGTCCTCTGCCATCTTTGCGTCCACCATCTGCGCTGGACCTGGACAGAATGTTGCAGGTTGTCCCACCAAATAAAAGTGTCTTTGACACCATATTGCATCAGTACTGCCCAGTTGGTGTGACGGGCACCAGAATGTCCCCCAGTGCGAGCAATGTGGTGAGGGCTCGATACATGCCATTTGATTACTGAGCGCCCAATCTATGTGAAGAGAATGAGTTGTGTCCAAACTTTTTTAAAATGTAAACATTGAACCTCTATAAAATTTTCTTACACTCATGGGGCTTTGTGTCCAATGTGATTCCGCCATTCCAAACCTTATGGGATTGAATGTTAAAGAAATCTTTTTACTCATCCTGTGTTTTGAGACTGGAAATTTTAATTAAGGAATATTTTATCCTCCACCCACTACTTTTTCCCATGTGCAAAGATTCCCACATGGCATGTATTGGGAATAATGTTTGGGTGGACTCTGCAAGCTTATTCAGGGACGTTGATTTACAAATCCATCGTGAGGACCTTGATGTTTACTGGGGCAGCAATGTTATACTGTGTCTGTGCACCCCTGGATGAGGAAGGAGAACATTTATTGGCCACAATCCTCTCTCTCTCTCTCTCTCTCTCCACCCCCCCTCCCCCCCTCCCTCCCTCCCCCCCCCTCCCTTCCCCCCCCCACCCCCTCCCCCACCACCACTCTCAGCTACATAAGATGACTTAAAGAGATTGGGCCTGGCTGTGATGCCTCCCATGGCTGAATAGCTTTGAGCAGTCACTAGTATTTTCATTTCTGTCGTAAGCATTCAAAGAGGCACTGGAGGATGGCTGGCACAGAGCAGCCAGCAAAGGAAGCGAAAGGTGAAAATAATGTGATGGGTAGTGCACCTGATTGGGGGAAAGTGATACTGAAATCAGTCTTAGAAAGTAAAATGAATGGCGGTCGATCAATCTCAAAGTGAGATGATTAGAAATTACTTGCAAGTGTTAAGTTCCAAAATTCTGACAGTATTTATCATGGGAAGCTTATTAAAAGCTGCCATCTGTGCACTGGTTTGCTGAATATACAGCAGTGATATGAAATATATAATTTCCACTTAGGAAGCACTCATAGGTGACAGACCTCAAATGCCACAGACTTCCCATTGCCTGAAATGCTTCCTCCCCCCCACCCGCCCCCCCCCCCCCAACCCCCATCCCACTCCATTCACCTACAAAAGAAATGGTGACCTCAAACATAAGGGTGAAAAGGTTTAGGTTACATTAAACTGGACAAATAAGGATTGTTACATCGGTTTTTGTTTGCCATCATTTCTCCCTTTTCTCTCCATTGTAACAAGTGTTGAAATGCCCTTGTATAGGTGAGGATGGGATGAGCACAGTGCCTGGCTAACTTAAACAAGATTAATTATTATTAAAATGGTCTTTATGATCAGTGACAGCTCACACAGTCTGGATCCTAATTGAACTGCAGGACTGCTAGAAACCTCAATAGGAGTCCTTCTTTAACCTGCTTGTGTAAATAGGAAAGTTAGTCCATTCAGCCACACAAGCGTTCTCTGCCAAATCAGACCACGGCTGATGTGCAGATCAATTCTGTTCGACCTTTGATCCGGAATCCCTTAAGATCCTTGTCCAACAAAAATCTAGGCATTTCAGTTTGGAAATATGCAATGGGATGTTTTACTAAAAGGTGCTATGTAAATGCAAGTTGTCTGCCATCCTCAGCCTACTTGAGAGAGTTTCCTATTTCCGTTAGCTGTGGAAGAGAAAAAAATGCTTCCTGAATAGCCAAGTTCTAATGTTAGGCTTGTCGCACACTTGTTCTGGACTCTGCCTCCAGAGGAAATGATTTTTCTCTATCACCACTCAACTGTCTAAACTGAAACTAATACAAACCAGGTTTATGCAGCCATCCAATCATTTAATCATTAAAGGCCTGGTATCCTTCTGGCGAATATGCTCCCAAAGTGAATCTATCCTTCTTGAGATGGAATTTTATGGCCTCGCTCGTCCCACTCGAGGTCAATAGACCTTCCTGTTGTCCATTTCTCGCCCACTCCGATTCCCATGGCGAGTGGGCGGTAGTGTCCAGAACTGAATGTTGTGATGCGAGGGTTACCAACCCTCGAGGATTATTCCGGAGTGTCCAGGAATTAAAAGAGTTACCATTGGGGCACTATTACAAGTAACTCCCAAGAGAACAACTGGAGAGGCGTTATCATTTGGAAAGTTCTTTCTACAGTGAATTTCTTCTGAAGTGCAATGACTTTTGTTAACAAATGCAGGGGGTGATTCTGCACCAGCAGTGGGCTGGATTAATCTGCATTTAGTTAGTGGAGTGTGATCCGGGGGAGAAATCTTCAAACATTGCCACAAGACATTTAACATCCTCTGGATGGGAGATTAATGTGGAGATGCCGGCGTTGGACTGGGGTAAGCACAGTAAGAAGTCTCACAACACCAGGTTAAAGTCCAACAGGTTTATTTGGTAGCAAATACCATAAGCTTTCGGAGCACTGCTCCTTCGTCAGATGGAGTGGATATCTGCTCTCAAACAGTTTGAGAGTTCTCAAACAGTTTGAGAGTTCCTCTGGAGGCAACTGTTTGAGAGCAGATATCCACTCCATCTGACGAAGGAGCAGTGCTCCGAAAGCTTATGGTATTTGCTACCAAATAAACCTGTTGGGCTTTAACCTGGTGTTGTGGGAGATTAATGCAGCATCTTTCAATCCTCCACTAGGGTGTCTGGCTCATGAGGTGAGCTCAAGTATTGGTATGAGGATTGGAGCCTCAACGTTCTGACTCAATGAAAGGCTACCAACTGAGCCAAAATAATGGCCAAAGGATACCAAGGAGTGGCTAGGGGCCAAGAATGAAGAGGGAAGTGATCCCCTAGGGTTCTGGTTTAGATAGTTATCCAGTTATTTTTGCTGGGAAGTGTATGTACTAGATTAAGAAAATTGCTAATGAACAATTGTATGTTCCTAATAACTGGAATAGTATATACTGATGACCATTCAGTGTGTAGGTTGGATATAATACCCCTTTTTAATCACACTGGGTCCCTTCCTTAGGTGATTTTACAAGATGGCTTCCATTTGAGTGTCAACATTGAACCAATGTAAATTGCATTACATCCATAATTTGATCAACCAAAATGTTGACCTGTGTGGATCATCCCTTCATCCTCCTACCCCTTTCAACCTCACCTCCCACTCCTTGGAGGAATTATGCTTTCACATTTGCTGTGGTGATGCTAAAACGGGAAATGATGGTATAAATGGGTGAATTCCACCTGAGTAAAATTGGTATATAATTATGGGTATAAATCATTTGACATTTTGAAATTGTGTGCAACGTTGGTTACCACAGGCCTTAAGCTATGTGCTCTTTATTCAGCATGACTGAGCTTCACTGAAGAATATTAAAAAGATGGAGGGGCAGGAAAAGAAATTCCTTCTGAAGAATTTGCAACAACATAGAAATAACAAGTTGTTTCTTTACTGTATTATATGGTTTGAAATTCCAAATTCTGGGAACACTGACCCAGTAGTCCAGGTTCTCTTGTGGAAGCTCCAGTAGCGTAAATAATTTTCACCCCTCTTTTCCCCTACCATACTGACCGACAAAGTATGGGGAAATAAAATAATTGAACCCTCAAAGGCACAATCATTTTCTGGCAATGAAATATTGTTTGTCTCTTGTGCACCATGCCTTGTTGAATGATATTATCCAAGTTAAGGTGGTTAGCACTGCTGCCTCAAAGGGGGGGGGGGGGGGGGGGGGGGGGGGGGGGGGAGGCGCGGCTGGATGGGGAGGGGGGGCTGGATGGGATGCTCTTTTGCAGAGTCTGCGCAGATTTGATGGGCTGGATGGCCTCTTTCTGAACTGTAGGGATTCTATGGATTTTATGTCCAGTTGCCTGAATATTGACTACCTCAGTAAACCTGCTATCTTGCCGATAACACTATGATATCTAACCTCTTCCAGTAAATGGACCATTGCTGACCAACTAATTCCTGCCCCCAATAAACAATAATTAAAAGCTCTTTGTATGAATAGTTGTGTGAATCTGCAAACATGTGATGTCTTTCTGAAGCTTAATTGCGAGAAAAATTATAGGCCTATATTGCCTTCATTTATATTTTTTACTGTCTTGAAATAAAAATGTTTTACCCAAAGTGGTATCCATTTTAATTTGAGAATATTCTATTGAATGTCTTGAGAGTTCTTACCTTTTCTTGCTGTTACCATTCCTTCCCTCCCTCTGTGAAGGAACTGAGGTTGAAATTTGCTCTACTTGGTAATATCAGATGGACTGTTGCAAATTGATCACTTGTTTCACACTGTATCCATAGAGTAATTTTCAAAAAAGTAACTATTCTCCGTTTGCAAGCCCAATCAGATGATCAATTGTTGTGAAAAACCTGATTCTGTCCTCACCCTTGGCAAAGATGGGCAGCATGGTGGCACAGTGGTTAGCACTGCTGCCTCACAGTGCCAGGGACCCAGGTTCGATTCCCTGCTTGGGTCACTGTCTGTACGGAGTCTGCACATTCTCCATGTGTCTGCGTGCGTTTCCTCTGGATGCTCTGGTTTCCTCCCACAGTCCAAAGGTGTGCGGGTTAGGTGGATTGGCCATGCCAAATTGCCTCTTAGTGTCAGGGGATAGGGCCTGGGTGGGATTGTGGTCAGTGCAGACTCAATGGGCCGAATGGCCTCCTTCTGCACTGTCGAGATTCTATAACTGAGAATGTTGGCATCCGGCATTCTAAAGAACCGAGCTGATTTTTTTCTCTTCATCCTTGCCATATCTAAAGTTATTTATTAGTCACAAGTAAGGCTTACATTAACACTGCAATGAAGTTACTGTGAAATTCCCTGTGTCACCACAGTCTGGCGCCTGTTCAGGTTAATGCACCTAACCAGCATGTCTTTCAGACTGTGGGAGGAAACCGGAGCACCCGGAGGAAACCTACGTCCCAACCACATATTTTAGACAAATTAATACTGTCCCTACACCTCTGGAGGCTGGCATGCAATGACCTGTGCCTTGGCAGACACCAATGCCAAAAACAGCCACCCACAATGACACCTGATAGCTTCATATGTACCACCTGTGGCAGAACCACAGGGCCGGGCCTGTTCAACCATCAGCAAAAGTGCACCATATGAAGACAACGTATCTGAAATGGATTGTTTGCTGCATGTTCATAGATGGAAGGATGCCGACAATGGTTAGCAGTCAAAGGAAATATGTCCTTTAATGTATGGAAAAGGATCCAACAATACCTCCTATAGGTTTTGTCTATTGAAATTTAGTAAGGCCATTTTAAATCATTTAACACTAAGAAGAACTATCTCACTGCAGGTGAGGCTGAAATCAATCTGAGGTAAAATCATGTTCAAATAGTCTATCAAACAATTGTGTGCTGATATTTAAACGAATCTCATTCATGAATCTTTTCCTGTGTAATGTCATGATACAATTTGTCCCAAATCCTTCTAGTAGCACATAGACCAATGCAAGTAGGTAGGAAACATACAAAGTAGGCCTAAAACTGACTACCTTTGCATCTTGATTAGAAATAATGTCCTGAGAGCATATTGCAGCAGCTCCATACATTTGGCGATTCCACACAGGGAACAGGAGTAGACTAATCAAGCCCTCAGGCATGTCCTGCAATTGAATTAGACCATGACTGATCAACACCTCAAGACCATTTTCCTGTCTCTCCTCCATATCGCTTGATGCCCTGTCCTACCCTACCTTACCTAACAAAAGTGTATCTCTGAGTCTTGAAATCTTCAATTATCCCTGGCAGCCACAGCCTTTTGGGAGAGAGAATTTCCCTCCTAATGTCCGGCCTGGGAAAATAGTTTCCCTATATCCATTCTGATCAAATCCATTTAATGTTTTAAGTCCTTCAACCAGCCACCTGTCCATCTTTTGTACTCGAGGGAATGCAAGCAAAATTATGCAATCTGCCCTCATAATTTAACCCTATTAAGTTCCATGCGGACCTTATCCAAGGCCAATTTTTTGAAATATCTGAGGTAGATGAACATTGGAATAAAGATTTCATTTGTTGGCATGTTGCAGGTTAATATTCTCAGCATCTCTACTGAAGTTATATTCCGATTAAGATTGAAATATCTAAATGTTGGATAGAGAATTGCCACAAAGGCATAAGGGATGTTACTAGCAAATTTTATTGTCATTTCCTATCAATACACAGATTGGCACAGTGGTTAGCACTGCTGCTTCACAACGCCAGGGACCTGGGTTCAATTCCCGGCTTGGGTCACTATCTGCATAGTCTGCATGTTCTCCACGTGTCTGCGTGGGTTTCCTCTGGGTGCTCCGGTTTCCTCCCACAGTCTGAAAGACGTACTGGTTAGGTGCATTGGCCATGTTAAGTTCTCCCTCAGTTTACCTGAACAGGTGCCAGAGTGTGGCGACTAGGGAATTTTCACAGTAACTTCATTAATACCAAGAGCCCAGGGTTCATTAATGTAATCCTACTTGTGACACTAATAAACAAAAATAAATAATGTGCTTCAACAATGCGCCCTGAATGTAAGAATAAAAGCAAATTACTGCAGATGCTGGAATCTGAAACCAAAAGAGAAAATGCTGGAAAATCTCAGCAGGTTTTTAGCTTTGACAAAGGGTCACCTGGACTCGAAACATCAGCTCTTTTCTCTCCTTACTGATGCTGCCAGACCTGCTGAGATTTTCCAGCATTTCTCTTTTGGTCTCAATGTAGCTTTTACAGATACACCATGGAAAGCATTCTTTCTGGTTGTATCACAGCTTGGTCTGGTTCCTGCTCTGCCCAAGACCGCAAGGGACTACAAAATGTCGTGAATGTAGCCCAATCCATCACGCAAACCAGCCTCCCATCCATTGATTCTGTCTACACTTCCCACTGCCTTGGCAAAGCAGCCAGCATAATTAAGGATCCCACACACCCCGGACATTCTCTCTTCCACCTTCTTGCTTCGGGAAAAAGATACAGAAGTCTGAGGTCACGTACCAACCATTTCAAGAACAGCTTCTTCCCTGCTGCTGTCAGACTTTTGAATGGACTTACCTTGCACTAAGTTGATCTTTCTCGACACCCCAGCTATGACTGTAACACTACATTTTGCACTCTCTCGTTTCCTTCTCTATGAACGGTATGTTTTGTCTGTATACCGCACAAGAAACAATACTTTTCACTGTAAATGCATGTGACAATAAATCAAAATCAAATCAATGTAAGGATGCCTGAATATTCGTGGCTGGACTGGTTTGTATTTACACTGACTCGTCCATTGTTTACAGGGAGCCACAGGAAAACAAAACACTCTACAGGATGGCCAGTCCTCAGACATGTTAATCCAGTCTTGGGCACCGGCTCAGTCTTCCCAGCAGCAGTTCCATTCCAATTTAACTGCATGGGAAGATTTACTTAATTTAGTGGGGTGGGGGGTGGGAGGAAGGATTAGATAGATAAGAATCTTTGCATGAATGTGAAAGAATTTCAATGGCCAGAGCCCACCATTAGGACATTTGGAAAGGTCTAATCCAACTGAAGTCTTGAGTGCATTTATTATTATCATATTATACAGCAAATCAGAAATATAACATTTTTCAGGATGTGGCTCATTGCCAGGAAGCAACAGGAACCTGAATGGCAGTTCAAAACATTAGCATTGGCTGACATGACATTTGAACTAGGTCCAACCTGATTGATGTCCACATATCATTTGCACCAGAACTCAGAGAACTGATAAGGAGAACCGGATTTTTAAATATATATATTACAATCCAAAACTTTAATTCGAATGCTTAACTTTATTTAAGGGCGGCCCGGTGGCACAGTGGTCAGCACTGCTGCTTCTCTGCCAGGGACCCATGTTTGATTCCGGCCTTGGGTCACTGTGTGGAGTTTGCATGTTCTCCCTCTGTTTGTGTGGGTTTCCTCCGGGTGCTTTGATTTCCTCCCACAGACCAAAGGTGCGCAGGTTAGGTGGATTGGCCATGCTAAATTGTCCCTTAGTGTGGGATAGGGGGATTAGCGCGGTAAATATGTAGAGTTACGGAAATAGGGATTCGGTGAGATGCTCTGTCGGAGAGTTGGTGCAGAATCGATGGACCGAACGGCCTCATTCTGCACTGTAGAGATTCTGTGATTCTAGATTTAGTTTATTAACTGAATTTAGATTCCTCAGCTGCCTTGTTTGGATTTAATCTCATTGCTTCTAGATCATTACTCTAAACCTCTACCAGCACAAGAACATAGCCATTATGCTACCATATGCTCCTTCCACATTATTGTGATACCTTTAATAAAGAAAGGCTGACTTGCTTTTATGCAGCGCTTTTCATGACCTCCGTACATCTCAAAGATTTTTACAATCAAGTATTTTATGAAGTGTAGTCATTGTTGTAATGTGGGAAGTGTGGCAGCCACACATGGTAAGAAGTCTCGCAACACCAGGTTAAAGTCCAACAGGTTTATTTGGTAGCAAATACCATAAGCTTTCGGAGCTTGCTGCTCCTTCTGCACACATGCACAGAGCATAACGTAGGTAAGTATCCCAAGGCACCTCACTGAACCGTAATTAGATACATATGAGCACTGAGTCTGGGGAACATTGAGAGCTCTTTCAAAGAGGTAGGTATAGCTGAAAGGATCTCAATGGAGATGAGAGGGGGAAAGGTTTAGGGAGGAAATTCCAGAGCTTAGGCCTTAGATAGCTGAGGCAATGATGGGTCAGGGACTTGCACAAGAGACTGGAGTTCTGGAAGGGTAGCTGGGCTGGGAGATGTTACAGAACAGTGGGGGTGGTACAATGGCACAATGGTTAGCACTGCTGCTTCACAGTGCCAGGGACGTGGGTTCGATTCCCGGCCTGGGTCATTGTGCAGAGTCTGCACATTCTCCCCAGATCTGTGTGGGTTTCCTCTGGTTTCCTCCCACAGTCTGAAAGATGTGCTGGTTAGGTGCACTGGCCACACTAAATTCTCCCTCAAATGTACCCGAACCGGAATGTGGCAACTGGGGATTTTCATAGTAACTTCATTGCAGTGTTAATATAAGCCTACTTGAGACACTAATAAATAAACAAATAATATAATAAAACCGTAATGTTATGGTGGCAAAGGCATGAACAGATATATATGTGAGATTTGGAGGTTAAAAATTGAGGTGTTGGCTGGAAGAGAAGTGCGATGGAGTGAGGCTTGGTGTGGTTAGGGTATAGGCAACAGAGTTTTGGATGAGCTCAGGTTTAGTTATATTGGAAGGTGGAAAACCAAAAAGCATTGGGATAGTTGATTCTGATGGAAACAAAGGTATGGGTGAGATTTTTCAGGAGCAGATGGGGTAAGGCAGGAGTGAAGAGGGGTAGCATTATTTGGGTAGAAGTAGGTGATTTCTGAGATGGTGAGAGAATATGGGGTCAGGAGCTTCTAGTCCTAATCCCATCCCTGACTGATGTTACCTTTGAAACATGAGATGATGATACTAATGTTATCAGACTTGGCTCAGTGATAGCAATCATGTCATAGAATAGAAACCCTACAGTACAGAAAGAGGCCATTCGGCCCATCGAGTCTGCACCGACCACAATCCCACCCAGGCCCTACCCCCATATCCCTTCATATTTTACCCGCTAATTCCTCTAATCTACGCATCCCAGGACACTAAGGGGCAATTTTAGCATAGCCAATCAACCTAACCCGCACATCTTTGGACTGTGGGAGGAAACCAGAGCACCCGGAGGAAACCCACGCAGACACGAGGAGAATGTGCAAACTCCACACAGACAGTGACCCAAGCCGGGAATCGAACCCAGGTCCCTGGAGCTGTGAAGCAGCAGTGCTAACCACTGTGCTACCGTGCCGCCCAGATGTCCAAATCAGAATATTGTGAGTTCAAACTCCAGGGACAGGAATGCATCACCTTGGGTGACACTGGATAGTTTAAAGAATAGTTTCCTTTTGAAGGAGTCAAACTGAAGCTTTATCTGCCCTCTCAGGGAAAATAAGGCACAACAGTTACATCCCAACTTGCGTTATTTGAGAGGAAACTGGTGTGCATGACTGACCTGCATTCTAGAAGTGAATGAATCATCTAAATATGCTAATAAATATGTTAATAAGACAATGTGCCTCAGTTTAGCCGATTTTTACAGTTGAGGACCATAATTCCCGAGGCTCAGGAAATCCAATATCTGAAAGGAGACAGTGATGACTGGATTCAGCAGTGCCATCCCAGAGCTGCTCACATGCCAAGAACAGGGGTGCTTATCCGCAGCCATTCCCAGCTCATTCCACTGGCATGGTGGCACAATGGTTAGCACTGCTGCCTCACAGCTCCAGGGACTTGGGTTCGATTCTCGGCCTGGGTCATTGTCTGTGTGGAGTCTGCACGTTCTCCCCGTGTCTGAGTGGGTTTCCTCCGGGTGTTCCAGTTTCCTCCCACAATCCAAAGATGTGCAGGGCTAGGTGGATTGGCCATGCTAAATTGCCCCTTAGTGTCAGGAGACTAGCAAGGGTAAATGCATGGGGTTATGGAGATAGGGCCTGGGTAGGATTGTGGTCGGTGCAGACTTGATGGGCCGAATGGCCTCCTGCACTGTCGGATTCTATGATTCTATGAACTTGCTTGAGCATGATCAATATCCCATCCCTTAGTCTGAAGCCCCCAACTAATAACCCAAAGCCACACAACCTCCAGATTCCTAATCAGATGGCCGCAATCCAAAGCCCTTCTTTGTGATCCAATGCATCCCAGATTTCAGTCCTGACGCCTTCAAATGTGTGATCTGACACTCCCCCCCTCAACCTGCGATCTGACACGTCCCCCCAACACACAGTCAGACATCTCCAACCTATCTCTTTGATATCCCCAACACCCCATCTGATATCCCAACACCCGATTGGAAAATCCCCCAACGCCCGATTGGAAACTCCCAACAAGTAATCAGACACCTCCACTCCACAATCTAATACCCTTCCCCAACACCTGATTGGACATTTTCCTCAACCCACAATCTCAACAACCAATCTGATACCTCCAACACCCAATCTGACAGCTTCCCCAACCTACAATTTCGGATACCCCCAGCATCCAATCTGATACAACCCCAACACCTGATCTGATATCCCCAATTTGATACCCCCAGCATCCCCCAACACCCAATATGAGACCTCCAGCATCTGATCTGAGACTCCCAACACCCGATCTGGTGGGCCGAATGGCCTCCTTCTGCACTGTAGCGATTCTATCATTCTATGTCTGACAGACAATGCCCACATATTGCCCCAGCACCAAGCCACCTATTTACTAGCAAGAGGGAGACTCACATATCCCTCCATCACTGCTGACCCAAGTTGTTGCTGTTGTCACATAGGTAAATGCAGTGACCATATTGGATCAGTATCAGTTAAAGTGAGTGACGAGCTTTATGTTGTAGTGCCTATAGTCGATGTATGTTGGGTGAGCACACTCAGACAGCTCAGCAACATGGTATGTGGAATCTATTGATGGGATTAGAGAGTGAGATCAGTGGACTCCTTAAAAACCAATCACAAGCAATTACTAAGAATTTGGATTAGCCCTGATATACTTTTGCTGCAGTAAATCTTAACAGCAGGGTGCTGCAGTGAAAGTTTGTCAAAGGATTGTATTATAACAGGGCATGGATGGAGGATATGTGAGCCTCCCTCTTGCCAGTAAGCAGTTGTTTGGTGACGGGGCAATATGTGGGCATTGTCTGTCAGACACGCAGAATTATATTAGGGGAAACATGGATATTGCTGTCAATGAGAGATAGGAAGTTATTACCCATCAGTGTGTGATGTCTGGGTATTGTCCATCTGAGAGTTGTGTGGATTTGTCCTGTCAGCATGAGGTGCGAGAATATTATTTAATATTAATAATATCATTTGGTTAGATATATTGGCCATGCTAAATTCGCCCTCAGTGTACCTGAACAGGCGCTGGAATGTGGCAACTAGGGGATTTTCACCGTAACTTAATTGCAGTGTTAATGTAAGCCGACTTGTGACTAATAAATAAACTTTAATTATTTGTCAGCGTGGGATGTGTGGATCTTGTCTGTTGATTATAACTTACTGGCATTATCTGTCTCTTGAGTATTTCTCCATCACTGGGAGACATACATGTTCTTCTCAATCAGTTAAAATGCATCATATGATCACTCAAACATTAAAGAAACAATGCAACCATGGGCTCACGAATATGTGAATTTTCTTTTGTTCTTCCATGGGATGTGAGTGTTGTTGACTAGGCTGGTATTTGTTAAACCTTGCAAATTGACCTTGAGAATGTGGTGGCAAGCTGCCTTCTTGAACCACGGCAGTCCATGTACATAAGAACATAAAAAATAGGAGCAGGAGTAGGCCATCTAGCCCCTCAAGCCTGCCCCGCCATTCAATAAGATCATGGCTGATCTGACGTGGATCAGTACCACTTACCCGCCTGATCCCCATAACCCTTAATTCCCTTACCGATCAGGAATCCATCCATCCGCGCTTTAAAGATATTCAGCGAGGTAGCCTCCACCACCTCAGTGGGCAGAGAATTCCAGAGATTCACCACCCTCTGGGAGAAGAAGTTCCTCCTCAACTCTGTCTTAAACCGACCCCCCTTTATTTTGAGGCTGTGTCCTCTAGTTTTAACTTCCTTACTAAGTGATGTTGGTATACCCACAGTGCTGTTAAGGAGGGAGTTCCAGCGACAGTGAATGAACGGCGATTCAGTTCCAAGTCAGGGTGGTGTGGGTCCTGGTGGAAAACCTGGTGGAGTTCCTATGTATCTGCTGCCCTGTACCTCTAGGTAGTAGAAGTCATGGGTTTGGAAAGTGCAGTCGAAGGAGGTTTGGTGAGTTGCTGGAGTGCACCTTGTAGAAGATACTGCAGCCACTGTGTGTCAGTGGTCGAGGGAGTGAAAGCTTAAGATGGTGGATGGGATCTTTTGTCCTTGATGGTATCGGACAAGTGTTGTTGAGTGTTGCTGGAGCTGCACTCATGCAGGCAAGTGGAAAGTATTCCATCACACTCCTGACATGTGGCTTTTAGTTGGTGGAGAGACTTTGGGGAGTCAGGAAGTGAGTTCCTCACTGCAGAATTCCCAGCCTCTGACCTGCTCTTGTAGACACAGTATTTATATGTCTATTCCAACTCAGTTTCTGGTCAATTGTAATCAGGCTGTTGCTAGTGTGGGATTCGGCAATGGTAATGGCATCAAATGTCAAGGGGAGACTCTCTTGTTGGAGCTGGTTATTCCCTGACATTTGTGTGGCATAAAATGTTACTTTATCAGCCCAAGCCTGAATGTTTTCAAGGTTTTGCTGTACATTGAGATGGACTGCTTCTCTATTGAGGAGCTGCGAATGGTGTGGTTACTGTGAAAGCATCAGTAAACATTCCCATTTCTGGCGTTATGATGGAGCGAAGGGCATTGTTGAACTTGCTGAAATGGTTAGGCCTAGGACACTACCCTAAGGAACTCCTGTAGCCATGTCCTGAGACTGAGATGATTGGCCTCCCACAAACCCAAGGGGGACAATTCTCCCAGCCTGCTGCACTACAAAAGCAGCACAGCAGCTGGGAGACTCAAGCGGAGGCCATTTCGCGGGCTTCCCTCTGGGCATCACGGCCTCTCTGAGCCTCCGGTCACCAGATTTCTGGTGTCATCAGCTCCGTGCCAGAAATCAGCGTGGAGTAGCATAATTATTTAAACGATTATTTGAATATATTTTAAACCCCATTAGCGGGCCCCGGGACTGAAGTCTCTGGGCCCGCCAGTGTCTCCCCACCCGTCCGGAGTAGTTCACTCCAGCCGGGGTAACTATAGCTTCCCACTTCTGGGGAACTAACGTCCCACAGAAGGTCAGGGTTTAGTGGGTGCCCCCTGTGCATTGCTACATTGGCAGTGCCATCCTGGTCCCCTGGCACTGCCTGAGGGGCAAAGTGACAATGCCCAGGGGCACCTTGGCACTGCCCACTGGGTGTCGGGCAGTGCCAAGGGGGAGGGGCCTAATGGGGGCAGGGCCTCTGGGGGAGATCGGTGGGGGTGAGGGTCCTGCTGCCGCTCTGCAGAGGGATTAGTGACAGAGGGAGGAAGGGGTGTGGTTGGAGCTGCAGGAGGGCGGAGATCGGGACTACAGGGTGTGGGGGGGAGATAGGGACTGTCGTGGGATAGCGGGAGATTGAGGTAGACTGGGACATGGGGGGAGGGGTGTTGGGACTGGGCCCGGACACATCCGTGGGGGCCAGCGAATGGGCCATGGGGGGGTCGGAGGGGCAGCATTGTGGGGTCGTGGGGCTGGTCAGTGATCAAGCTGGCCAGCAATTGGGAGGCTGGCAGTACGGGGGTTACTGCGCATGTGCCAATCTTGGCACTGACCGATTGGTGCAATGCTGCCGGCCTCTCCAGCGGGAATAGGTCCCGCCCACTGCTTTTTAGAGTGATTTACGCTAGTGCACTCTGCAGTGCACAGAATGTGGGAGATTCATTTTGAAATCTGAAAAAACCAACGTGATTTACTCCAGTTTTTACGCGAATTTAACACTTAAAACTTTTTTCGAGAATCGCCCCAAAGAATTTTCTTTGGCTATATGACTCTAACCATATTTCTTTTGATTCCCATTGCCCTCAATTGTGCGAGGGCTCCTTGATGCCACTCTCAGTCAAATGCAGCTTTGATGTGGGCAGTCACTCTCACCTCACCTCTGGAATTCTGCTTTTTTTGTCTGTGTTGGATCAAGACTGTTATGATGATGTCAAGAGCCAAGTGGCCCTGGCACAACCCTAACTGAGCATCAGTGATTGTTATTCATAGAATCATAGTGCAAAAGAGGCATTTCGGCTCATCGCGTCTGTACCGACTCGCGAGAAACACCCGACCTCCCACCTAATTCCCATTCACCAACACTTGGCCAATAGCCTTGAATATTATAATGTGCCAAGTGCTCATCCAGGTACTCTTTAAAGGATGTGGGGCAACCCGCCTCTACCAGCCTCCGAGACAACACATTCCAGACCATCATCATCCTCTGTGTAAAAAAGATTTTCCTCAGATCACCCCTAAACCTTTTGCCTCTCACCTTGAACCTATGGTCTGCTCATGACAGATCCTTCAACTAAGGGGAACAATTGAGTAAGTGCTGCTTGATTGCACTGTAGATGACACCCTCCATCACATTGGTGATGATCAAGAGTAGACTGGTGGGGTTGCAAGTTATCCTGCTTTTAGTGGACAGGAGATTAATGTGTTCAGATTAAGAGGCTGATCTCTGGAATTGTTGGGGATGCTCCATTAAACAAAGGTGTTCAGTATCTCACAGCAGAGCCCAGTATATCCAAGCCTTAAGCACAATGTTGGGGCCTGATGTCCCTTTCGTGTTGAGGCAAGTTCATCAAAACCCTTGAAAAACCAAAGTATGCACCTGTGGAAGTATTGAATTATGTTTCTCATCTCCTCCTGAGGACAATTATTTCTCCCATGAATGATGGTTCTCTTCCAAAGGCATTTTTTATGTGTGTGAACCTTGACAATGAATGTCATTGTGCTATATTTTACCATGGGCCATTTCATAGAAACACAGAAAATAGGAGCAGGAGGGAGCCATTCGGCCCTTCCAGCCTGTTCCGCCATTCATTATGATCATGGCTGATCATCCAACTCAATAGCCTGATCCCGCCTTCCCCCAATGTCCATAGCGAGAGTGATACTGTCCTCATCCAATATAAAAGCAAATTACTGTCAAAGCTGCGACAAAGGGTCATCTGGACTCGAAACATCAGCTCTTTTCTCTCCTTACAGATGCTGCCAGACCTGCTGAGATTTTCCAGCATTTTCTCTTTTGTCCTCATCCAGTGTCTGACCATGTGCACAATCATTAGTGGAGAGGATAAGTGGATCGTAACTGGGATTGAGGGAATGCTGATGGGTTCTTCTCACTCAAAGACAGGAGCACGGCAGCCATTTTGCAAGCACAGTCACCATCCCAGGGGGATCGGTCAATTTAGCATAGGTCTCAGATACAGCTTGGGAATCCACTGGAGTACAGTTTCTCAGCAAATCATTGATTAAGCAGGGAAGGAGACATATAGCATAGTGTTTTAATCCTTGGCCAGAGCCCAGGTTATTGTTGAGATCTGGTGAGGGACCAATAACATTTCATTTAAAGTAGACAAAGCTTGCAAAACTCAAAACACTCACTGAGTGAAGAAAGCCACAAGATTCCCTGGATTTTAAACAAACAAAAATAAACTTTACTACACAAGACAAACTAGATAAATCAACTTACAATATTCATCGTACATTCTAAGATTTAAGGGAGGGGATGGCATAGTGGCATTGTCACTGGATTAGTAATCCAGAGACCCAGGGCAAGATCTGGGGACCCAGTTTCAAATCCCACCACGGCGGCTGGTGAAATTTGCATTCAATAAAAAATATCTGGAATTAAGAATCTACTAATGACCATGAAACAATTGTCAATTGTTGTAAAAGCCCACCTGGTTCAGTCATGTCCTTTATAGAAGGAAATCTGCCTGGTCTGGCCTACATGTGACTCCAGAGCCACAGCAATGTGGTTGACTCTCACATGCCCTCAAAAATTGAGGGCAGTTAGTGATGGGTAATAAATGCTGGCCCAGCCAGTGATGCCCACAGCCCGTAAGTGAATTATAAAAAGATTCAGGATTATTATGGGTATATTGTATATTGTAAGTTGATTTATCTAGTTTGTCTTGTGTAGTAAAGTTTATTTTTGTTTGTTCAAAATCCAGGGAATCTTGTGGCTTTCTTCACTCAGTGAGTGTTTTGAGTTGCAAGCTTTGTCCACTTTAAATGAAATGTTATTGGTCCCTCACCAGATCTCAACAATAACCTGGGCTCTGGCCAAGGATTAACCTAATTGGAAAGTTCCCAAGCCAGTAAAGCCATCTGATATACTCACTCAAAGGAATTAGATTGAGGTGCTTAAGATGTCGTCCTGATAGAAAGTATTTCTGTGTGGACCCTTAGTAACCGCACGGGGCCATTTTCTTATTACTACAAGCCTTAATTTAATTCACCGACATGAGTGACATGGAAGCAAATTAAATGCCTCCCCTTTGAGCAGATAGTCTAATTTAAACTAAAGCAAGATTTATATATAAGAATTAACAAGCTAATTGTGGTTGAACACATTACACTACACAATAAATGGTAGATGCAACCAAAAATGGATTCCATTTTCCATGGACAACCACCCACCCAGAGATCTGTTACATGGTTAGCCAACTAATCTCACTGGATCTTCATCTTTCTCATGAAAATTTTCAATCTCCACATTCGAAGATCTGGCCTTGGAATTCTCTCCAAAGGTCGCTCGAACTCGGATGGCTTCAGCAACAGTCCACCTCGCAGAGCTTCAGTCTCATTTTCCAAGATTCCTTTCATATGGATTCGCAAGTACACCTGAGCATCATCTTTCTAATCACAATTTCAGATTTTTGGCCGTGCCACGCAGAACACCGTTGCTCCAAAGTGGTACCTTTGCCCCAGTGGCCTGCAGCACAAAGTCACCAACCTTCCTCTGCCTTCTCGGATCTTCAGGGCTTTCCTTGAGCCCTTGTCGACTATCAGGACTTCTGTCAAGCCCATTTCACTGAAAGTGTGCTCCCGCAGACCTTTCTTTCATTGGAATATGATATTCCTCTTCTTAACTCAACTAAAACATGTTCTTGTACCCTGTCTCTTGTCCTTGCCTTTGGGACACTTCTTGGGGCCTCTTCTTGTCCCCCTCCCTTGTGTCTGGTACACTAACTTCACTATGGTGCTCCACACCTGGTCATATGTCTTAGGTTTCCTTGCTCCCTTTTTCTCTATGGGCCTATTCTCAGCCTGAAAAAGGTGAAATATTCAAACTACGCAATGTGCAGCCAGTTCCCAGTTGGCGAATGCACAGGAAGCCTGAGGTTCACTGGGACTTAGTTCCCAACCTTGAAGGTATGTTTAGGTTTCTTAACAATAGTTTTACAGTTTTAGCAGCATAGTAACCGGAACAAACCTCTAACCTAATTGGAAAGTTCCCAAGCCAGTAAAGCCATCTGATATACTCACACAAAGGAATTAGATTGAGGTGCTTAAGATGTCGTCCTGATAGAAAGTATTTCTGTGTGGACCCTTAGTAACAGCACGGGGCCATTTTCTTATTACTACAAGCCTTAATTTAATTCACCGACATGAGTGACATGGAAGCAAATTAAATGCCTCCACTTTGAGCAGATAGTCTAATTTAAACTAAAGGGAGATTTACAAATCAAAGTAATAATGTTGTTATAAAAAAGAGTTGACCGGTGAAATTCTCCCATCTGAGTCCCATGGGGAATGACATGGGAAGGGAAACAGGGAGTTTTAAAAAATTATTCATTTATAGGAAATGGGCGTCGCTGGCTGGTCAGCATTTATTGCCCATCCCTAATTGCCTGAGGTCGGTTGAGATTCAACCACATTGCTGTGGCTCTGGAGTCACTTGTAGGCCAGACCAGGTAACAATGGCAGATTTCATTCTTTAAAGGACATTAGTGAACCAGATGAGTTTTTCCTGACAATCATTTCATGGTCAGCAGTAGATTCTTAATTCCAGATATACCTTATTGAATTCAAATTCCACCATCTGCCATGGCGGGATTTGAACCTGGGTCCCCAGAACATTAGCTGAGTTGCTGGATTAATAGTCTAGCGATTATACCACTAGGCCATTGCTTCCCCATGAATCCTCATGATGTAGATCATTATGGAATATTGTAATATCATGGTGGTGTTACTGGATTAGTTATCCATTAAATATTAGTCATGGCCTAATAATCTGTTGGCACTGAGTTGAAATCCCACCTGATATTAGAACATAGAAAAGCTACAGCACAAACAGGCCCTTCGGCCCACAAGTTGCGCCGAACATGTCCCTACGCTTACCTATAACCCTCTATCTTACTAACTTCCATGAACTTATCCAAAAGTCTCTTAAAAGACCCTACTGAATCCACCTCCACCACCACTACCGGCAGCTGATTCCACGCACCCACCACCCTCTGAGTGAAAAACTTACCCCTAACATCTCCTCTGTACCTACTCCCCAGCACCCTAAACCTGTGACCTCTTGTGGCAACCATTTCAGCCCTGGGTAAAAGCCTCTGAGAATCCACTCTATCAATACCCCTCAACATCTTATACACCTCTATCAGGTCACCTCTCATCCTTCGCCTCTCCAAGGAGAAAAGACCTAGCTCTCTCAACCTATCCTCATAAGGCTTGCCACCTAATCCAGGCAACATCCTTGTAAACCTCCTCTGCACCCTTTCTATGGCTTCCACATCCTTTCTGTAATGAGGCGACCAGAACTGGGCACAGTACTCCAGGTGGGGTCTGACCAGGGTCCTATACAGCTGCAGCATTATCTCCCGATTTCTAAACTCAATTCCTCTATTGATGAAGACCAGTATTCCATACGCCTTCTTAACCACAGCCTCCACCTGCGACGCTGCTTTGAGCGTCCTATGAACCCATATTGGTCCATATTGGCACCCAGTTATTGGTGACCATGCCAGATTGTTGTAAAAACCCATCTGGTTCACTAATATGCAGACTCCACACAGACAGTGACCCAAGCTGGGAATTGAACCCGGGTCCCTGGCGCTGTGAAGCAACAGTGCTAACCAAGTTGGCCGAAGGGCCTGTTTCCATGCAAACCTTTATGACTCTATGACTTTATGACTGCCACCCTAAAAATCTTTCTTGACTAATGGTATCATTATCCAATCATCCAATGTGGATAAATACGGGACTTGAACCCATACTGTTGAACCCAACTCTGAAGAAGACTTGACTTGCCAGCGATACCTAGATATGACTAAATTCCAAAACTAAATTTGTCACAACTTGTCTCTTTTCCTTACAGATGTTGGTTGATCAGTCATGTGTTTCCAGTACTTTCTATTTTTATATCTGGTCAAAAATCCTCCCAATTATACGTCCAACGATCCTAGTGGAAAGTGTGTGTGTGTGTGTGCATGACTCACCATAATGAAGGAGCAGCGCTCCGAAAGCTTGTGCTACCAAATAAGCCTGCTGGACTTTAACCTGATGTTGTGAAACTTCATACTGTGCTTACCCCAGTCCAACGCCGGCATCTCCACATTATGGAAAGTTTTAAAGTTTATTTATTAGTGTCACAAGTAGGCTTCCATTAACAATGGAGTGAAGTTACTGTGAAAATCCTCTAGTCGCCACACACCGGCACCTGTTCGGGTACATTGAGGGAGAATTTAGCATCTAACAGCACCTCTTTCAGAAACTGTGGGGAGAATATAGACTCCCCACAGACAGTGACCCAAGCTGGGAATTGAACCTGGGTCCCTGGCGCTGTGAGGGCAATATGAAGTCTCACAACACCAGGTTAAAATCCAACATGTTTATGGAGAGCAGTGCTAACCACTGTGTCACCATGCCACCAATGTGTGACCCTGGGATCAGTCAGTAGAGCACAGATTCCTAAATCACTGAACTACTTGGGATAAACCATAACAAAAACCACTGCATCACTTTTGAGACCCTCGGTTTACATTCTGACTGCTAGAAATTGGAGGGAGTGGGGGGGGGGAAGGAAGAGGGCCTTCCTTTTACTTGATGCTCTCCTCCTCGGAGCCGGTTTGATGGGATCTTTTCCACCTTCTTTATTGCTTATTCATCAGTGTATCAGGCGCAAATTCCTGCTGTCTTACATTTTGAAATACAATAGCCTACTCCACAGCAGCAACCCACCTACTGTTAAATACTTGTAGTCAGAAATGGGTACTATTGTTTTACACTTAAGGGAAAGATAAAAGGATCTGTATTGGGAGACAGACATTAACAATGAGCTTTACAATACTGTAAGTAGTTAATTGCTAGATGAGGCACCTCACATCTACGAGAAAGGCACAAGTAGATCCAATTCATTGTGGTTTTATCTGACTGTGCCCAGAATGTTCTAGTAATTTGATATCAGCAGGAAACTTTTTCAATGCACTCCTTATTTAACAGGAGGTGAAAAAGGTGATCAGCATTTTTCCCTCAAGGCAGTCACAGCACTGGCCTGCTTGTACATTGCAAAGCCCAGCCCACGCTTGTCTCCATTTGCTTTGAACTTCACACTGCTATCAGTTCAGAGTTCCAGCATGCGCATTTGCAAATGGGGTGTTTGTTAGAAGGAGAGACTGGGACAGGATGGAGCCAGCCTGATGTGGCAACTTCTAAACTTTCCCTTATCAATCGTCAATTTAGATTTGACTTGGTGCCTGCTAAGGTGGAAACACTGGGCTGTGGGGGCTGGGTTGCGAAACGGAATTGTTCTCTTTTACTTAAATCAAAAGTCTGGCAAACAATAAGGCCTGAACTATTGAGATTTGCTATGCAACATGCACTTTACTCTTCCATATCTAGTTTAAAGTTTATTTATTCGTGTCACAAGTAGGCTTATGTTAACACTGCAATTAAGTTACTGTGAAAATCCCCTAGTCGCCACACTCCGGCGCCTGTTTGGGTACACTGAGGGAGAATTTAGCACGGCCAATGCACCTAACCAGCACGTCTTTCGGACTGTGGGAGGAAACCCACGCAGACTCGGGGAGAATGTGCAAACTCCACACAGACAATGACCCAAGCTGGGAATCGAACCCAGGTCCCTAGTGCTAACCGCTGTGCCACTGTACCACCACTGTGCTGTATTGTACAGAGCAAGAGTAGAGGAAGTTTAAGGAGTTATTTCTTGATCACTGTTTTATCTTTTTTGAAGTGAAAGGTGTAGATGTTTGAGAAAGGCCTCATCATCTCATTGGTGGAGAATTGCAGATTCAATATTTAAGTGTGATAAGAAGCGGTATGGACAATGCTGATTGCTACTCTCTGAGTTAAGAGGAAGGACAATAGAAACATTGGTCCATCAGGTGGAAAAAGGCCATCGAAGCGGTGAACTGGCAAAGAGGGAATGCTAGGAGGGTGGAATTTTCTGCCCCCCACTTTCGGCAGGGGGAAAGGTCAGTGAGGACAGAGAATCCAATGGGAATCCCCAAACGGCCTTTACGCCAATGGGATTTCTCATTGACATTGTCCCTGCCCCCCACCAATGATGTAATGGCTTCCATTGGGGAGGTTCAGGTGGGGTTGGGGTCCCATGTCAATGGGGATGGGGATTCTACTTCTGATTAGGGCGCCCTTTAAAATTGATGCCCCAATCTGTGAGTCCGCCCCACCAGCACGATGTGGATCCTCCCCCTCCATTTTCTTTTCAAAGTGCTCGGAAATTTGGCAGGAAAAGCCAACAAGGAAGCTGGTGGGATGCCCTCTGCTTTTCCTACCCAAGACAACACTTTCAATAGAAATCATAAAATTCTGCTTCTGTGGCACGGCGGCACAGTGGTTAGCACTGCTGCCTCACAGCACCAGGGATCCAGGTTTGATCCTGGCCTTGGGTCACTGTGTGTGTGGAGTTTGCACATTCTCCCCATGTCTGCGTGGGTTTCCTCCAGATGCTCCGGTTTCATAGAATCATACAATCATAAAATCCCTACAGTGCAGAAGGAGGCCATATGGCCCATCGAGTCTGCACCGACTACAATCCCATCCAGGATCTATCCCCGTAACCCCATGTATTTACCCTGCTGATCCCTCTGACACTAAGGGGCAATTTAGCATGGTCAATCAACCTAAACTGCACATCTTTGACAAGTGGGAGGAAACCGGAGCACCCAGAGGAAACCCACGCAGACACGGGGAGAATGTGCAAACTCCGCACAAACAGTGACCCAAGGCCGGAATTGCACCCGGGTCCTTGAAGCTGTGAGGCAGCAGTGCTAACCAATGTGCCACCGTACCATTTGCACAGTCCAAAGATGTGCAGGTTGGGTGCATTGGCCATGCTAAATTGCCTCTTAGTGTCAGTGAGGTTAGCAAGATCAGTGGGGTAAATACGTAGGGTTTCGGGGTAAGCCTGGGTAAGAGTCGGTGCAGACTTGATGGGCCGAATGGCCTCCTTCTGCACTGTAGGGATTCTATGATTCTATGAATGATTGTTAATAGCGTGGAGGAAATTTAACCCAGAATATTATTTTAAATTAAACTTTTGAAATAGAAACAGGGGAAACAACGTTCAAACTACAAAGAGGCCACTTCAGAATTGAAGGCAGGAAATTCTTCACAGAGTGATCAATGTTCAAAGTAACCCTCCAGCCAAAATCAAAAACCTTGAAGATCATTTAAGGAACAATCTGATGTTCCAATCAGGGAAATGTTTTCCCTCTCTGTCGTTCCGCATCCATAATTTTGTTCAGATTTTAGAGCAAATCTGTAGCAGTCTCCTGAATGTTACTGGGGTGGGTGGGGCTGGGGGGGGGGGGGCGGGTATGGGCACTGCGAGGATTACAGTGCTCCTTTAACCCAAGTGTTCTCACATTTCTCACTAGGATGTTACATGAGTCTTTGATTGTGGAGCCGTTGTCAGTTTGCACCTGAATGCAGGTAATTGATAAGACAGGATGTATATTCGAGAAGGAACTAGTCGACCTACAATAATCTACCTTAATTCAGTCCTGCAGGAAAAAGCGGAGGAACAACAAAGGGGCTGCAGTGTTGTCGTGCAAATGAGGTGTTCACTCTGTTTCAGAGGAGTTAATATCATCAAGTCTAGAAGTGACAAGTTGTAAAACAAGAGCAGTACACAAACCCCGAGAACAGGCTTGAGCTTACTTTTAAACACATACCTGGGTGGTGCGGGTGGCACAACGGTTAGAACTGCTGCCTCACAGCTCCAGGGGCCTGGGTTCAATTCCGGCCTCGGGTCACTGTCTGTGCGGAGTTTGCACATTCTGCCCGTGTCTGCGTGGGTTTCCTCCGGGTGCTCTGGTTTCCTCCCACACTCCAAAGATGCGTGGGTTAGGTTGATTGACTATGCTCAATTGTCCCTTAGTGTCTGGAGGACGAGCGGGGTACATGTGTGGGGTTATGGGGATAGGGCCTGGGTGGGATTACTGCAGGTGCTTCTGCACTGTATGGATGCTATGAAATTCTTGTCGTTCATCATTTCTTTAAGGCTCTCCCTTGCTTTTGAAGGCGTGAAGCTTGGATGAGTGAATGTAACAAGCATTTAGCACGGGCTCTCTAATTAAATTCCATCTTTCACTGCCATTTGTCACTTTTAACTCTTTCTTACCAAATCAATTTCACACACAGTAGAGGTAGATTTGCTGCCATCAGTGAAAATTCAGCCACATACACAGCCAGAGCGTGGGGAACTATGGCCCCTCGTCAAACCTGCACATCTTACATTAAACAACAAACACTAAGCTTCAGTATTGTCGTCACCCGGATTTGTAGTTAGAATTTGGCACAGAATCACCCACTTCAAATTCCCTACACAAAGTGGCTGTTTATTTGTGTATTTTACTGTAGGAAACAGGAATTCAGATAAAGATGTTACAGATACAGGCTGTTTCTAACCTTGGGATTGTCAGAATGAGCTAGGCTTCAAGCACCAAATTGTCGCCATTAGAAGTTTTATCTTTTGCCTGATGTTGCTCACTTCCGCTCTTTTCTCAGTCCAGCTGGCCTAGAATGTTCCCCCAACCAACATCACTAAAACTGTTTCTGGTAGCTTTGTTGTGTGAAAATTAATTAATAGAAATCATAGAAACCCTACAGTGCAGAAGGAGGCCATTCGGCCCATCGAGTCTGCACCGACCACAATCCCACCCAGGCCCTACCCCCACATATTTACCCGCTAATCCCTCTAACCTACACATCCCAGGACTCTAAGGGGCAATTTTTAACCTGGCCAATCAACCTAACCCGCACATCTTTGGACTGTGGGAGGAAACCGGAGCACCCGGAGGAAACCCACGCAGAAACAAGGAGAATGTGCAAACTCCACACAGACAGTGACCCGAGCCGGGAATCGAACCCAGGACCCTGGAGCTGTGAAGCAGCAGTGTTAACTACTGTGCTACCGTGCCGCCCTATTGTTGGGGTCTCCCTGTACATTCCTCCAGCAGGCACATTTCAAATGTCCCTCTCAGTTATGAACTGAGGCTGTGGGGCAGCACAGTGGAGCAGTGGTTAGCACTGCTGCCTCAAAACCACCAAGGACCTGGGTTCAATTCCCGGCTTGAATCACTGTCTGCACGTTCTTCCTTTGTCTGCGTGGGTTTCCTCCGGGAGCTCTGGTTTCCTCCCACAGTCCAAAGATGTGCGCGTTAGGTGCATTGGCCATGATAAATTGCCCCTTAGTGTCAGGGGGACTAGCTCGGGTAAATGCATGGGGTTGTGGGGATAGGGCTTGGGTGGGATTGTGGTTGGTGCAGACTCAATGGGCCAAATGGCCTCCTTCTGCATTGTAAAGATTCTATGATGATCTCAGTGACTTGCTGTGGATTGGGTGGAAGAGCAAACTGCAGCCATAAATGTTTGGTTAATAATGCAGTATTAATTTTCACGTGCTCTCTGAAGAAGCCTAGCCTCCACTGTTGCTAAAGTATCAGACTATTTGCCCAAAGCCCAATACTAGTTAAGTTGAAATTTCCTCCAATTAAATAGAGGCGTAGAGTCATAGAGTTTACAGCATGGAATCAGACCCTTCGGCCCAACTTGTCCATGCTGCCCTTTTTTATAACCTCTAAGCTCTAACCAATTGCCCACATTTGGCCCAAGTCCCTCTGTACCTAACTTACCCATGTAGCTGTCTGAATGCTTTTTTAAAAGACAAAATTGTACCCGCCTCTACTACTACCTCTGGCAGCTTGTTCCAGACACCCACCACCCTCTGTGTGAAAAAATTGTCCCTCTGGACCCTCTTGTATCTCTCCCCTCTCACCTTAAACCTATGCCCTCTATTTTTAGACTCCCTGATCTTTGGGCAGAGCACGAATATAGGACAGAACACGAAGCCGCTGCAAGTGTCCCCGTTACGAACTCTGCTTCATGCTGACTCCATCCCTCACCTGGGCAACTGTCTGAAGCTGAACTGGATTGTTTGCAGCCTTGGCGTTAAATCTGACCCCAAAATGAACTGCCGCATAAATGCTAAAAAGTGCACTGGAGGAAAAGTCCAACTCTCTGATTTGATTTGTATTGTTTGATTTAATTGCAAAAGTAATTCCTAGTAACTACACACCAGTCATTCAATGTCAATGGTGGGTAAGGTTCTCGAGACAGCCAGGGAAACAAGTTAAGAGGCACTTGGACATGTTTGAGTTAATTAAAGAGAATCAATGGTTCACGAATGTCCTTTAGGGAAGGAAATCTGCTGTCCTTACCTGGTCTGGCCTATATGTGACTCCAGATCCACAGCAATGTGGTTGATTCTCAACTGTCCACTGAAATGGCCCAACAAGCCGTTCAGTTTGCCACCACCTTCTCAAGGGTGAGTTGGAAACAGCAATAAATGCTGGCCAGCCAGCGACGCCCATGTCCCACGAATGAATAAAAAAAACACGGATTTGTAAAAGGCAGATTCTATTTGAATAGCCTATCTGAACAATTTGATGAAGTAACAGACAAGGTTGATGAAGGGAGTGTAGTGGGTGTTGTCTACATGGATTTTAAGAAAGCATTTGACAAAGTATCACATAAAAAACTGGTGAACAAAATTGAGGGCCAGCGTCAACAATGAAAATTAGCTTAAGAACAGAAATCAATGATGTTTATAGTTTATTATTTATTTATTAGTCACAAGTAGGCTTACATTAACACTGCAATGAAGTTACTGTGAAAATCCCCTAGTCGCCACACTCCGGCGACACTCGGGTACACTGAGGGAGAATTTAGCATGGCCAATGCATCTAACCAGCATGTCATTCGGACTGTGGGAGGAAACCAGAGCACCCGGAGGAAACCCACACAGACACGGGGAGAAGGTGCAGACTCCGCGCAGACAGTGACCCAAAAAATTGAACCTAGTGCAGTGAGGCTGCAGTGCTAATCACTCTGCCACCACGCCGTCCTGTTGAATGGTTGTTTTTCAGACTGGACGATGATAGGCAGCCCTCAGATCATTGTTTTTTGATATATATATATATATATATATATATATATATATAAGTGACTTGAAGAGTAAAATTACAAAATTTGCTGATCATACCAAATGTGGAGGTGTGACAATTAGTGAAGATGATACCAAGCAGCTGCAATAGGTGATAGATCGGCCTGCAGAGTGGGGAAGGGTTGTCAACTACAGCCGGATATATCCATGGAGACATTTCCATGGAATCCCATCAGCCTGGCTCAAACTGGTGAGCCCATCCGGGTGGGGTGGCGGGGGGGAGGGCAACATCCAAAACCCCAGAGACTCGCCTGCGAACAAGGCAACGAGTGCTATTAGTACAGTGAATATAGTCTCGCTGAACCTGTTTGTCACCCGATATTTACACATGGACTTTCCACCTCATCCCTTGATCATTAGCAGCAGTGAACACATTTTTATTTTAATGAGACATTACTGCGTTACTAGAACCTCAATCGCGTGGCGGTTCTTTAAAGCAGCCGCTGTCAAATCCTCACAACCTCCCTGGTCTCTCCGCGTCCCCGCCCCCCCCCCCCCCCTCCGGCCCCCACCCCAACCCTGTATACACACAGAGAAACACAGATACAGACAGAGGCACACTCACAAAGTGCTTTCTGCCCACTTGCTTAGAACATAGAACATAGAACATAGAACATTACAGCGCAGAACAGGCCCTTCGGCCCACGATGTTGCACCGACCAGTTAAAAAAAAACTGTGACCCTCCAACCTAAACCAATTTCTTTTCGTCCATGAACCTATCTACGGATCTCTTAAACGCCCCCAAACTAGGCGCATTTACTACTGATGCTGGCAGGGCATTCCAATCCCTCACCACCCTCTGGGTAAAGAACCTACCCCTGACATCGGTTCTATAACTACCCCCCCTCAATTTAAAGCCATGCCCCCTCGTGCTGGATTTCTCCATCAGAGGAAAAAGGCTATCACTATCCACCCTATCTAAACCTCTAATCATCTTATATGTTTCAATAAGATCCCCTCTTAGCCGCCGCCTTTCCAGCGAAAACAATCCCAAATCCCTCAGCCTCTCCTCATAGGATCTCCCCTCCATACCAGGCAACATCCTGGTAAACCTCCTCTGCACCCTCTCCAAAGCCTCCACATCCTTCCTGTAATGTGGGGACCAGAACTGCACACAGTACTCCAAGTGCGGCCGCACCAGAGTTGTGTACAGTTGCAACATAACGCTACGACTCCTAAATTCAATCCCCCTACCAATAAACGCCAAGACACCATATGCCTTCTTAACAACCTTATCTACTTGATTCCCAACTTTCAGGGATCTATGCACACATATACCTAGATCCCTCTGCTCCTCCACACTATTCAAAGTCCTCCCGTTAGCCCTATACTCAACACATCTGTTATTCCTACCAAAGTGAATTACCTCACACTTCTCCGCATTAAACTCCATCCGCCACCTCTCGGCCCAACTTTGCAACCTGTCTAAGTCTTCCTGCAAACTACGACACCCTTCCTCACTGTCTACCACACCACCGACTTTGGTGTCATCAGCAAATTTGCTAATCCACCCAACTATACCCTCATCCAGATCATTAATAAATATTACAAACAGCAGTGGCCCCAAAACAGATCCCTGAGGTACACCACTTGTAACCGCACTCCATGATGAATATTTACTATCAACCACCACCCTCTGTTTCCTATCCGCTAGCCAATTCCTGATCCAATTTCCTAGATCACCCCCAATCCCATACATCTGCATTTTCTGCAGAAGCCTACCATGGTGAACCTTATCAAACGCCTTACTAAAATCCATATATACCACGTCCACTGCCTTGCCCCCATCCACCTCCTTGGTCACTTTCTCAAAAAACTCAATAAGGTTAGTAAGGCACGACCTACCTGCCACAAAACCATGCTGACTATCACCTATCAATTCATTACTCTCCAAATAACTATAAATCCTATCCCTTATAATTTTTTCCAACATCTTGCCGACAACAGAAGTGAGACTCACCGGTCTATAATTCCCGGGGAAGTCTCTGTTCCCCTTCTTAAACAATGGGACAACATTCGCTAACCTCCAATCTTCTGGTACTATACCAGAGGCCAACGACGACCTGAAGATCAGAGCCAGAGGCTCTGCAATCACTTCTCTTGCCTCCCAGAGAATCCTTGGATAAATCCCATCCGGACCAGGGGATTTATCTATTTTCAGACCCTCCAGAATATCCTGCACATCCTCCTTATCAACTGTAATACTGTCTATTCTACTCCCTTGCAACCCAGTGTCCTCCTCAGCTATATTCATGTCCCCTTGCGTGAACACCGAAGAGAAATATTGGTTCAATGCTTCACCAATCTCCTCCGGTTCCACACATAACTTCCCTCTGCCATCTATAACTGGCCCTAAACTTGCCCTAACCAACCTTCTGTTCTTGACATACCTATAGAACGCCTTAGGATTCTCTTTAACCCTATCCGCCAAAGTCTTCTCATGTCCCCTTTTAGCCCTTCTAAGCTCGCTCTTCAACTCCCTCTTAGCCAATCTAAAGCTTTCTAGTGCACTACCCGAGTGCTCACGTCTCATCCGAACATAAGCCTCCTTTTTCTTTTTAACCAACAAAGAAACTTTTTTGGTGCACCACGGTTCCCTAGCCCTACCAATTCCTCCTTGCCTGACAGGGACATACCTATCACAGACTCGCAGTAGCTGCTCCTTGAAAAAACTCCACATGTCGGACGTTCCCAGTCCCTGTAATCTCCTAGTCCAACCTATGTTTCCTAATTCTCTCCCAATAGCCTCATAATTACCCTTCCCCCAGCTAAAACCACTGGCCCGAGGTTCATGCCTATCCCTTTCCATCACTAAGGTGAACGTAACCGAATTGTGGTCACTATCACCAAAATGCACACCAACTTCCAAGTCTAGCACCTGGTCTGGCTCATTTCCCAGCACCAGATCCAATATAGCCTCACCTCTAGTTGGCCTGTCTACATACTGAGTCAAAAAACCTTCCTGCACGCTTTGAACAAAAACTGACCCCTCTAACGAGCTAGAGCTATAACAATTCCAGTCAATATTAGTCAAGTTAAAATCCCCCATAACAATTGCCCTATTACTATCACTCCTAAGCAGGATTGACTCCGCAATCCTTTCCTCAACCTCTCTAGAACTTTTAGGAGGTCTATAAAAGACTCCCAACAGGGTGACCTCTCCTCTCCTATTTCTAATCTCCGCCCATACTACCTCAACAGATAAGTCCTCATCAAACCTCCTCTCTGACACTGTGATACAATCTCTGACCAATAATGCTACCCCTCCCCCTCTTCTACCTCCTTCCCTACTTCGACTAAAACATTTGAACCCCGGGACCTGCAGCATCCATTCCTGCCCCTGCTCTATCCATGTCTCTGAAATAGCCACAACATCGAAGTCCCAGGTACTGATCCACGCTGCAAGTTCACCCACTTTATTGCGAATACTCCTGGCATTGAAGTATACACATTTCAAACCCTGCTCCACCCCACCTCTGCAATGCCGTGCATTGCAGTCCCCATCCATGCATCCCTCACTTTCAGCCCCACTACTCAGGATCCCTCCCCCCCCCCGAATCAGTTTAAACCTCCCTGCATGGCCTTAGCAAATTTACCCCCCAGGATATTGGTCCCCTTCTGATTAAGGTGTAGACCATCCTTCTCATAGAGGTCACACCTTCCCCAGTACGAGCCCCAATTGCTTAAGTACCTGAACCCCTCCCTCCTGCACCATCCCCTCAGCCATGAATTCAAACCTTCCCTCTCCCTATTCCTCTCTAAACTATCCCGTGGTACAGGCAAGAGTCCAGAGATAACCACTCTGTCAGTCTTGGCCTTTAGTTTCCACCCCAACTCCATAAATCCCTGCCTAATATCCCCTTCCCCTATCCTCCCTATGTCGTGTGTCCCCACATGTACAATAACTTGTGGTTTATCTCCCTCCCCCCTAAGAGTCCTGAATACCCTGTCAGACACATCCCGGACCCCAGCCCCTGGTAGGCAACACACCAACCCTGAGTCCCTACCTTTAGTTCCGACCCTCCTATCTGTCCCCTTAATTGTGGAGTCCCCAATCACAAGGCCCAGTCTTTTACAGCCCCTAACCACCTGAGCTTTCTCACTCGGCTCACCCCCAGAGATCTGCTCTCTATGCTCAGTTGATTCCTCCTCAACTGTAGCCTCCAGCACCGAAAACCTATTATGGAGGGGAACCGCCCCAGGGGATTGTCTTCCCGATTGCTTCTTACCCCTCCTCCTGGCATTGACCCAAGCCTCATTTCTAGGAGTTACTATTTCTCTATAACTCCTATCAACTTCCACCTCCGCCTCCCGAATTATGCGGAGTTCCTCTACCTCCCCCTCCAGCTCCTTTACACGCTCCTCCAGAAGCTGCAATCTAATGCACTTCTTACAACTAAAATCTCCTGAAACACTACTGGATTTCCTCACCACATACATCCCACAGGAGATGCAGCATACTGCCTGAACTGCCATCCCTGAAGCCATTACCAGCAAGAAAAAAAGAAAACAAAAAACTTCCCCACACTTATAATTAGGTTAGAGGAGGATGGAAGGGTGGGATCCTCTACCAGTGTAGAGGATCGGGTATCTCCTCTGCACCAATTTATAGGGCTAGGGGCCCGAGAGAAAAAAAAAAACTACTACTGAGGGGGAACCACCCAGGTAACTGACTTTTAAAGTTAAAATAAAAACCCTTCCCAGACTCCTTTGCTGCCCACTTCTAGTTTTCACTTTAAACTTGAAAAACTGCTGTTAAAGTAAAGGCCAAAAAAATACACACACTAGCTGACTAATTAAATAAATAAACAATTCAATTAATCCAATTAATCTCTTACCAGCACTGCTGCTTTTCAATCACCCCTCTCAGCTTGCTCCAGTGGATCTTACGTTGCACTCCCCTCACAGCCAGCCAGCAGCAACTGCTGAGCAGACCTCCAATATGGACTTACAAGCAAACCAGAAACAAAATGGTTTCCATTCCATTACTCTTCTCAACAACTACACCCTAGCTTAGCCTTTAACCTTCTTAGCAGGAAAAAACAGGAAATTATGTCGATGAGTGTAATAGGTATGCGTCATCATAGAATCCCTACAGTGCAGAAGGAGGCCATTCGGCCCACTGAGCATGCACCGACAACAATTCCCCCCAGGCCCTATCCCCGTAACCCCACATATTTACCTTACTAATTCCCCTGACACTAAGGGGCAAGTTAGCATGGCCAATCAACCTTGCCTGCCCATCTTTTGAGTGTGGGAGGAAACTGGAGCACCCAGAGGAAACCCACACAGACACGGGGAGAATGAGCAAACTCCACACAGACAGTCACCCAAGGCCAGAATTGAACCCAGCTCCCTCGTGCTGTGAGGCAACAGTGCTAACCACTGTGCCACTGTGCTGCCCTTAAATAAAATTAGCATTAGTATTAACCTTATAGGTGGCACACACTGCTGTCACTGTGCACTTGTGGTGCAGAGAGTGATGTTCAATGTGGTGGATGGGGTTCCAATCAAGCAGGCTGCTTTGCCCTGGGTGGTGTCAAGTTTGATTAATGTTATTGGAGCTGCAGCGATCCAGGCAAGTGAGGAGTATTCCAGCGCATACCTGTGACATTGAGATGATGGACGGATTTTAAAGAGTCAGGAGGTGAGCTATTCACTGCACAATTTTCAGCCTCCGACTTTCTCTTACAGACCAGAATATTTATATGTCTGGTCCAGTTACGTTTCTGCTCAATGGTAACCAAGGATGATAATGGTCGATGATTCAACTGTGGGTAACACTATTGAATGTCAAGGAGAGATGGCCCATCGAGTCTGAACTGACTCTCCAACAGAGCTCTTACCCAGGCTCAACCCCTGCCCTATCTCCGTAACCCGCACATTTATCCCACTAATCCCCCTGACCTGCACATCTTTGGACACTGTGGCCCTATTTTACCATTTTCATAGAAATCATAGAAATCATAGAAACCCTACAGTGCAGAAGGAGGCCATTCGGCCCATCGAGTCTGCACCGACCACCATCCCACCCAGGCCCTACCCCCACATATTTTACCCACTAATCCCTCTAACCTACGCATCTCAGGACTCTAAGGGGCAATTTTTTTAACCTGGCCAATCAACCTAACCCGCACATCTTTGGACTGTGGGAGGAAACCGGAGCACCCGGAGGAAACCCACGCAGACACGAGGAGAATGTGCAAACTCCACACAGACAGTGACCCGAGCCGGGAATCGAACCCGGGACCCTGGAGCTGTGAAGCAGCAGTGCTAACCACTATGCTACCGTGCCGCAAATGCTGGGCAGACTTGAAACTGGGAGTGTTTCAGATCTGACTTTTAGACCCGTCCTGAGGCGCCCCCAGAAGTTTTCTGCCTCCAAAAATATCAGCGATTTTGAATCATGCTGCACAAGCCTGTGGGCGGGGCTTAACGCGCCCGAAACCCTGCAGCTCTGATCGGAGTCTCCAACTGCGCATGCGCAGAAAAAAAAACGATAGCATGCGGCTCCCCTACCACATCGCTCCTGGACCGGATAATGCCTCCCCCTGGCTCCCACAGACATTGCCCCATCCCCACAACATTACTGACCCCCTTATCCCCCATCCCCTCCGCCACCCAGACTGATCGCAGGCCCCTCCCCCTTTCCCCTCACTGATCGCGGGCAGAGTGGCAGCGAATCTCCCCTTCCCCCTCACTGATTTCAGGCAGAGTGGCAGCAGACCCTCACCCCCCCCCCCCCCCCCCCCCCCCCCCCCCCCACTGATCTCAAGCAGAGAGCCGTCAGACATTCAGCACTTACCTCCTCACTAGCTGGAGCACCCGAATCGGACTTCTATGGAGCATGTCTGTTTTGCCCTGAATCTGGGTGGGCGAACGCGGTGGTAAAGGGGGAAATGCCAGTAAAGTTGGGCGTGCAGCCCATGAAGTCAATTTAAATGCATGCAAATGCATTTAAATGGCCGTCGTGCCTGTTTCGGGTGCGGTCCCGATCATGGCCGTTTTCGCGCCTTGGTAAAGGGGGAACTGGCGCGGAGGCGGGCCCGGATCGGGTTACTCGCCTCTCGCCCGACTTTACCAAGCTTCCGCGCCTGAAAACGGGCGCAACTTGATGGTAAAATCGGGCCCTAAGAGGCAATTTAGCATGGCCAATCCACCTAATCTGCACATCTTTGGACTGTAGGAGGAAACCCACGCAAACAAGGGGAAAATATGCAAACTTCACACAGACAGGCTGGGATTGAACTCAGATCTCTGGTGCTGTGGGGCAGTCTTTGTGCCACCATGTATCCCATGATATGATCCACGACAACTCATTTCAAAATCTCCTGATTGCTTTCAATAGATTTTACAAAGTTCTGTCATGGACTCCATGTGACTCCCAGCCATTCATTTGTGTCAAGTGGAATTTCATGCAGAGAAGTGATAGGTGATATATTTTTGTAGAAGGGATAAGGAGAGGCGATATGGACTTAATGGCACAATTCTGAAGAGTGTGCAGCAACAGAGGGATCTGGGTTGATGTACATAGATCGTTAAAGGTGGCAGGATATATTGAGAGAGTAGTATGTGAAATTTGAGTTTCAAAACTAAAGAAAGGTATTGGATACAATAAAACAGTGAAGATATGCTAAGCCTTTATAAAACCCTGGTTAGACCACAGCGACAGGGATGTGTCCAGTTTTGTCACCTTGGGATACATGAAGGCTCTTTAGAGACGCAGAGGAGATTTTGCAGAATGCCAGGAATGAGGAAAAGCTAGTTGGGCTGGAGAAGCTGGGATTGTTCCCCTTGGAGCAAAGGAGATATCAAAGAGATAGCCATGTAGATGATTTTAGGATAAGGAAGGCAGGCAAATCCTTTTAGTTGATAGTTGAAGGCGCACATTTAAAGCTTTGGACAAGAGATGCGGGCAGAATGATTTGGAACTTGCTCCTTACGTGGGAAGAGTGGAATCAGATTCAATGAATGATTTAAAAAGGAAATTGGATGAGCAACTGATGGAAATGAACAGAGCTAAGAGGATAGAGAGGGAATGGACCTGAGTAGATTGACCTATAGAGAGCTGACATGTACTTGACAGACCCATGGCTTCTTTCTGTGCTTTAATGAATCGATAAGACTCTCCCGTCCTGAAGGTATTGCTGGGGGCATTTTTTGGCAAGTAACCCTTTATTCTAGAATGATAACATTGTGCGACACAGAACATGGTGTTTGAAACGAGCTATCCAAGTTGTTTTTTGAGCAATTTCCCCTGTATTTCCCCAGAGCGCTGTATAGTTTTTCCTTTTCAAGTGTTTATCCAATTCTTTTTGAACATTGTTATTTGATCTGCTTCCTCTAACCTTCCAGGCAGCTTATTCCAGATCATAGCAGCCTGTTGCTCTGTAAGAGCAAGAAGGCCTCGCTACCTCGCTAATCCCCCTGTAAGAACAAATCTTCATCTCTACTCTGGATCTTCTGCCAATTAACTTAAATATGTATCTTCTGCACATTGACCCTTCTGCTAGTGGAAACCATGGCTGGAATTCTCCGGTCTCGCACACGCACACCCCACCACCACTGCCAGTGAGAATGGAGAATTTGGCACTCAGCCAAATCTCCATTTATAGCAGCGAGACTGGAAAATCCCATCCACGGGTGAGGTCAGAAAATCCAGGCCCATTTAGAAACTAGAAGCTGGAGTAGGCCATTCAGCCCTACAAATGGCCCTTCAAGCCTGCTCTGCCATTCATCTTGATCATGGCTGATCATCGAATTCAATATCCTGATTCCCCCCTTTCTCCCTAAGTATCCTCATAATGTTGAATCCCTTAATTAAATCTCCCCTTCAAAGAGGCCAACCTCAGCTTCTCTATCCACAGAACTGAACGATAGAATCCCTACAGTGCAGAAGGAGACCATTCAGCCCATCGAGTCTGCATTGACTCTCTGACGGAGTATCTTACCCAGGCCCTATCTCTGTAACCCCTCATAATTACCTCACTAATCCCCCTAACCTACACATCTTGGGACACTAAGGGGCAATTTAGCATGGGTAATCCAACCTAACCTGCACATCTTTGGACTATGGGAGGAAACCGGAGCACCCCCACACAGACATCGGGAGAACATGCAAACACAGTCACCCCAAAGTTGGAATTGAACCCGGGTCCCTGGCTCTGTGAGGCAGCGGCGCTAACCACTGTGCCACACCGTGCCACCATAGTGAAGTCCCTCATCCCTGGTAAATTTCCTTTGTATCTTCTCCAAAAACGTTGACATCCTTGCTAAATTTCAATAAAGTTGGGATAAACTGCATTCAGTTGTGATACTTCAAGAAATTGGAAAGCCAAGGAATGAGCTGAAGGTGAGCCACAAGATTCCTCCCCAATGTTTGGGGGCTGGAGTTCTGAGAAATGAATTCAGGAATAAAAGCAAAAATACCCAGTAGGTTTGGCCGTATTAGTGGAGAGAGAAACCGAGTTAACGTTTCAGGTCGTTGACCTGTGGTTGAGTTTTGATAGGACAGATAAGGGAGACACTGGGTTCCTTTGGGATTTTCAGCCGTTGTGGAGCTATATTACCAAGCCACATAAGATATTCAGTTAAACAGAACTGCAGGAATAGTACTGGGGTCACAGATTCAAACTAGCAAAAAAATATATAATGTTAAAAATGATTCTTTGAGAAAAGATTGTTCAGCAAGTGGAATGAATTTCCAGATAGGAGAGACTTCAGTTGTTTAGAAATAATTGGTTCACTCTGTTAAAGATGGGTCGAGTGGCCTTTCTCATCCTGTGACAATAGAGGGGTTAATACAGTTTGTTAAGTTTGAGTGTTGAGTGCCCTCTAGTGGGGTATGGAGTCATTATTTCCTCAATGCACCACAATACCACAATCTAACCTTTACTAAAATGTAGAGCTGGAATCTCATTGAATCATAGAATCTTACAGTGCAGAAGGAGGCCATTTGGCCCATCGAACCTGCACTGATGACAATCCCACCCAGGCCCTGTAATCCCACATATTTACCTTGCTAATCCCCCTGACACCAAGGGGCAATTTAGCATGGCCAAACCACATAACCCGCACGTTTTTGGAGGATGGGAGGAAACTTGAGCACCCGGAGGAAACCCATGCAGACACAGGGAGAATGTGCAAGCATACATGTAGACAGTCACCCGAGGCTGGAATTGAACCCGGGTCCCTGGCACTTTGAGGCAGCAGTGCTAACCACTGTGCTACTGTGTCGCCCGTTGGCCTACTCTCTCCAATCATAGATGATCTTGTCCATAACTTCCTTCTCATTCACACACAAGTCTTCATGTTTGTGAGCTTCTGGATTGACAGCTGCTGGTAGAGAACTCGGGTCACAGGTTCAAACCAGCAAGAAAAGAGGTAATTTTGGTGATGATTTTCATTTTGCAAATGAGTGGAATAAACTTCCAGATGGAGTAACGAAGGTGAAGATCTTGGAATTGTTTAGAAGCAATTGAATATAGAGTAAGAAGGGGCTTTGCCCTGTTAGTGAACAGGGGTGATTATCCTGAAACAGTCCATTTCAGCTGAGAAACAATGCGAAACATCCACCCAAATAAATGTTACTGATGGTGTGTTTGTGGCATCTCTGCTGACCGGACGACCAGGAGCTACCATTCCAGCCAGGCAGGGGTTAATTTGCGCTTCCCTCGATTTTCCTGTATTTGAGTGCAGCAGGGTTGGCAAAGGCCCACGTCACCTGACTCCTGCCTGACTGGTTCAAATCCTCAGGAGTGACTGTTTCGTCCAGCTGTTAAAATTGTAAATTTGCTGAAAGGTTGGGTGGGGGAGCATCTCAAAACATATGAAGTAATTCAGGGCCAGCAGATGCGATTTCCCCACCGGGACTGCAAAATAACAGAGCTCATGTCAGGTCTACAGCTTGGACGACTGTTTCCTCTGAGGAGTTCAGCACAGCTGCATTTTTGAATTAGGGGGAAAAAAAACTCGCACTTACAAAGAGACTTATTGTATTCTCCGCACTTTATAAGCAGCACCGTTACCACATGTAAGTAAATATGACAGCCAGCTTTGCACACAGAGGTGTCAACTAAAGCTTAGGGGTATCACCTCTGCCTGGTTGTAAGATCAAGTCTTTTAAAAAATATGTTTTCACTCCAACCTTAAAGTTACATGCTAGCGGAGTGCCACAGGGATCAGTGCTTGGCCCTCTGCTCTTTGTGATTTTTATTAATGACTTAGAGGAGGGGGCTGAAGGGTGGATCAGTAAATTTGCTGATGACACCAAGATTGGTGGAGTAGTGGATGAGGTGGAGGGCTGTTGTAGGCTGCAAAGAGACATAGATAGGATGCAGAGCTGGGCTGAAAAATGGCAAATGGAGTTTAACCCTGATAAATGTGAGGTGATTCATTTTGGTAGGACTAATTTAAATGTGGATTACAGGGTCAAAGGTAGGGTTCTGAAGACTGTGGAGGAACAGAGAGATCTTGGGGTCCATATCCACAGATCTCTAAAGGTTGCCACTCAAGTGGATAGAGCTGTGAAGAAGGCCTATAGTGTGTTAGATTTTATTAACAGGAGGTTGGAGTTTAAGAGCCGTGGGGTTATGCTGCAACTGTACAGGTCCTTGGTGAGACCACATTTGGAATATTGTGTCCAGTTCTGGTCACCTCACTATAAGGAGGATGTGGAAGCGCTGGAAAGAGTGCAGAGGAGATTTACCAGGATGCTGCCTGGTTTGGAGGGTAGGTCTTATGAGGAAAGGTTGAGGGAGCTAGGGCTATTCTCTCTGGAGCGGAGGAGGCTGAGGGGAGACTTAATAGAGGTTTATAAAATAATGAAGGGGATAGATAGAGTGAACGTTCAAAGACTATTTCCTCGGGTGGATGGAACTATTACAAGGGGGCATAACTATAGGGTTCATGGTGGGAGATATAGGAAGGATATCAGAGGTAGGTTCTTTACGCAGAGAGTGGTTGGGGCGTGGAATGGACTGCCTGCAGTGATAGTGGAGTCAGACACTTTAGGAACATTTAAGCGGTTATTGGATAGGCACATGGAGCACACCAGGATGATAGGGAGTGGGATAGCTTGATCTTGGTTTCAGATCATGGGCCAAAGGGCCTGTTCTGTGCTGTACTGTTCTATGTTCTATTACAAGCCAATGCTCAGAATGGACCGGGCAAACCTAAATCCATTCCTTACTTGCTTGCTTCACAAATCCAATTCATGGTCCCCACCCCAATAATCTAGTCCAGCTCCAGTCCCAATAGCAGTACATGGTCTCCACTCCAGTTATCTAGTCTACCTCCAGTCTCAATAGCAGTACACTGTCAGAGATGAACCTTTCAGATGACACATTACACTGAAGCTGTTCTTGGGTGGCAGTAAACACTCCCATGGTGATACTTTGAATAAGAGTGGGAAAGTTGTCCTGTTCAACATTTATCACAAAAAAACAGATTGTCTACCTTACTGCTCCTTGTGAGGTCCTGCTGGACGCAATTCAGCTGCTGGATTTCCCTCCGCGATCACATATATAATGCAGCTTCTTACTTCTTTCACAAATCGAAATTTGAATGAAAGCCCAAGTGATCTGGTTTTGCTGGTGGTTGAGATGGAATATTGGCCAAGGCAGCCGGAAAATTCTCATCTTCCTCTTCAAAGAGTGCCCCACGGGGCTTCTTAAATTGCCTGAGTGGTAATTGGAGCTTTGGTTTAATGTCTTGTCTGAAAATGCTCTTTTCCGTGGCACGATGCTGATGTGTGGGCCTAGGCTGCTTGCTCAAACTAGGGCTTCAAGCCACATCACATCATTACTGTGGTGTGAAAAAGACAGTGCTTTTACAGTGATGCAGAATATGGAGGAGTACTGCTCAGTGAGTCTCAGAACAACAGCAAATCAACTTTTTAAAAATTCTTTCACGGGATGCAGGGTATTGCTGGCTAAGTGTAATAATTAGTGGCACAGTGGTTAGCACTGCTGCCTTACAGCACCAGAAAACTGGGTTCGATTCCTGGCTTGGGTCACCGTCTGTATGGAGTTTGCATGTTCCCTGTGTGGGTTTCCTCCGGGTGCTCCGGTTTCCTCTCATAGTCTGAAAGACATGCTGGTTAGGTGCATTGACCTGAACAGGTGCAGGAGTGTGGCGACTAGGGGAATTTCACAGTAACTTCATTGCGGTGTTAATGTAAGGCTTACTTGTGACTAATAAATAAGCTTTACTTTATTTCTTGCTCACCACTTTAAGGGAAAAGCAACAACACATTTATTTACGGGTATAGGTTATACAGAGGCTTGCAGCCTTGTGGCTGCAGCCAGCTCCCAAGATGGTTCCGGAACAGAATCAAAGAACAAAGAACAAAGAAAATTACAGCACAGGATCAGGCCCTTCGGCCCTCCAAGCCTGCGCCGACCATGCTGCCTGACTTAACTAAAACCTCTTAGCCTTCTGGGGATCATATCCCTCTATTCCCATCCTATTCATGGATTTGTCAAGACGCCCCTTAAAAGTCACTATCGTATCTGCTTCCACTATCTCCCCCGGCACCGAGTTCCAGGCACCCACCACCCTCTGAGTAAAACTTGCCTTGTACATCCCCTTTAAACCTTGCCCCTCGCACCTTAAACGTATGCCCCCTAGTAATTGACTCTTCCACCCTGGGAAAAAGCTTCTGACTATCCACTCTGTCCATGCCTCTCATAATCTTGTAGACTTCTATCAGGTCGCCCCTCAACCTCCGTCATTCCAGTGAGAACAAACCAAGCTTCTCCAACCTCTCCTCATAGTTAATGCCCTCCATACCAGGCAACATCCTGGTAAATCTTTTCTGCACCCTCTCTAAAGCCATCTTTCTGGTAATGTGGTGACCAGAATTGAACACTATATTCCAAGTGCAGCCTAACTAAGGTTCTATAAAGCTGCAACATGACTTGCCAATTTTTAAACTCAATGCAAGCATGCCAAATGCCTTCTTGACTACCTTCTCCACCTGCATTGCCACTTTCAGTGACCTGTGTACCTGTACACCCAGATCCCTTTGCCTATCAATACTCTTAAGGGTTCTGTCATTTATTGTATATTTCCTATCTGTATTAGAACTTCTAAAATGTATTACCTCACATTTGTCCGGACTCAACTCCATCTGCCATCTCTCCGCCCAAGTCTCCAACTGATCTATATCCTGCTGTATCCTCTGGTAGTCCTCATCGCTATCCGCAAATCCACCAACCTTTGTGTCATCGCAAACTTACTAATCAAACCAGTTACATTTTCCTCCAAATCATTGATATATATTACAAACAGCAAAGGTCCCAGCACTGATCCCTGAGGAATGCCACTTGTCACAGCCGTCCATTCAGAAACACAGCCTTCCACTGCTACCCTCTGTCTTCTTTGACTGAGATGTGGAGATGCCGGTGTTGGACTGGGGTAAACACAGTAAGAAGTCTCACAACACCAGGTTAAAGTCCAACAGGTTTATTTGGTGGCACAAGCCACAAGCTTTCGGAGCGCTGCTCCTTCATCAAGTGAATGATGAATTGTGGCTTGTGCTACTAAGTAAACCTGTTGGACTTTAACCTGGTGTTGTGAGACTTCTTACTGTTCTTTGACCGAGCCAGTTTTGTATCAACCTTGCCAGCTCACCTCTGATCCCATGCAACTTCACCTTCTGCACCAGTCTGCCATGAGGGACCTTGTCAAAGGCCTTACTGAAGTCCATGTAGACAACATCCACTGCCCTACCCTCATCAATCATCTTCATCACTTCCTCGAAAAACTCGATCAAGTTTGTGAGACACGACCTCATTTTAACAAAACCATGTTGCCTCTCACTAATACGTCCACTTATTTCCAAGTGGGAATAAATCCTGTCTCGAAGAATCCTCTCCAATAATTTCCCTACCACTGATGTAAGGCTCACCAGCCTGTAATTACCTGGATTCATCATGATACCCTTCTTACACAAAGGAACAACATTGGCTAGTCTCCAATCCTCTGGGACCTCCCTTGTACACACTGTAAGGAGGACACAAAGATTTCTCTCAAGGCCCCAGCAATTTCCTCCCTTGCCTCTCTCAGTATTCTGGGGTATATCCCATCAGGCCCTGGGGACTTGTCTACCTTAATGTTTCTCGAGAACCCCAATGCCTCCTCCTTTTTGATCTCCACGTGACACAAACTAACTACACACCCTTTCCCAGATTCATCATCCACCAACTCCTTCTCTTTGGTGAATACTGACGCAAAGTACTCATTTCCTCTGGCTCCATGCATAGATTCCCTCCCTTGTCCTTGAGTGGGCCAACCCTCTCCCTGGCTACCCTCTTGCTCTTTATGTATGTATAAAAAGCCTTGGGATTTTCCTTAACCCTGCTGGCCAATGCTTTTTCATGACCCCTTTTAGCTCTCTTTACTCCGTGCTTAAGTTTCTACTTTCCTTGTATTTCACAGTTGCTTTGTGTGTTCCCAGCCTCCTAGCTTTGACAAATGCTTCCTTTTTCTCTTTGACTAGGCTCACAATATCTCTCATTATCCAATCATAGAATCATACATCGCAGAAGAGGCCCTGCTTACCAGGGTGACCCCACCCTGCTCCCCAATTAATTCCCCAGATCATGTGACCTTTATGTTGCAGATTAATCCTTAAAGGGACAATCACCACATTCCTCCCCCTCTACATCCCTTTATACAAATGTCAATACTCAATTTACACAGTCCCAAATATGCAAAGTGGCGAAGGCTGGGAGGACCTTGGCACTGCCCACTGGGCATCTGGCAGCACCAAGGGGGTGAAACCTACTGAGGGCAGGGCCTAATGGGGGCAGGGCCTCTGGGAGGAGATCAATGGGGGTGAGGGGTCCTGCTGCCACTCTGCACTTCGGGATCAGTGACAGAGGGAGTGAGACCAGCGATCAGGGCTGGCCATCAGTTTGTAGGGTGGGGGGCAGGATGGTTTCCGCTTGCCGGGACAGTCGGGGATGTGGGAGGGGAGATCGAGGCAGGCCGGAGTGGGGGGGGGGAGTGCAGAGATTGGGGTGCCGGGGCGCCAGCAATCACAGCATGGAGGGGGGTCGCATGGCCAGTGATGCGGGGTCTCAGGGGTGGCCAGTGCTCGGGAGACTGGCAGTGCCGGGCTACTGCGCATGCGCTAATCTCTGCTCTGACAGATCAGCGCATGCACAGTGGACTGCTCAGCACTGTGCTGCCGGCCTCTCCAGTGAGAATAGGCCCCTGATTTTTCGCAAGATTCACGTTAGTGCACTCTGTGGTGCACAGAGTGTGGGACATTCATTTTGAAAATCCCGCTGAAAAAACCAGCAGGATTTACTCCAGTTTTTATGCAAATTTGACGCTTAAATTTTTTTGGGAGAATCCCACCCATAGTGTTACAGTCATAGCTCGGGTCTGGAGAAAGATCAGCTTATGGTAGGTCCATTCAAAAGTCTGATGGCAGAAGGGAAGAAGCAGTTCTTGAGTTGGTTGGTACGTGTCCTCAGACTTTCGCATCTTTGTCCCGACGGATGAAGGTGGAAGAGAGTATGTCCGGTGTGTGTAGGGTCCTTAATTATGCTGGTTGCTTTTCCTAGGCAAACTAAGGTGCATAATGTGAGAGTGTTGGACAATACTATACAAGGATCATGGAATCATAGAATCCCTACAGTACAGAAGGAGGCAATTCGGACCACTGAGTCTGCACTGACTTCTGTGACAGTGACCCTATCCTATCCCCGTAACCCCATAGATTTACCATGACCAATCCATCTAACCTACACATCTTTGGACTGTGGGAGGAAACGCATGTAGACCTTGGGGAGAATGTGCAAACTCTGCACAGTCACCCAAGGCCAGAATTGAACCTGGGTCCCTGGCGTTGTGAGGCAGCAGTGCCAATCACTGTGCCACTGTGTAGCATCATATTAAATAGGACCAGACTCTGGTGAATGCAAAGACAGGAATGCATGTATGTAAATGCACAAGGTGTGCTGGATAAGGTGGGTGAACTATAAGCACAAATAACCCAGGTGTGACTGTGCTGTACTGGCAATAATGGAAACATAGAACATAGAACATAGAACAGTACAGCACAGAACAGGCCCTTTGGCCCACGATGTTGTGCCGAGCTTTATCTGAAACCAAGATCAAGCTTTCCCACTCCCTGTCATCCTGGCGTGCTCCATGTGCCTATCCAATAACCGCTTAAATGTTCCTAAAGTGTCTGACTCCACTATCACTGCAGGCAGTCCATACCACACCCCAACCACTCTCTGTGTAAAGAACCTACCTCTGATATCCTCCCTATATCTCCCACCACGAACCCTATAGTTATGCCCCCTTGTAATAGCTCCATCCACCCGAGGAAATAGTCTTTGAACGTTCACTCTATCTATCCCCTTCATCATTTTATAAACCTCTATTAAGTCTCCCCTCAGCCTCCTCCGCTCCAGAGAGAACAGCCCTAGCTCCCTCAACCTTTCCTCATAAGACCTACCCTCCAAACCAGGCAGCATCCTGGTAAATCTCCTCTGCACTCTTCCCAGCGCTTCCACATCCTTCTTATAGTGAGGCGACCAGAACTGCACACAATATTCCAAATGTGGTCTCACCAAGGTCCTGTACAGTTACAGCATAACCCCACGGCTCTTAAACTCCAACCCCCTGTTTTGAAAATGCTGGGAACTTATGTGTTCAACAAAGATATGGAATGAAATAACTCCTCAGAGGTTGGTGTCTCTTCACCAGATTCCCTTTCTGTACAAACTTAATTCCACTCCGAACAGTGCTGCAGATACAGAGTCAGAATCTCAAATGTCAGTAGCTATGACACTCCTCAATATATATATATACAGGTGAGACTCCCTGATTGAGCAGGCAATCATTATCTCAATCAGGGAACTCATACTCCAAGAGGCCAACCTCATAGGCTTCGTTGAGGTAATTACATAGAAGAAAAAAGGGAAGTAGGGTATAATATTGAATAGGGATAATGTTGTGGTGTTGGGAAGTGGGGATGTCCTTGAGTGGGTATAGGCACAATCCATTTGTTTAGAGTTGGGAAACAAAAATGGTATGATCATGCTACTTGGGATGTACTATAGGTCTCCAAATAGTGAGACGGGGATAGAGGAACAAATCTACAGGGAAATCAGAAAGGCGTGTAAGAAACATAGCGTGGTGATATTGGGGGACTTTAATTACCCAAATATCAATTGGGATAATGTTACAATAAAGGGTAAGGAGGGGGAGAAATTTCTCAAACATGTTCAGGTGAACTTCCTTCATCAATATGTTCTTAGCCCAACTCAAAAGAAGACATTGGTTTACCTGGTGCTGGGAAATGAGGTGGGCCATGTGTCCATTGATGAACATTTGGGTAAGAGTGATAAGCATATCATATTTGATTAGTACAGGAGAAAAACAAGGCGTGATATAGAATCAAATGTTTAAATTGGAAGAGGGCTAATTTCATGCAATGGCAATAATCCAGCCAGGGTTAAATTGAACCAGAGACAAAGAGAAAAACCTGTAGCAGAATAATTGACAATCTTTAACCTTGTAGATGGTGGACAGTGTTGGGGAGCCAGGGGATGAGTTACTCGCTACCGAATTCCCAGCCTCTGACTTGCACTTGTAGCCACAGTATTTAGAAACATAGAAACATAGAAAAACTACAGCACAAAACAGGCCCTTCGGCCCCACAAGTTGTGCCGAACATATCCTTACCTTTTAGGCCTACCTATCAGTAGAAACATAGAAAAACTACAGCTTAGTTTCTGGTCAATGGTAAGTGGGATTTAGCAATGGGAATGTTATTGAATATTAGGTGGAGATAGTTAGATCCTTCTTTCATTTGTTCATGGGATATGGCCAGCATCCATTGCCCATCCCTAATTGCCCTTGAGAAGGTCATGCCTTCTTGAATCACTGCAGTCCACGTGGTACAGGAACAGCCACAGTGCTCACAGTGGGTGAGGGGGAGTGAGCACCTTAAGACCAGGAATGAGCCAGACACACTCTGACCCCATCACACTCTAATACTCATCTTTATTTATTGCTCATTGGGGCGAATTTTCCTGTTCCGCCTGTCATGGGAATTGTAGCGGGCGAAGGGTGGACCATGAAAAGGTTTGTTGACGTCGGGCAGGGTTTTCCAGTTTCGGGGCGGGCGCAGCTGGAAAATCCCGCCCATTGTTTCTTCGCTCAGCAATAGTTTCTATTCATACCTCCGTGTTTTTTTGAAATTCCTGCTAATGTGGTGCCAAACTTTTATCTTTCTGAATTTTGCTCATCGGCCCCTTGAGTGAGAAACATTTTGAAACATGGCTCCCCATAAACAGGTTGGTTAAGCTTTTACTGGACAAATTAATGGAGCTAATTGGTAGAGGCAGAAACAACAATCATTCAAGGGTACTAATAAGCACTTGATGAGGAAAAAAAGGGCAATGGGGAAAGGGCGTTGGGGATGGGATAAGCACAATTGCTCTTTCAGAGAGATGGCATGGTCTCAGTGGGCCAAACGACCTTCTTTTGTGCTTTCATCATTCTATGATTTTCTGAAGTGTTAATAAATTCTCCACATCAGCATCCTTAGGTTTTACACAAAGTAGCCACTGAGATGGTGAATACATCGATTTTGCTTTTTCAGAATTTCTTCGATCCTGGAAGAACTCCTAAGGATTGGAAGATAGCAAACAGAATCCCTGTTATTTAAAGTAAGCAGGAAGAGAGAAAATGGGAAACTAGGCCAGTTAGCCTAATATCAGTGGTAGGGAAAAATCCTGGAAACTATAAGGGGTGTAATAAGGCACTTAGAAAATCATAATATGATTAGGGTGGCACAGTGGCACAGCGCCAGGGACCCAGATTCAATTCCGGCCTTGTGTCACTGTCTGTGTGGAGTTTGCACTTTCTCCCCGTGTCTGTGTGGGTTTCCTCCGGGTGCTTTGGTTTCCTCCCACAGTCCAAAGATGCGCGGGTTAGGTGGATTGGCCATGCTAAATTGACCCTAGTGTCAGGGCGATTAGCAGGGTAAATGTGTGGGGTTATGGGAATAGGGCCTGGGTGGGATTGTGCCCCGATGGGCTGAATGGCCTCCTTCTATACTGCAGGGATTCTATAATTAAGCAGAGCTAACACTGATGGATCTCAGCCATTTAAGAATCTTGATTCATGACGTAGATAAATGTACTGAGTGTAATATTCCCTAGTTTGCTGATGATATAGAGTTAATTGGAAAAGTAAGCGATGATGAAGAAACAAAGAAGCTGCAAATGGATATAGATAAGTTGGATGAGCGAGCTGGAACAAAGTTATCCTGTTAACAGGAAAAATAAAAAAGTAGACTTTTCTTCAAAGGTTGATAGACTGGGTCATGTTTGTATGCAGAGGAGAATGGGAGGGTGATGGTTAACTGTGGAGAGGGGTCATTTATTATGTCAGCTAACATTGGGGGCAGAGATTGAATGGTTGGCAGTTTAGTGGGAATGGGGACATGTTATCATCTTGGCCAAGGTATGATTGATTATCTTACTGATTTTTGATGAAAATGGGACCCCCCTTTAAAGGATCTGGGGATTAAAAATACTGCTGACACATGGGGCTGAATTTAGCAGGTTTGTGGTGTTTCCAGCCCAATAGGAGCCAGGATGGAGGTAAGTGCGGAGGTGTGTGTGAGGGCATGTTGTGGTAGTTGGGACGGGAGGTCCAACAGCACAGTGGCACAGTGGTTAGCACTGCTGGCTTACAGCACCAGGGATTCCCGGTTTGGGTCACTGTCTGTGCGGAGTCTGCACGTTCTCCCTGTGTCTGCATGAGTTTCCTCTGGGTGCTCTAGCTTCCTCCCACAGTCCAAAGACGTGCTGGTTAGGTGCATTGGCCATGCTAAATTCTCCCTCAATGTACCCGAACAGGTGCCGGAGTGTGGCGACTAGGGGATTTTCACAGTAACTTCACTGCAGCGTTAATGTAAGCCTACTTGTGACACTAATAAATAAACTTAAACTTAGGGGTGACTTAATATAGAGGTTCCAGGTGGAGGGAGCAGGCCCGACCTGTAAAAGATCAGTGTGGGAAGACTCGATCCCCTTTCAACCCCCAGCAGCTTATCCTTCCAAGATCCCCTCGTGTCCCTGACCTCCCTCCACCAGCCTCAAAATTGAAGCTGGAGAGGAAGTGGCCCTTAACACTTAAAGGACCTCAATTGGAGCTAAGAAGGGCAGGTTGACTCACTCCCCTGTAAAATGGAGGTCAGTTTGAGGGCGGAAGGCAAGGCCACCTGGGGAATTTTACGCGCTTTCCTGGTGACAAACCCACTAACGGGAGCCTGTACAATTCTGCCCATGTAATCAGGAGGGTCAGACTATTTACAGCTTTCTGATCTCTGCTGCACGTGCACACACTGATCTCTAAATTCCACAAAGGCTTGCTCCTCTAGATGGCGTCAATGGTGAATTCTGTTGACATAGATGCAAGAGGCTTTTCAGCCCCTTTGATTCTGTTCTGCCAGTCTCAATTTGAGTAAGTACTCTCATATCACCAGGTTAAAGTCCAACAGGTTTATTTGGTAGCACGAGCTTTCAGAGCTTTGCCCCTTCATCAGGTGAGTCACTCACCTGATGAAGGGGCAAAGCTCCGAAAGCTCGTGCTACCAGATAAACCTGTTGGACTTAAACCTGGTGTTGTGAGACTACTTACTGCGCCTACCCCAGTCCAACACCGGCATCTCCACATCAAGTCTCGATCTCAATTTCAATGACCTGCCTCTGCTTCATATTACTTGGACTCGCCCACGGATTTTCACTTCCTTTAGATGTACAAAGTCATGGGAGATTTGTGCAATAGACCATCCTTTGATTCACCACAGACAAGGCCACAGTGTTAGCAGATTCAGTAGTGCACTAGTAAAACTGTGTTGAGTTGAATGTACACCCTCCCAGAATCAAGGGGAGTGAAGCAAGAGGCAAAAAAAAGACAATTTGTAGTCCTTCCACAACATATTTATTGGAATTAATCATATCCCACAGGCAGAAATCTATTCATAAATACATTGCATAATAAATTAAAGACTAACACATGATTCATTTTCATTGGCAGTATGAGGGCAGCATTTGGCAAAACGTAAGGCTTCATTTGAGTTTGGAATTGGATAACAGTTTAAGGTTTATTTATTCATTAGTGTCACAAGTAGGCTTACATTAACACTGCAATGAAGTTACTGTGAAAATCCCCTACTTGCCACAGTCTGGCGCCTGTTCGAGTTCACTGAGGGAGAATTTAGCATGGCCAATGCACCTAACCAGCATGTCTTTCGGACTGTGGGAGGAAACCGGAGCACCCGGAGGAAACCCATGCAGACACAGGGAGAATGTGCAAACTCCGCATAGACAGTGACCCAAACCGGGAATCAAACCTGGGTCCCTGGCGCTGTGAGGCAGCAGTGCTAACCACTGTGCCACACAATCAAATGATCAGGCATTAAATGCCAAGTATTCAATACAGCACTTTTAAAATAGGACTGAGCATAATTTTCCAGGTGGTGCCCTTCCCAGTCACGGCATAAATCAGAAAATCATCGGCACAATGCCCACACTTATCTACATACACTGGGTGAGGAATTGGTGACTACATCAGTAAGTGTGTGTTAAAGTCACAGGCAGAATTCCCATGATTTTCCAACACCGATTGCTGGTGGACATGATTCCTTTCGCTGGCACAAACTCAGGAAATTACCTCCAGTGTTTACACTCAGCCTACCCCTGACTGGTTCCTCTCGGGCTTTTCCCCCTTCTTTTTCTGTGGGCACTGACTGCTAACAGGCAGCGGCATACTTCCAGGAGCTTTCAGAGTCCAGGAGCCTGTATTGAGCTTTGCTGGTGATCTAAACTTAGCTCATTCTTTGTGCTTGTCTGCCAGCAGGGCAGTCGACTGAACAGTGAGCAGGACTAGTAATCCTGGCTGATTGTAATGTTTTAGGACTATACTGAGTGTACCAGTTTCCACCGCTGATTAAACACTCGTTACAGACAGTGGAATGTGGAATGCATCCTTGTCTATATTTGAGATCTTCCCTGAACATTGCCCACAGCCCACGATGACAGAGGAATAGGAATAGTGCTTTGCCACATGGTTGCTTCAACGTAGCATTTTCACACCATAAGGAAGATTAATAAAGTTATTTAAAACAGAATGGCCAGTATAAAATGGTCTGTCTCCCTTTATAATACAGAACAATGCAACAATCATAAGTTAACCTGATTCCTGTTCTTTCTTAAATCAGTATACTGCCCCTTTATGTCAAACAGTGAATTCTAAAAACAAGTACACAGATTTTAGTTTTATCAATATTGCACCCACCACCATTATTAATAATGGATTATTAAATATGAATTTCAGTCATTCAACAGCATAATCACAGGTGGAGATAAAATTCATTTAGTGGACCTAAACTGCCACAAATTTTGAAATGTTAATTTATCCAACTTAAACATGTTTTTGACCACATAAAATATGCATTCAGATTTTCTTCAAAGATTCAACAAAAGTACCAGTTTTAGAGTTGACTTATTCAGAAGATGGAAGAATATAGGAGAGCTTCTCTTTTCCGAGTTCATTCTTGGGATGTGGGTGTTGCTGGCGTTCATTACTCTGTGATGTTGGTGATACTGGTCTCCTGCTTTAGCAAACCATACAGAGGGCAGATAAGCAACAACCACATTGGAGTCTCATGTAGAATTGGACATCGCATGCTCAATTCTTCGCATGTCAGTCTTGAGAATGAGTGTCAGCCAGTCAACTGAGTGAATTGGTTAGCTCAGTTGGCTGGGCGGCCGGGTTGTTATGCAGAGTGATACCAACGTCACAGGTTCAATTCCTGCTCAGGCTGAGGTTATTCATGAACTTTGGCCCTTCTGAGGTCTGGTGATCCTCAGGTTAAAATCACCACCAGTCAGTTCTCCCCCTCAAAGAGCAGCCTATGGTTATCTGGGACTATTGTGACTTTACCTTTACCTAGACCTAACAGCAATGACATCCATCGAACTGTATGTCATTCTGACAGACTGAGACCAATTGTAAGACTCCCTCGTGCCTGGCCAACTAAGCTCAGCACAAACTAGCAGAGAAATCATCTAAAGGTAAATAAATTTAAAAAGGGTTGTAAGAGGAGGAGTGGGGCCAATTAGAGATCAAAGGCTTGGTAGGCATGAGGGCATAACTGAGATACCAAATGAATACTTGGCATCTTTTTTTTACAAGGCAGAAAATGCTGCCAAATCAGAGAAAAAGATCATTGAGATATCAGGCGGAATCTTGTGCCCTCCATGTGGCAGGTTTGGTGGCAGGGAGGGCATTTAATTGGGCAGGAGGATGGCAGATGGGATCTTGCTGCCTTCCTGCCTCCAACCCAATTAAGCCCACGTTGGGAAGGCTTATGGATGACCTTTCTTCCTCACCACCAGCTGAAGGTCTGAAGTGGGCAATTAAGTATTAACCCAGTGGCGGGCGGAGGTGCATGACAAACAAATGCGCTGGCTCCCAGGAGTGGGGGGCTGGGGGATGGGGGGGGGGGGAATGCCTCATTTGAAAGCACTCGGGGTACAATTTCAAAACATAGATCACCCAAAGAATGAAAGTATTGTGAACTGAGTGCGGACAGTGATAGACTTCACAAGGACATATGACAGGTTGAGGGGATGGGGCAATACGTAGCAGATGAAATTTAATGCAGAGAAAAGTGAAATAACACACTTTGGTAAGAAGAATGAGGTAAAGCAATAAAAATCAAAGGGTACAATTCCAAAGAGTGCAGTGGTTGAGTCTTCTGGGGGCATATGTGTTGAAAAAGTGTTGCATAAGGTATTAGGATCCTGATAGAATCATAGGTTTACAGCATGGAAACAGGCCCTTTGGTCCAACTTGTCCATGCCACCCTTTTTTTAACCACTAAGCTAGTCCCAATGGCCCTTGTTTGACCCATATCCCTCTATACCCATCTTACCCATGTAAATGTTTTTTAAAAGATAAAATTGTACCCGCCTCTACTACGACCTCTGGCAGCTTGTTCCAGACACTCACCACCCTCTGTATGAAAAAAATTCCCCTCTGGACACTTTTGTATCTCTCCCCTCTCACCTTAAACATATGCCCTCTAGTTTTAGACTCTCCTATCTTTGGGAAAAGATGTTGACTATCTACCTTATCTATGCCCCTCATTATTTTAGAGACCTCTATAACCCTCAAATCTCCTACGCTCCAGGGAAAAAAGTCTCAGTCTATCCAGCCTCTCCTTATAGCTCAAACCTTCAAGTCCTGGTAGCATCCTAGTAAATCTTTTCTGCACTCTTTCTAGTTTAAAAATATCCTTTCTATAACAGGGTGACCAGAACTGTACACAGTATTCCAAGTGTGGCCTTACCAATGTCTTGTACAACTTCAACAAGATGTCCCAACCCTTGTATTCAATATTATATGCAGAGGCATTGAGTTCAAAAGCAAGGACATTATGGTGATTGGCGTATTGTGACTCATTCTGTGCACCACATTTTAGGAACAATGTGAAGGTTTAAGACAAAATGCATTAAAAAAATTAAGAGAATGTTTCAAGAGATGAAGGACTTCAGTTACATGGATAAGTGGGCAAAGCTGAGACTACTACTCTCCTTTGAGAAAGGAAGGTTGAGAGGAGATTTGATAGAGGGGTCAAGATCATGAGGGGTCTGAACAGAGTGGATAGAGAGAACTTGTTCCCATTAGCAGAAGAATTGAGAACCAGAGGGCACAGATTCAAAGTGATTGGCAAGACAGGGGGGAAAGAAAGTTATGCACTGAGTGGTTGGGCTCTGGAATGCACTGCCCGAGGGGGGCAGAGGCAGATTCAATCATATCCTCCAAAGAGCAATTGGATAAGCACCTCAAGATGAAATATTTGTAGGGTTATGGGGAAGGGAGGTGGTGGGACTAGCTGAACTGCTCTTATAGACTTAACTGTTCTCTGATTCTCATTGACCTATGATTTTCACTTAGCAGTGAATGAAATTCAACTCTGGAAACATTATTGAAAATCTCCATTCAGATGGAGTTGGATTTCAAATGACAATATAAACCTATGGTGTTAATTACAAGTGGGTGTAAGTGTGATCCTCAATAATGGGGCGGTTCCCTGGCCCCACGTGTTCGTGTGCAGATTGCCCTGGGGCCGCGCGGTGAGGAGCTTAGTACATTTAGCGCTGGCAAAAACTTCCTTAGGGATTCTCCCCACCCCCCGTATCCCAACATAATCTAGTTCCCACCCTAAGACCAAATTAGCATATTTAAATATTCTTAGTCAGTTTCAAGTTGGATTCTCCCTGCTTCTGGTATTCCCCAACCTTCGCATGCAGCAGGAACCTGGAACACATCACTCCTGGTCTCCACAAACAGAGACAGTCGTGATGGCCACACTGGGGGCCTTGAAGGCTTTTGAAGCACTCGGTTTGTCGTGGACATGAAAGGCAGTGCTCTGGCACTGACCCCTGGCACTCCCTACCAGTCAGTCCGGCAGTCTATGTTTGAGGGTGTGGGGGTGGGGAGATAAGGCTGGCAATCTATGATGAGGGATGAGGGGGAAACATGCCATCAATGCGGGGTTCCTGATGTCCATGGGTGGGGGGAGGGAGGGAGGTCTTCAATTTCACTTTGAGATCAGGGCGCCCTTTTCAAATGACAAGCTCGATCTTTGTGAAATAAGGCTTGCCGGCACATTTAGGCCTTGCCCCTCTCTCGACTGGTGCAAAAAATGGTCCCCCTTCCAAAAAATGACAAAGTGCAGAAAGATCACGATCCGATTCACTCCGACATGCTGGCATGAATCGCACCGGTTTTCTCATCCGGAATGACACTGGGAAAATTCTGCCTAATCTTCTCAAGTAATAAAACAGAATTTAACTTATTCAATCGGGAGTAAACATGGACAAGTGGACATGGGCATTTAACCTTTCTGGTCAGTATGGTTCAGATTCAAACGTGCAGTGAACTCCTCTGCTGCGGGGAGGGGAGGGAAAGGGAAACTCTGATTGATTGGATCGTGAGATCACATCCAAACCAGAGAGGGAGTCACAGGCGCTTTTGGAGGAAATTGAAAAGGGGTTTTTTTTACTCCCAGTCTGGCCTCAAGGCTAATTTCAGAGCAGCATTTGTCAAACCATCTGATGGGATACAGCAAGGGGAAACACAAGGCAAAGGTTAAAGAGTAGAAAAATAACTTTAAAGAAAGGATTTAATAAAAGAGTTTAAAAACATGCAATTCTGTATTCCTTATCCCTTTTACGTTTTCTCTCCAAATTTTAAACCACAATTTTGCATCCAGTATTGATGCAGAATGACATTGAATTAACTAAAAGGTACAATTATTTTTTCAATGCATCACATGATTTCAAAAGTTCTTTGTAAAATTATCATCCTATTCACCTACCATACAACAAAAAAACCCGATAAAAATATAAACTATACTTTCCAATTTTCCTCCCACAAAAGACAATGGGGCAAATTGGAATTTACAGTTATATAACAGACTTTATAGTTTCAGCCTCCCATTACACAAATGTCCCAAATTTTCTGTCAATTTCAGTGGAAATGACAATCGGAAGTCAAGCCTTGGATAGCTGAACTGATATTGCCTGTTTTACACCATTATCTTAACTGGGTACAACTCCACAGAGGACTGCCAATTGTTGTACGGTGATTCAGTCATATTCCTCATGTGTGTGTGTCAGTAGATTATTTACTGCATTGTCAGTAGTGCACAGTCCTTGCAGCGGGATCAGCTGAACACTGATCACAATCAGGATTCTTGCTGATCCTTTATCTGCCTCAGGGGCAGGGAAGCCATCTCTAGTGTCTCTGCCACTGAACTGCTGAGATCATCTTTATTGAGTACTAAACAAAGATAAAAGTTGGAACTGTCACGGTCGGTACAGATCAGTGCTGCAGCCCATTTACTAAGTGAGCTGTCTGAAAGATTTAACTGCTTTAGTCTTGAATTAGGTGTCACATTAGGCCAGATTCAGGGCGGAATTTTCCTGTCCCGCCCGCCATGGGACCCATAGCGGGTGGGACAGGACCATGCAAAGATCCACTGAACTCGGGGGGGATTTTCCGATCTTGGGGCGAGCACGGCCAGAAAATCCCACCCATTATCTAAAGAAGCTAAGACCAGGCTGAAGTCCATGCATCATGGATATTGCAATTCTACTATGTTGAGATTTTAAAAAAAGTTAGGAACTGTATAAAGAGTTCAGAATTTTCTCCTTCAACTTATTTCAACTCTTCAAAAATCCGGACCCTTGAGTGACTGGGCCCCTTCAACCAACTTGTGTTAGTTTTTCTGTTTTTATTTCAGATCTCCAGCATCCACAGTCTTTTGCTTTTACTTTCGTGTTAGTTTGGGCTGGAGAGAAACTCTTTGAAAGCCTTCAGTTCAGATACAAGTAAAGTCATATAAAGTTACCAGCAACATACATTTCATTGAAAAAATTCTGTGCATCAATAGTACCCCGTATTTACTCAGGGCCCAATAAATTGGCAACATCCTTCCATTTCAGCAATTCATTTGGTTACATATAGTTAAGAACTTCCCACTTCCTAGATCTTCCTAGATAACTATAGGGTCCATGGATGATAGGGAGTGGGATAGCTTGATCTTGGTTTCAGATAAAGCTCAGCACAACATCGTGGGCCGAAGGGCCTGTTCTGTGCTGTACTGTTCTATGTTCTATCTGTAGGGTTAACTCCAAACTCCTCATGACATCTACTTGAGAGAAATGAGGTTTGGAAAATCAGGCCAACATTGCTGCAAATTCGACATGGATTCCCATGGAGTGGGAACCCTGCAAGGAGGAGTGGGATGGCAGGAATTATCCCTTTTATCCTCATATTCCGTTATATGACGTATTCTGGGGCAGAGTTTGAGAGGTATTATCTGCCCTTTGGCACACTTCCCAAGTGCCAGTGAGGGGCCAGCGATAATGTGTGCACTAATCCTATGCATAAATGTGCTGACCTCACAATAAGGTGAGAACAGCTCATTTTAATTGAGGCCCATTGTCACATACATTCCATTCCTGAGATAAGCTAATATACACAAAATAAACATTTTTATACTTCATGTACACATGCAAACACAACATCACTGACGTCCATTAATTTGAACTTAGCCATCCTTCAAATACCTTTTCCTCTGACTTCAGCTTAGCTACTTTTGTAACTACTCGATGGCTGATAAAACAGTCAGACATTTCTTCCCCTCTCTGGCTGCTACTCTACAAAACTAATCATTGAGTACATCTTACAACCTGTTTAAGGCAATTTGGTCTCTTCAAACGATCCTTTGGATTTGTCTCTTTTCAGGAGTCCAGGGTTCAGAATAAGAGGTAGTGTTTTTCAACTTTCATTGTTAGTGTGGAACATTCTCCTGCCTCAGATTCAGTTCTATAAAATGTCTGTTGGAACTATTTAGTCAGTTCCCACATGACTCTCTTCAGCAAGAGAGAGAAAGACTGATCGGTACGTTGGTGGATGTCAACCGACTTGACAGTTTTTCAGGAAAGGTGGCGATTTCTGCAGTGTGTTTTTCAGAGGATTCAAGCAGCCATTCTTCACCTGACGAGTTTCAATAGCGAATGCAGGCAAGCTACTTTGACAATAGGGGTGGGTGGGGGTGCATCACAGCTGAATCTGATCCAATCTCCAACCAATAGCCACAAGAGTTCACTTTCCAGCACTACAATGACCAGGAGCAGGAACTCTTGATGATTTATTCATACTCAGAATACAAAGGCAACCAGAGTGTCGCCTGAGACAAGGTCAGCATGGGGTATATTCCTCTTGATATACCCCACCATGCATATACACACACACACAACCATCAATCAGAATGGAAATAGGGTGTTTGGCCAATTCATTTCAGAAATGCGCCATAACAGGGATGATAACCAATTATATCCGCATCACCCCCAATAAATATAGCTCTGCACTAAATTTAATTGCAATTAAGTACTTCACTGGTTAATATCGGTGTTCTTTCAGAATGCCAATATAATGGGGCTTAAAAGGTCCATGGATTTAGTGAAAAAGAAGAACAGGTGAAAATTTTGATGGCGGAAGTGGCTCCTTGCATTGGATGTAAGGGACGGTAGTGACTTTCAGTGCGATTTGTAAACAAACGAGAAAATATTTAACATTTAGTTCCTCATGAAGACAGCAACATTTTTTTAAAGGTATTGGCAGTGGGGAGCTGCCATGAGGACTGGTGTTGCTTTCTTCCATTTCACATCCACTCATTTCTTCCCCTTCTCTCCCCCGAATGGTACAGGCACTCTCTGGGATAGGATTCCGTGATGCTGGACACTCTAGTTAAGCTCATCCAAATGCAGAGCCTGGGCAGTGAGCATAGCAGGCTATTCATCCATACTGGAATCACAGCCAAAGCCCCAACGTCTGCATATAGGCAAGTTGAAGTAGGGGTAACTGGACAGTGATTGAAATATATATCAAGACTGGTGTTTCTCTTTTGTTGTCTGGGCCCATTATTCTGCTTAAATTAGTTAACTCAGCACAGGCCAATGATGAAATTTGCAAGCTTTCTCATTTTCCTGACTGAGATACATTTTTTATATGCTCAGCCATTCTGCGGAACTCCTAGGCATAAGTTTAACTAAATTACAATGTCATATTGAGTGTCGTGCTGACAACACCACATTCATTGTCAGCCTCTTTGCACAGTAAAAATTCTCTCTTTTTAAATATAACACGGCATTGTAGGAAGAAATTCGATCAACTCCATTCTGTCAATCATCATTCTCAAATCCCCACAATCCATTTAAAGCCATCACCAACTCAGTAAATTGTTCAGCTTCTCTTCTCTGGAAACTATTTTGTTCATGTTCCAAAACTCTCGTCACTATGAATGAGTTTACCATGGTTTGTTTTGGCTGTGCCAGTCTCTTTTGTGTTAGCAGTCTGGATGAAACCAGACAATGGAAAGCTGACTAGATGATCACACCTGCTGAACTCAAACTGACAGTTCCTGTGGATAATATTTTAATACAATACATGACAGACAAATTCTCGCCACCCTAACTCGCTCCCAACTGCAGAAATGATCTTCGGGCTAAAGCTAGAGACATGAAGTGAGTCTAAGGTAGTTTCCTCTGAGTCAGTGATCGATACAAGTCCACAGCTTGTGAAAATCCTCATAATTTGGTATGAATTAGCCTGGATTGAAAAACACACTCAGACAGATCAAAGATAGTTGCTAAAATAGGGACAAAAAAATCAGTAAGGCATTGTTTGGTAAGATTAGAATTAAGGCACATCATTGGAAGAGAATAGAAGCAATTTGACTTTTCATTTGTGTAACTATACAGTTGATTAGGAGTTGATCTTCTGAGTTTCCAAAGCAGCGTTAGATTTCCTCGTTCAACCATTCATCACCTCATTAAACATGATGATATTTACAAGATGTATGATCCTCATCTGGCGCCCACACACAGTCTTTTCACGGTCAAACACCTTGAAAGAATTTTATTTTACCAACATTGGCAAGCGACTTAGTGACATTGGCTTCGAAGTTTCCATTATGAACGCCTGTCCCTTTGAAGGCTCCTGCGCCACCATTCTTCTCCCAGTAATGGTGCCAGTTTCCTAAACTGTCGGCTCCAAATCCATAAACGCTCACCTGCAAAGCAGAGGCAGCACATCTGTTAAAAGTGAAGCTGCACATGAGAAGGAAGTCCAAATTTTCTCCCCTTTTATTCCCCCTTTTGACAGTGACTTGAGGTTACAAGGATGGGACTACCCTTGTCGATGGTGGAGGGATGGGTTGGGTCACACAGCTTGATTCTGAATTGGTGTGATATCCACACAGGCCCTTTCCAGCAAAACAAACATCACAGGAGAATAAGCACTGCTAATCTTTCAATTTGCTTAATCAGGGGCACTGAGGCCAATTACTCCATCGAGATTAGCAGTTTTATGTATATGAACCTGGGATTGAGTATTCGTCATCTAGGAACATAGGAACAGGAATAGACCATTCGTCCCCTTGAGCCTACTCTGTCATTCATGACTGATCTGAACCCAAATTCCATTTACCTATTTTGCTTCCATATCCCTTGATACCTTTGCCTAATCAATATTACTCTTGGTAGCCCTTTTCGTCAGAGCAAACACAACCATTTGGGGGACAGAATTCCAGATTTCCATGACATGCTGCATGATTGAAGTGTTCCCTAATTTTATTCCTAATGGCCCGACTCCAATTTTAAGACTGCAACCCTTTGTCCTTGATTCTCCCGTCGGGGAAAACAGCTTCTCTGATTCTACCCAGCCGACTACCTTCAACATGTTAAACACCCCGATCAGATCACTCCTCCCTCTTCTATACTCGAATCCACGTGGCTGTCCAACATTTGGTGGTATATTTACCAAATGAGCAATACAAGGGCTTTATTACTTTTCTTTTTAATGAGTATGATGCACCAGAAGTCACATTTACCTCATCACAAACATGAAGTGCAAAAGCTATGACCAGCATTCCAGTCGAGCAGTATCTTCCTTGGTGCTCATTCCAGTTGTCATGAACATACTTAAAAAAATGCGGGCTATAGATCAACACCTGAAAATTTCAAGAAGAAGTAATTGGACTTAGAACATAGAATCATACCGTGCAGAAGAGGCACTTTGGCCCATCAAGTCTGCACCAGCAGGCGAGAAACACCTGAACTCCCACAAAATCCCATCTACCAGCCCTTGGCCCAGAGCCTTGAATGATACGACATGTCAAGTGCTCATCCAGGTACTTCTTAAAGGATGTGAAGCAACCCGCCTCTGCCACACGCCCAGGCAGCGCATTTCAGACCGTCACCACCCTCTGGGTAAAAACGTTTTTCCTTACATCACCCCTAAACCTCCTGCCCCTCACGTTGAACTTATGTCCCTTTGTGAGTGACCCTTCAACACTTGGAATACTGTGTACAGTTCTGATCACCCTAATATAGAAAGGATATTATTAAACTAAAAAGAGCGCAGAAAAGATTTACTAGCATGTTACTGGGACTTGATGGTTTGAGTTATAAGGAGAGGCTGGATAGACTGGGACTTTTTTCTCTGGAACGTAGGAGGCTGAGGGATGATCTTATAGAGGTCTATAAAATAATGAGGGGCACAGATCAGCTAGATAGTCAATATCTTTTCCCAAAGGTAGGGGAGTCTAAATCTAGAGGGCATAGGTTTAAGGTGAGAGGGGAGAGATACAAAAGTGTCCAGAGGGGCAATTTTTACACACAGAGGATGGTGAGTGTCTGGGACAAGCTGCCAGAGGTAGAAGTAGAGGCGGATACAATTTTGTCTTTTAAAAAGCATTTAGACAGTTACATGGATAAGATGGGTATAGAGTAATATGGGCTAAATGTGGGCAATTGGGATTAGCTTAGCGGTTTATAAAAAAGGGCGGCATGGACAAGTTCGGACGAAGGGCCTGTTTCCATGCTGTAAACCTCTATGACTCTATCTAAAGGGAACAGCTGCTCCTTATCCACTCTGTCTACGCCCCTCCTAATCAGGTTGCCCCTCAGACCTCTCTGCTCCAACAAAGGTAAGTTGTAAGATAAGCTGCAACTCTACGAGTGCTGTGTATGCCTAAAATGAGGCAATGTGCAAACACCCAAAAAAGCAGCATGATTCTGTGCTGCTGGTTGCAAACCAGCTGGCTTTTGAATCAAATTCCTCATGGTTTATACAAGGCACACAGGATATCAACAGAAATGCAATCAATGACCCTGAACCCTGGGAGATGCAGTCAAATTTGTGTTCCCTTAACATGCTGATGCTGTCAGCCATGAAAATAATTAATCACTGAATCAGACAGTGCAGAAGAGGCCCTTCGACCCTTTGAGCCCACACCGACATGCGAGAAACACCTGAGCTTCCACCTAATGCCATTTACCAGCACTTGGCCCATAGCCTTTGAGTTGAAGTTTAGGTCTGGTTGAATAATGCATTTTTTGCTCCTTTATGCTTCCGCAACAAGCTGGAGAGATGTCCTCATTACCAATTCCCAACTACCAATAACCATCACTAGGATGAAAATCCAGCCCATAATCACTATATTACAGTGTGATTTTTAAAATGTACAAAAAATACATTCAATATCAGTGTTTGATAGGATTTTTCCAAGATGTCTCACAGCTTTGATCTGGAAGCGGGCACTAGAACTCCAGCGTTGGTAGAAATGTTCCAACTATAATGTAAATGTGACCTCAACCAGTCACCAAAGATCTTCCACCTGCACATTCCCAACTAAATACAGAGAACAAAATTCCAACTCACCTTGTCTTTATTTGCATTGATCTTACGTAACACTGGTGCATATGTGCTGTTCATAAAAGAATAAAATGTAAAAAATGTCATTAATTAATCTCATTCTGAGCACAGAGTTAAAGAGAATATAATAATTTTATCGAAACAATCTGATGTCTAATTGTATCGTATTGATCAACTTGGATATATATTGTTAATTGTTGACCGACAGTGCATCGAAAATTCTTGATCAACATATTAATTTATCCTTTATTTTCATTGAATTTGTGTGTCCAATGGACACTTGTTTTAATATATTCATTCATGGGATGTGGGCATTGCTGACTAGGCCAACATTTATTGCCCACCCCTAATTGTCCTTGAGAAGGTGCCTTCTTGAACTGCTGCAGTCCATGTGGTGTAGGCACACCCACAGTGCTGTTAGGGATGGAGTCCCAAGATTTTGACCCAGCGACAGTGAAGGAACGGTGACATATTTCCAAGTAGGATGGTGTGATCCCATGTGTCTGCTGCCCTTGTTCTTCTCAGTGGTACTGATCATGGGTTTGGAAGCTACTGCGTAAGGAACCTTGGTGAGTTCCTGCAGTACATTTTGTAGTTGGTGGACACTGCTGCCATTGTTCATTGGTGATAGAGGGAGTGAAGGGTGCAGACCATGCAAAGGTCCGCTGACCTTGGGTGGTATTTTTCAGTTTTGGGGCGAGTGTGGCTGGAAAATGTTTTTAGGGCGGCACGGTAGCACAGTGGTTAGCACTGCTGCTTCACAGCTCCAGGGACCTGGGTTCGATTCCCAGCTTGGGTCACTGTCTGTGTGGAGTTTGCACATTCTCCTCATGTCTGCATCGGTTTCCTCCGGGTGCTCCGGTTTCCTCCCACAGTCCAAAGATGTGTGGGTTAGGTTGATTGGCCATGCTAAAATTGCCCTTAGTGTCCTGGGATTCATAGGTTAGAGGGATTAGTGGGTAAAATATGTAGGGGTATGAGGGTAGGGCCTGGGTGGGATTGTGGTCGGTGCAGACTCAATGGGCCAAATGGCCTCTTTCTGTGCTGTAGGGTTTCTATGATTCTATGAAAATCCTGCCCTTGGTGTCAGGAGAATTAGCAGGTTAAATATGTGGGGCTATGGGGATAGGGCCTGGGGGGGATTGTCGGTGCAGGCCCAATAGGCCGAATGGCCTCCTTCTGCACTGTAGGAATTCTATGATTCTAATTGTGTTGTTGCCTTCCATTCAATAGAGATGGAAAACAAAACAAATGTAAATATAACATGGAGGGAAGTTGACCACCATGGAGTCACAAGTCTGATTCAGCTATTGACTCACCGAGTGATTTGGCCCGTGGTGAAGGCACTGATTAGCCACTTCATGTCTAACACTTTAAATGGGATCAGGACCAAGGACACGTTGCTCGGGAGATTCTGAGCACTCTCAGGGTACATGAAGTGATGAGTGGTTTTAGTACCCACGTCCGCCTCGTAGCCAGAGGTTTGTGCCCGATTCATCCTATGAGAACAGGAGACAAGGAAAGGAAAATGAGATGTCAGAAGACAACAGGACATTAAGCGAGTGCTAAAACGATTCCAGCTCTGGGGTGATCTTAAACCCCCGCTCTCCCTCCATGGGAATGGCGGCTGGGGTTCAAGATCCAGCAAAACCCAGAAACGATGGATCTCGCTGGCAAGATTGCGATCTCAATTTTCACCGCCCCCTCGCTGGCAACATTACCAGGTTCATGCATATAAGGGATGTGAACTTAATCTTAATCAACTTAAATATAATTAAACACCCCCCTTGCCAGATATTCTCTCCTAAGTATATTTTCAAATCACGCCACAGGTTCACCCAGACATGAACCTGTCGAGGGAATCCCCCCCACTCCCCCTTCCCTGGGGCATAAAGGTGAGCATAGCCCCTGGGGGAGAGGGATGTGGCCAGGCAATAGCCTGGCACTGCCCCTGACACAGGTTGGTATGGTAGAGGTAGGGTCCCCCAAACCCCTTGGGCTCTGGCTTTCCGATTTGATTTGATTTGATTTATTATTGTCGCATGTATTAACATACAGTGAAAAGTGTTGTTTCTTCTGTGCTATACAAAGCATACCATTCACAGAGAAGGAAATGAGAGAGTGCAAAGTGTAGTGTTACAGTCATAGCTAGGGTGTAGAGAAAGATCAACTTAATGCAAGGTAAGTCCATTCAAAAGTCTGACGGTAGCAAGGAAGAAGCTGTTCTTGAGTTGGCTGGTACGTGATCTCAGACTTTTGTATCTTTTTCCCGAAGGAAGAAGGTGGAAGAGAGAATGTCCGGGGTGCGTGGGGTCCTGAATTATGCTGGCTGCTTTGCTGAGGCAGCGGGTAGTGTAGACAGAGTCAATGGATGGGAGGCTGGTTTGCATGATGGATTGGGCTACATTCATGACCTTTTGTAGTTCCTTGTGGTCTTGGGCAGAGCAGGAGCCATTCCAAGCTGTGATACAACCAGAAAGAATGCTTTCTATGGTGCATCTGTAAAAGTTGGTGAGAGTCGTAGCTGACATGCTAAATTTCCTTAGTCTTCTGAGAAAGTAGAGACATTGATGAGCTTTCTTAGCAATAGTGTCAGCATGGGGGGACCAGGATAGGTTGTTGGTGACCTGGACACCTAAAAACTTGAAGCTCTCGACACTTTCTACTTCGTCCCCATTGATGTAGACAGGGGCATGATCTCCTTTACGCTTCCTGAAGTCGATGACAATCTCCTTCGTTTTGTTGACATTGAGGGAGAGAATATTGTTGCCGCACCAGTTCACCAGATTCTCTATCTCATTCTTGTACTCTGTCTCGTCATTACTTGAGATCTGACCCACTACGGTGGTGTCATCAGCAAACTTGAAAATCGAAATGGAGGGGAATTTGGCCACACTGTCATAGGTGTATAAGGAGTATAGTAGGGGGCTGAGAATATAGCCTTGTGGGGTGCCGGTGTTGAGGATGATCGTGGAGGAGGTGTTGTTGCATATCCTTACTGATTGTGGTCTGTGAGTTAGGAAGTTCAGGATCCAGTCACAGAGGAAGATGCCACGGCCCAGGCCACGGAGTTTGGACTTGTGTTTCATGGAAATAATGGTGTTGAAGACTGAGCTGCGGTCAATAAATAGGAGTCTGACAGAGAGTCAGAGAGGTTTACAGCATGGAAACAAGCCCTTCGGGCCAACTTGTCCTTGCCGCCTTTTTTTTAAAAAACCCCGAAGCTAGTCCCAATAGCACGCATTTGGCCCATATCCCTTTATACCCATCTTACCCATGTAACTGTCTAAATGCTTTTTAAAAGATAAAATTGTACCCGCCTCTACTACGACCTCTGGCAGCTTGTTCCAGACACTCATCACCCTCTGTGTGAAAAAATTGCCCCTCTGGACCCTTTTGTATCTCTCCCTCTCACCTTAAACCTGTGCCCTCTAGTTTTAGACTCCCCTACCTTTGGGAAAAGGTATTGACTATCTAGCTGATCTGTGCCCCTCATTATTTTAGAGACCTCTATAAGATCGTCCCTCAGCCTCCTACACTCCAAAGGAAAAAGTCCCAGTCTATCCAGCCTCTCCTTATAACTCAAACCATCAAGTCTCGGTAGCATCTTAGTAAATCTTTTCTGCACTCTTTCTAGTTTAATAATATCCTTTCTATAATAGGGTGACCAGAACTGTACACAGAATTCCAAGTGTGGCCATACCAATGTCTTGTACAACTTCAACAAGACGTCCCAACTCCTGTATTCAATGTTCTGACCACTGAAACCAAGCATGCTGAATGCCTTCTTCACCACTGGGAACACACGAAGCAAGTGTGGAATACAAGGAAAATAGAAAGAAACTTAAGCAAGGAGTAAGGAGGGCTAAAAGGGGTCACGAGAAAGCATTGGCCAGCAGGATTAAGGATAATCCCAAGGCTTTTTATACATATATAAAGAGCAAGAGGGTAGCCAAGGAGAGAGTTGGCCCACTCAAGGACAGGGGAGGGAATCCATGCGTGGAACCAGAGGAAATGGGTGAGGTATTAAATGAGTACTTTGTGTCAGTATTCACCAAAGAGAAGGACTTGGTGGATGATGCATCTAGGATAGAGTGCGTAGATAGTTTGAGTCATGTTGAGATCAAAAAGGAGGCGGTATTGGGGTTCTTGAGATACATTAAGGTAGACAAGTCCCCAGGGCCTGATAGGATATACCCCAGAATACTGAGAGAGGCAAGGGAGGAAATTGCTGGGGCCTTGACAGAAATCTTTGTATCCTCACTGGCTACAGCAGAGATACAGTAAGAAGTCTCACAACACCAGGTTAAATTCCAACAGGTTTATTTGGTAGCAAAAGCCACTAGCTTTCAGAGCGCTGCTCCTTCGTCAGGTGAGTGGGAGTTCTGTTCACAAACAGGGCATATAAAGACACAAACTCAATTTACAAAATAATGGTTAGAATGCGAGTTTTTACAGGTAATCAAGTCTTAAAGGTACAGGCAATGTGAGTGGAGAGAGCGTTAAGCACAGGTTAAAGAGATGTGTATTGTCTCCAGACAGGACAGTTAGTGAGATTTTGCAAGCCCAGGCAAGTCGTGGGGTTACAGATAGTGTGACATGAACCCAAGATCCCGGTTGAGGCCGTCCTCATGTGTGTGGAACTTGGCTATCAGCCTCTGCTCAGCAACTCTGCGCTGTCGTGTGTCATGAAGGCTGCCTTGGAGAACGCTTACCCAAAGATCAGAGGCCGAATGCCCGTGACCGCTGAAGTGTTCCCCAACAGGAAGAGAACACTCTTGCCTGGTGATTGTCGAGTGGTGTTCATTCATCCGTTGTCGTAGTGTCTGCATGGTCTCCCCAGTGTACCATGCCTCGGGGCATCCTTTCCTGCAGTGTATCAGGTAGACAACGTTGGCCGAGTTGCAAGAGTATGTACCGTGTACCTGGTGGATGGTGTTCTCACGTGAGATGTCTCTAATGGCCTCTGATCTGACGAAGGGGCAACGCTCCGAAAGCTAGTGGCTTTTGCTACCAAATAAACCTGTTGGACTTTAACCTGGTGTTGTGAGACTTCTTACTGTGTTTACCCCAGTCCAACACCGGCATCTCCACTACAGGGGAGATCCCAGAGGATTGGAGAATAGCCAGTGTTGTACCTTTGTTTAAGAAGGGTAGCAAGAATAATCCAGGTAATTATAGGCCGGTGAGCCTTTCATTAGTGGTAGGGAAATTATCGGAGAGAATTCTTCGAGACAGGATTTATTCCCACTTGGAAATAAGTAGAAGTATTAGTGAGAGGCAAGATGGTTTTGTGAAGGGGAGGTCGTGTCTCACTAACTTGATTGAGTTTTTCGAGAAAGTGACGAAGATGATTGATGAGGGTAGGGCAGTGGATGTTGTTGACATGGACTTCAGCAAGGCCTTTGACAAGGTCCCTCATTGCAGACTGGTGCAGAAGGTGAAGTCGTATGGGATCAGAGGTGAGCTGGCAAGGTGGATATAAAACTGGCTCGGTCAAAGGAGACTGAGGGTAGCAGTGGAAACGTAGGTTTCTGAATGGAGAGCTGTGACAAGTGGCGTTCCTCAGGGATCAGTGCTGGGACCTTTGCTGTTTGTAATATATATAAATGATTTGGAGGAAAATGTAACTGGATTGATTAGTAAGTTTGTGGATGACACAAAGGTTGGTGGATTTGCGGATAGCGATGAGGACCATCAGAAGATGTAGCAGGATATGAATCAGTTGGAGACTTGGGTGGAGAGGTGGCAGATGGAATTTAATCCAGACAAATGCGAGGTAATGCATTTTGGAAGGTCTAATACAAATAGGAAATATACAGTAAATGGCAGAACCGTTAAGAGTATTGTTAGGCAGAGGGATCTGGGTGTACAGGTACACAGGTCACTGAAAGTGGCAATGCAAATGAAGAAGGTAGTCAAGAAGGCATACGGCATGCTTGCCTTCATCAGCTGGGGCATTGAGTTTAAAAATTGGCAAGTCATGTTGCAGCTTTATAGAACCTTAGTTAGGCCACACTTGGCATATAGCGTTCAATTCTGGTCGCCACACTACCAGAAGGATGTGGAGGCTTTGAAGAGGCTACAGAAAAGATTTACTAAGATGTTGCCTGGTATGGAGGGCATCAGCTATGAGGAGAGGTTGGAGAAACTTGGTTTGTTCTCACTGGAACGACGGAGTTTGAGGGGTGACCTCATAGAAGTCTACAAGATTATGAGAGACATGGACAGAATGGATAGTCAGAAGCTTTTTCCCAGGGTGGAAGAGTCAATTACTAGGGGGCATAGGTTTAAGGTGCGAGGGGCAAGGTTTAAATGTACGAGGCAGATTTTTTACACAGAGGGTGGTGGGTGCCTGGAACTTGTTGCCGGGGGAGGTAGTGGAAGCAGATACGATAGTGAGTTTTAAGGGGCATTTGGACAAATGCATGAATAGGATGGGAAAAGAGGGATACGGTCCCCGGAAGCGTAGGGGGTTTTAGTTAAGTCAGGCAGCATGGTCGGTGCAGGCTTGGAGAGCCGAAGGGCTTGTTCCTGTGCTGTAATTTTCTTTGTTCTTTGTTCACTCTGTCCACCTGTGACTCCATTTTCAAGGAGCTATGAACCTGTACCCCTCAATCTCTTCTGTAACTCTCCCCAACGCCCTACCATTAACTGAGTAAGTCCTGCCCCGGTTCAATCTACCAAAATACATGACCTCGCATTTGTCTAAATTAAACTCCATCTGCCATTCGTCAGCCCACTGGCCCAATTGATCAAGATCCCTTTGCAATCCGAGATAACCTTCTTCACTGTCCACAATGCCACCAATCTTGGTGCCATCTGCAAACTTACTAACCATGCCTCCTATATTCTCATCCAAATCATTAATAGGTGTCCTTGTTATCTAGGTGCTCCAGGGTTGAGTGCAGGGCCGGGAGGTGGCATCTGCTCTGGTCCAGTTGCGGTGGTAGGAAAACTGTAGTGGATCCAGGTCGTCCGGGAGGCTGGAATTGATTCGTGCCATGACTAACTTTCGATAATGATGGATGTCAGAGCCACCGGCTGATAGTCATTAAGGCACGCTGCTTGGTTTTTCTTAGGTACCGGGATGATGGTCGTCTTCTTGAAGCAGTTAGGGACCTCAGACTGTTGTAAGGAGAGGTTGAAGATGTCTGTGAATCCCCCCACCAGCTGATCCACGCAGGATTTGAGTGCTTGGAGCAAGGGTTTGACCTCACCACTCTCCCCAGTCATCGGCAGAACCCCGGGTAAATACACTATTGGGGGGGGAAGAAAATGAGCCCCCGATACATTTGTGGTGGGTGGAGTGGGGAAGTTTCAACTCTCTGCTGATCGTGGTGGCATCTTTAAAGGGTTTCTGTGGACTTAGCCTTGCCGCCTCTATCAGGCCCTGCCCGCTAGACTCAGGATGTAAACCATGCCTGCACGTTTTTTCTGTTAGAGTAGCAGAAAATCTGGTCTGAAAGCTCATCTATGCATCCGGAGAGATTGACACCGGGATTCAGTCGGAGATGGACACTCTTGGACAAAGTATGGGAATATTCCACCCATCATGTAGCAATCTCTTAAAGGCAAATTACAACAGGCCTAGTATCGTTTTGTGTGGTACAATGTTTAATGGGAGTAGTGTAAACCCCTCTGCATTACACAATGCTGGGAATGTCCTCAGAGGTCACACTTTTTACAGCTAAACCCTCACTAAGGAATTTAATTACAGTGTAAGAAGGGTGTGGACTGCTCACATTCTCTCAGCTTCTTCCACATGATTCTGGAAGCAAGGAAGATCCAGAACCTCTGAGTAACTAGGCTGCTGCAGTGAATGGACCAGTACAAGGTGTTTCACTGCTGTCACCCAATTGCCTTCCAATTAGGGTGCGTAAAATAACACTCCAGTGAAGTGCCCTGGAGCATTTTAGTACATTAGGGTGCTAAATATAAGTAGCTGTTATTGTGCCCAGCAGTGAACTGACCTGCTGAGGATTGTAGATGAAAACTGGCCACTTAGTTGAGGTACTCAAGGATAAGTGGCATTGATGGAACTGTACCTCATTGAGAATCAATGCTTTAAGGAGAATGGGAGCAGGACATTGGGAGTAAACAAAATGCGAGTCTCCGACAATGCTTCATTGAGTAATAGGTGCACCTTGAAGTGCTAAACCATGCAGATTAGAAAGGCTTCAGGTTTGATTCTGGATTTGTGTTAAAACTAGAAGGGCACATGGTCCCCATGCAAGTATGATGCACATTTAGAAATCAACCCATATTGCAGGGTGCACAAAGCAAGCTCTCACAATGGTACAAATGAAATCTGGAACGTGCAGATGTACAGCCTCACTGCACAACAACATTACCTGGTGATGCGCGATATAACACACGGGAGGCAGGATGTACTCAGGAAATAAAGGCTTTTATTGCCAACAATAACAGAGCTACCATATACAGTATACAATCCCTGACTAAAGGGTCACCAGGCAGAGCACTGACCTTTATACCTCTCCCAGGAGGCGGAGCCGACTGGGGTGTACCATAACAACTATATTAACAGGTAGAACAGCCCAACCCTAACCCCAACAGTAACATATCTACAGACTCATAGTACTGGCCAGACCATGGCTCAGCACTACCTGGTGGGAACCAACAATGGTTCACCACATTCACCCCTCCTTTGAAAACAAAGGCCGGCGGGGTACAAAACACAGAACAATTGTTCATCTGTCTATAAGTTCAAACGGTCTGGGGGACCGCACCGTCGTTGTGACCTCCTCAACACCGGCGATGAAACCGGTTCAGGCAATCGCGGTGACCTTCTCTCCAAGGCGGTGTCCAGTGACTCCTCCAGTTCCTCACGGGCCGGTAGACCCCGAGGTGGTGACAATCCGCTGAACTCGGGCACGTCTTGAAGTGGCGACCATCTCCTGGACTCAGGCAAGCTGTACACGGGAGTAAGAGGGTTAAGTGGTGGTCCCAGTACTGCCCGCGCCGTGTCAGGAGGGGAAATAATGGTTGGGGGGTCCCTAACAGGAGGTGTGGGAGCGACAGGGGTTTCCAAGCCCCCTGCTGGCGCCAGATCTCGAATCGAGACCGTGTCCTCTCGCCCGTCAGGATATGCCACGTAGGCATACTGAGGGTTGGCGTGGAGGAGATGGACCTGTTCAACCAAAGGGTCGGACTTGCGGGTCCTAACATGTCGCCGCAGGAGGACAGGTCCTGAGTACGTCAACCAAGAGGTCCCAGAGGAAGACTTCCGAGGGAATGAAAACATTCTCTCATGAGGAGTAGCGTTGGTTGCCGTACACAGGAGTGAGCATATGGAGTGGAGCGCATCAGGGAGTACCTCTTGCCAACGGGAGACTGGAAGACCTTTAGACCTCAACGCCAGTAAGACAGCCTTCCAGACTGTAGCATTCTCTCGTTCGACCTGTCCGTTACCCCTAGGGTTGTAGCTCGTGGTTCTACTAGAGGCAATCCCATATGAGAGCAGGTATTGCCTCAAGTCATCGCTCATGAACGACGAGCCCCTATCGCTGTGGATATAACAGGGGTAACCAAACAGGGTGAAAAGATCACGAAATGCCTTGATAACCGTGGCAGCGGTCATATCAGAACAGGGAATGACAAAGGGGAATCGTGAGTACTCATCAACCACATTGAGGAAGTACACGTTCCGATCTGTCGAGGGAAGGGGGCCCTTAAAGTCCACACTCAGTCTTTCGAATGGACGAGTGGCCTTAACGAGTTGTGCCCTGTCAGGTCGGTAGAAGTGCGGTTTGCATTCCGCGCATACCCGGCAGCTTCTGGTTATGGACCTGACATCCTCCACCGAGTAGGGCAGATTCCGGGCTTTTATGAAGTGGAAGAGCCGAGTGACCCCCGGATGGCAGAGGTCATTGTGGAGAGCCTGCAATCAATTCTCCTGCATACTAGCGCATGTTCCACGCGACAGGGCATCCGAGGGCTCGTTGAGCTTCCCTGGACGATACATGATATCATAATTGTAGGTGGAGAGTTCGATTCTCCACCTCAAGATCTTATCATTCTTGATCTTACCCCGTAACGTGTTGTTGAACATGAACGCCACGGACCGCTGGTCCGTGAGCAGAGTGAACCGTTTTCCCGCCAAGTAATGGCGCCAATGCCGGACGGCCTCCACAATGGCCTGGGCCTCCTTTTCCACCGCCGAATGTCGAATTTCAGGGCCTTGGAGGGTGCGAGAAAAAAAGGCGACAGGCCTGCCCGCCTGGTTAAGTGTGGCGGCCAGGGCGAAATCAGATGCATCACTCTCCACCTGGAAGGGGATGGACTCATCGATAGCGTGCATCGTGGCTTTCGCGATGTCGGCTTTTATTCTTGCAAAGGCTAAGCAAGCCTCTGGTGCTAGGGGAAAAGAGGTAGACTTGATGAGCGGACGGGCTTTGTCCGCGTAATTGGGAACCCACTGTGCGTAGTATGAGAAGAAGCCTAAGCATCTTCTCAGTGCTTTGACGCTAGTGGGCAGGGGAAGTTCGAGGAGAGGACGCATACGGTCTGGATCAGGGCCAAGGACCCCGTTTTCCACCACGTATCCGAGGATAGCTAGGCGGCGCGTGCGAAATACACACTTCTCCCTGTTGTAGGTCAGATTCAGGCGAGATGCAGTGCGTAAGAATCTAAGAAGGTTGGCATCGTGGTCCTGCTGGTCATGGCCGCAGATGGTGACGTTTTCCAGGTACGGGAAGGTAGCCCGCAGCCCGTTCTGGTCCACCATTCAGTCCATAGCACGCTGGAAGACCAAGACCCCATTCGTGACACCAAAAGGAATCCTTACAAAATGGTACAGGCGACCATCCGCCTCAAAGGCCGTGTATTGTCAGTCCTCTGGGCGAATGGGGAGCTGGTGGTAAGCAGATTTTAAGTCGATGGTGGAGAACACCCGGTACTGCGCAATCTGATTGTCCATGTCAGATATGCGCGGGAGGGGATACGCATCCAGCTGCGTGTATCTGTTAATGGTCTGACTATAGTCTATGACCATCCGGGGTTTGTTCCCATTCTTAAACCACCACGACTTGCGCTCTCCAAGGACTAGCGCTAGGTTGGATGATCCCTTCCTTGAGGAGCCGCTGAACTTCAGATCGAATGAAGATCCGATCCTCAGCGCTGTAACGCCTGCTCTTTGTTGCGATGGGCTTGCAGCCTGGCACGAGATTCTGGAATAGGGAGGGTGTGGTAATCCTAAGCGTTGAGAGACTACATGTGGAGCGCGTTGGGCAATTTAGAGGCTGCGGGTCTCCCACTGAAAGCGGAGGGAGTGGCCCACCGTATTGCAGGGTTACACTCTTCAAGTGGACCATAAAATCTAGTCCTAGGAGTATTGGCGCACAAAGGTGCGGTAACACAAGGAGCTTGAAGTTCTCGTAAACCGTGCCCTGCACCGTCAGATTGACCACGCAACTCCCTAGCACGGTGACAGACCGGGACCTTGACGCCATCAAAATTGTCTGCTTGACAGTTCGAATCTGGAGACCACACCGCTTCACGGTGTCTGGGTGAATGAAGCTCTCCATGCTCCCGCTGTCAAACAAACAATAAATCGGGCGTTTGTTTACCTGTATGTCCATCATGGACTTGTCGAGTCTGTGAGGCTTGGCCTGGTCCAGGATGATCGACGCCACTGTTGGTTCGTGGGCGCAACTGCAGGCAGCTGAGATGGTTGATGACGACCCCTGCTGGTCATTCGCGGTCGGTGCCGACCAAAATGGCTGCCCCCATAGGTCGCACGTAGACGATGGCGCCAAAACCTGCGGCCCCTGCAGGTCGCACGTGTCTTGCGACTCCGTCGTTCGGAATGGCGACGTCCTGGAATCGCACGTGGTAGAAGACCTTGAAGATGCAGAAGACAAGGAGGCCGGCTCCGGGGAGTCACACGCCGCACTGCTGTTCTTGGATGGAAGTTTGGACCGGCATACCTTGGAATAGTGCCCCTTCTTGCTGCAGGTGGAGCACAACACCGCTTTAGCTGGACATCGCTGCCGAGGGTGTTTCACCCCCCCCACAGAAGTAACACCGCGGGCCACCTGGAGCTGCTGCCGTTGTCAGGTCCGAGGCTGGGAACGCAATCGCGCAGTTTTTCGGTCCCACTGAATGAAGTGGGGTCTGTGACTGCCCCTGACACGCTGTCTCTACGTGGTCGTCGGGGTACATCGCCAGACTTTTGGAGGCCATTTCTAGAGCGTCAGCTAACTCTATGGATTTAGTGAGATCGAGGTTACCTTGCTCCAACAGCCGAAGGCGGATGTACGACGAGCCGATTCCCGCCACGAACGCATCTCGAGCTAGGTCATTCATGTACTGGTCTGCCGACACTGCCTTGCAGTTGCAGGCTCTGGCTAGCTGTTGAAGCTCGCACGCGTCCTGTTCCGTCGTTTCGCCGGGCTGCCGCCGTCGAGTGGCTAGAAGGTATCGAGCATGCATCTCATTCGGCGGTTTGTTGTATAGCTTCTTGAGAAGCTCGAGGGCCCCTTTGTAGTCGGTGGCCCCACGGATCGCTAGGTATACAGCGTCGCTTACCCTCGCGTGGAAGACCCGGAGTCTGTCGGCGTCGTTGTGGACCGCTGTGGAGGCGTCGAGGTAATCTTGGAAACACTTCAACCAGTGGTCAAAAGTGTTCGATGCTCCCGCCGCACGTGGGTCCAACGTAAGCCGTTCGGGTTTAAGCATTTGCTCCATGTTTTCTTTGTCGTTTTTAGAAAAAAAAGAATTTACTTGTTGGCAATAAAATTGATGCGCGATATAACACACAAGAGGCGTGATGTACTCGGGAAATAAAGGCTTTTATTGCCAACAATAACAGAGCTACCATATACAGTATACGACCCCAGACTAAAGGGTCACCAGGCAGAGCAGTGACCTTTATACCTCTCCCAGGAGGCGGAGCCGACTGGGGTGTACCATAACAACTATATTAACAGGTAGAACAGCCCAACCCTAACCCCAACAGTAACATATCTACAGACTCATAGTACTGGCCAGACCATGGCTCAGCACTACCTGGTGGGAACCAACAATGGTTCACCACACCTGGTGAACCACTCTGACAATCTGCTGTTTTATCTAATCTCAGCTGGGGAAATAGCTGTGATATCTCAAAGCATTTCACAGGAAAGAGAATTACTTTGAATTGCGGCAGAACACAGGAACCATTTTTGCACAAAGCAAGACCTCACAAGCAAAAACACGATGATTAAACAGTTAAATAGCTTGGTTCGTTTGCTGGAGAAACACAAGGACACAGAATTCCCTGCCTGTTGACAAACGGTGCATTGAGATCTTCACTGCTTACCTGAACCGGGTGCTGGTCTCAGGTGAGTGTTCAAGATCCCTATTTGGCCTCATCAGAAGAGCAGGTTCTCTGCTAACGTAGCACTCTCTCAGTGGTGCACTGGAATGTCATATCCTACAATGTTGAGCTCCATATTTTGGAATGTGGCTCCACATTCTGATCCAGAGGCGAGACTGCCAACTGAACCAAGTTTCTCTCAGATTCCAATCACTAGCAGTCGACAAGCCCAATCTAGGGTAAGTGAACAAACATCGGAGAGCCGCACAAGAGAAACATTGTATTAAGTATGTCCCCTTCATGTAGATGTTGAGCCGTGTGTCCAATTTACAAAGAGGTTTGTATACTTTCTTTTTTGTTGTCCGTCCAATTTTCTTTCTCTCCTCCTTTCACTGCTTAAGTTAAATAAAAAGCATTGCATAGTTGTTTGAGAAATTCTATCTGCAGGCATGGCATCATGAGCAATATTCTATTTGAATTCTGAACTTGCAATTCGCATCTCAAATAAGTGGGCAACATCCTAATTTTAACACCAAGCATCTTACCTCATGATTAAATCATTGGCGTCAATTGATGGTCCATATTTGGATCCTTTTAAATTGCCAGAATTTCCTACAACAGCACATGTCCTACATCTGTTTGCTCCCTGGTCCATGAACATATTGTCCCCCGGAAACAGATTAAATAGTTCTTCCATTATGTCACTAAGATTGGATGGGTTTTTTTCTTGTTGAAGCCTCTATGGGAAGGTAATATTTGAAAAAAAAGGTGATTCATTAGTTTATACCCAGCAATATTACATCAAATCATAACACTGTACAGAACGCAAGGCGACCCATTGAATCTGCACCAGCTCCTTTCAACAATCTAGTTAAGCCCACTCCTTTATTCTTATACCCGGCAATTCTTTTTGTCCAAGTACTTATCCAACTCCCTTTCGAAGGCTACAATTTGTTTTTTTTCACGTTGCTCCTAAAACTTCCCCCAATCACCTTATACCTGTGCCATCTTGTATTCCACCCTTCAGACATCTCTTTATCCTTCATGGTTTTAAAGATCTGAATCAAATCTCCTCTGAATCTTCACTGCTCCGAGGACAACACTTCAGTCGGCACACATCCCCAAACCATGTCACTAAATCTCCTTACCCTCTCCAAAGCCTTCACGATCACCTAAAGTGCCATGCCTGGCATTGGACCCAAACTACCCAACTTGTTGACTTTGGTGCTGTATTCTTCTATTTACAAAGCCCAGGATCCACATGCTGTACTGATCTGTCCTGCCACCTTCAGAGAATTGTGCACAACTGTCTACCCAGCTCCCTCTGTTCTTCCACTCCCTTTAAAATAGTACCATTTTGCCTCCATTTTCAACCTCAATCCTTGTACTAAAATAGAACCTAATATTCTGCACTGAATTACATCCGCCCTGATGGCCATTCCACCAGCTGTCTGAGTCTTGAAGTCGATTCATACCTTCCTCACCACCTACAACACTTGCGAGTTTCATGTCATCTGCAAGTTTCAAAATTGTACTCTGTACCTCCAAGTCCTAGTTATTACATATAATTAAAAACAGCAGTAATCCCAGTACTGAGCCGGGTGCAAACTCCAGTGTATACATCCCTCTGTTCTGATAAACTAGCATTCACCACAACTCATTGTTTTCTCTCCCTTAGACAATTTTGTACCCAATGCTCCTTTTTATGCTATGGGTTTCCATTTTCCACACAAGCCAAATATCTGTTATGTTATGAAATAGCCAAATAAGCCAGCCAGCAATACCCACATCCCATGAACGAATATAAGAAAATTGCCTTTTGAAAGTCCATATTCACAACATCAACTACAATGCCCTTATCCACACTCTTTGTTACCTCATCAAAACACTCAATCAATTAGTCATTAGCCTTTAATAAATCCATGTTAGCTATCCTTTATTAATCAATGCTCGTCCGGGTCATTTCTCCCAGATTATTGTTTTTAAAAGTTACCCAGCATAAATGTTAAATGGACTGGCCTGGAATCGCCAAGTTTATCCTTTTATCTATGGATCAAGGTGTAACATTTACAATCCTTCTGTATTTTGGCATATATAGAAATAGTTAACTTTATTATAACGCTGTTTGGTCTCCAGTAAGGATGCAGCAAGATCCAATAAAAGTCAATGAAGATGCAATAAACTTATTATGCATTGGTCGATTGTGCATAATGACTAAGGTTGTCTGCCTAATGGTTGGCTCACATTCTGACGTAAATAGTTCGTTAATTTGTAGCACTGGGGGCAAATTTGACTTTGGGACTAATTGAAATGAATGGAAATGAAAGTCAGGAGTGATATAAAATGGGTGGTTGAATTGATATAGCTCCTTTACATAACCATTAAGTTGCATCTTACACCTCTTCAGGTGTCCAGGGTGTTTCACAGCTAACAAATTACTTTCGAAGTGCTATCACTTATTATATGGCTGGCATGGTGGCACAGTGGTTAGCACTGCTGCCTCACAGCGCCAGGGATCCGGGTTCAATTCCAGCCTCAAGCGTGGAGTTTGCACATTCTCCCCGTGTCTGTGTGGGCTTCCTCCGGGTGCTCTGGTTTCTTCCCACACTCCAAAGATGGGCAGGTTAAGTGGATATGCCATGCTAAATTGTCCCTTAGTATCAGTTAGGTAGATTAGCCATGGTAAATGCGCGAGTTTACGGGAGAGGGTGGGGGAAGTGGGCCTGGGTAAGAGGCTCTTCAGAGGGTTGGTGCAAATCGATGGGCTGAATGGCCTCTTTCTACACTGTCGGGATTCTATGACTCTAAAGTCCTTTAAACAGCCTACAAGTCAGTCAATCTGTTTTGATGGTGACATGTTTGTGAGAATATCCTCATCTTCGTCAAATTATGATGTTGACTGAGGGATAAACACCAGGATAACTCCCCTGCTCTTCTCCAAAACAGTGCCACTGGATGTCTTACACCTAACCAAGGAGGCAGATGGAAGCTCAGTTTAACATCTCATCCAAAAGAAGCCAATGTGTTCAAGCCCTGCCTGGACTGTAACTAACAACCTTGAAACAGTTTAAAAGAACCCAACCATCAGGTATTCAATTCGCTTCCCCGTTCCCGACGAGAGGAATTTCCTTTTGTTTTATTCATTCACTGGACCTGGGCATCACTGGCTGGCCAGCATTTATTGCCCATCCCTAGTTGCTCGAGAGTGTCAACCACATTGCTGTGGCTCTGGAGTCACATGTAGGCCAGACCAGGTAAGGATGGCAGATTTCCTTCCCGAAAGGACATTACTGAACCAGATGGGGTTTTCCAACAATTGACAATGGTTTCATGGTCATCAGTAGATTCTTAATTCCAGGTGATTTTTATTGAATTCAAATTCCACCATCTGCCGTGGCAGGATTCGAACCCGGGTCCCCAAAACATTAGCTGAGTTTCTGGATTAATAGTCCAGTGATAATACCACTAGGTCATCGCCTTCCCTTATGGTCCCGACCATGGTTCTGGGAGGGACGGACAGAGGGCAAAAGTTCGGCAAATCAGACATGCATATTCAAGAACCCTGCCACACTGCTGGGCGGCATGGTAGCACAGTGGTTAGCACTGCTGCTTCACAGCTCCAGGGACCTGGGTTCGATTCCCGGCTTGGGTCACTGTCTGTGTGGAGTTTGCACATTCTCCTCATGTCCGCGTGGGTTTCCTCCAGGTGCTCCGGTTTCCTCCCACAGTCCAAAGATGTGCGGGTTAGGTTGATAGGCCGTGCTAAAATTACCCCTTAGCGTCCTGAGATGCGTAGGTTAGAGGGATTAGTGGGTAAATATGGAGGGATATGGGGGCAGGGCCTGGGTGGGATTGTGGTCGGTGAAGATTGGATGGGCCAAATGGCCTCTTTCTGCGCTATAGGGTTTTTATGATTCTATTGCTGTGGCTCTGTAGACCAAACCAGGTAAGGTCGGCAGATTTCCTTCCCTAAAGGACATTACTGAACCAGATGGGTTTTTCTAACAATCGACAATGGTTTTATGGTCATCAGTAGATTCTTAATTCCAGATATTTTTTATTGAATTCAAATTCTACCACTTGCCATAGTGGGATACGAACCTCGGTCATAGAACATAGAAACATAGAAAACTACAGCACAAAACAGGCCCTTCGGCCCCACAAGTTGTGCCGAACATATCCCTACCTTTTAGGTCTACCTATAAACCTCCATCCTATTAAGTCCCATGTACTCATCCAGGAGTCTCTTAAAAGACCCTATTGAGTTTGCCTCCACCACCACTGACGGCAGCCGATTCCACTCGCCCATCACCCTCTGTGTGAAAAACTTCCCCCTAACATTTCCCCTGTATCTATCCCCCAGCACCTTAAACCCGTGTCCTCTCGTAGCAGTCATTTCCACCCTGGGTAAAAGCCTCTGAGAGTCCACCCGATCTATGCCTCTCAACATCTTATATACCTCTATTAGGTCTCCTCTCATCCTACATCTCTCCAAGGAGAAAAGATCGAGCTCCCTCAGCCTATCCTCATAAGGCATGCCACTCAATCCAGGCAACATCCTTGTAAATCGCCTCTGCACCCTTTCAATCTTTTCCACATCCTTCCTGTAATGAGGTGACCAGAACTGAGCACAGTACTCCAAGTGGGGTCTGACGAGGGTCTTATATAGCTGCATCATTATCCCCGAACTCCTAAACTCAATCCCTCGATTGATAAAGGCCAGCACACCATACGCCTTCTTAACCACCTCCTCCACCTGCGGGGCCGATTTTAGAGTCCTATGGACCCGGACCCCAAGGCCCTTCTGATCCTCCACAGTACTAAGAGTCTTTCCCTTTATATTGTACTCCTTCATCCCATTTGACCTGCCAAAATGGACCACTACGCATTTATCTGGGTTGAAGTCCATCTGCCACTTCTCCGCCCAGTCTTGCATCCTATCTATGACCCTCTGTAACTTCTGACATCCCTCCAGACTATCCACAACCCCACCAACCTTCGTGTCGTCGGCAAACTTACCAACCCATCCCTCCACTTCCTCATCCAGGCCATTTATGAAAATGACAAACAGCAAGGGTCCCAGAACAGATCCCCGGGGCACTCCACTGGTCACTGACCTCCATTTAGAAAAAGATCCATCTATACACACTCTCTGCCTCCTTTGGGCAAGATGTGGAGATGCCGGCGTTGGACTGGGGTAAACACAGTAAGAAGTTTAACAACACCAGGTTAAAGTCCGACAGGTTTATTTGGTAGCAAAAGCCACACAAGCTTTCGGAGCTCCAAGCCTCTTCTTCACCTGAAGAAGGGGCTTGGAGCTGCGAAAGCTTGTGTGGCTTTTGCTACCAAATAAACCTGTTGGACTTTAACCTGGTGTTGTTAAACCTCTTACTGTGTTTACTCCTTTGGGCAAGCCAGTTCTGGATCCACAAGGCAGCAACCTCTTGGATCTCATGCCCTCTCACTTTTTCTACAAGCCTTGCATGGGGGACCTTATCGAACGCCTTGCTAAAATCCATATAAACCACATCTACCGCTTTCCCTTCGTCAATGTGTTTAGTCACATTTTCGAAGAACTCCACCAGGCTCGTAAGGCACGATCTGCCTTTGACAAAGCCATGCTGAGTATTCCTGAGCACACTAAACCTCTCTAAATGCTCATAAATCTTGTCCCTCAGGATCTTCTCCATCAGCTTTCCAACCACTGAGGTTAGACTCACCGGTCGGTAATTTCCTGGGCTCTCCCTATTCCCCTTCTTGAAAATAGGAACCACATCCGCAATCCTCCAATCCTCTGGCACCTCTCCCGTCTCCATCGACGACGCAAAGATCATCGCCAGAGGCTCTGCAATCTCTTCCCTCGTCTCCCACAGTAACCTGGGGTACATCCCATCCGGACCCGGCAACTTATCTATCCCCAGAACATTAGCTGAGTTTCTGGATGAATAGTCTTAATAGCTGTGGTAGTGTTTGGGCGCGATTTTACCTGCCGTTCACACTAAGTTCTCGCTGCACCGAGGTCGGAGAATTTAACGGCCAGCCAGCTCTTGGTTGACGACAGCAGGATGGGAAAATCCTGCCGGCATGAACAATGGTAACATTCTGGCCTTTAATTTAATTTAGCAGAGGGATGAGAAGCAGGATGCAGCGTTAGAAACCAGAAACAAGATACACAGAGGATTGAGAGATGCAGATAGCATTCGAGTAAAGAATGGTAAGGTATGAAATGAGCTCAGACTAAAGGGAAATACGACAAGATCTAATTCAGATCTAATTCTACCTAAAAACATGAAGCGTGCTAAATAAGGCTGGTGAGCTGCAGGCAGAACCAGCCATAGGTTTGTATGTTATATTTCAAGGAATATAATGTTGTAGTGATAATGAAAACCTGACTCAAAAATAGGGTTGGACTGGGTACTAAATATTCCTGGATACAAGGTATTCAGGAAAGATAGGAGGAGGTGTGGCAGTGTTGATTAAGTTAATATGTGCTCATGGAAGAGGGTGGCTTGGTGAGGCAAGGTCAGATTCTATTTGGTGGAGTTAAGAAACCATAGATGTGCCATTATACCACTGGCCTATATTTTCTATAGGCCACCAAACTAGTGAGAAAGATAACATAAGACCATAAGACATAGAAGCAGAATTAGGCCACTCGGCCCATCGGGTCTGCTCTGCCATTCAATCATGGCTGATTTTTTTCTCAGCCCTATTCTCCTGCCTTTTCCCTATAATCCCTGATCCCCTTATTAATCAAGAACCTATCTATCTCTGTCTTAAAGACACTCAATGACCTGGCCCCCTTTTGCAGCAAAGAGTTCCACAGATTCACCACTCTCTGGCTGAAGAAATTCCTCCTCATCTCTGTTTTAAAGGATTGTCCCGTGAGCCTGAGGTTGTGCCCTCTGGTTCTAGTTTTTCCGACTAGTGGAAAAACCTTCATACAGAGGAACAATTTTGCAGGGAAATTACAGAGAAATGCAAGTACTATAGAATTGTGCTAATGGGGGATTTGAATAATCTTGTAGCAATAGTGTAATAGGTATAGATGGAAAAGGGTTTCCGAAGTGTACTGAGGACAATTTTCTTGATCAGTGCATTTCCAGTCAAGATGATTGGGTATAGTTGCGATATATTCCATGACGGGAAAAGGTACAGCAATCAAAACTAGAGCTCCCTAGATCACGAAAGGGATAGAGAGTAAGATAAAGCAGAAAAAGGATGTGTATGACTGATGCCATTTGGTTTTTTGATTTGATTTATTATTGTCACATGTATTGGGTTACAGTGAAAAGTATTGTTTCTTGCACGCTATACAGATAAAACATACCGTTCATAGAGAAGGAAAGGAGAGAGTTTAGAATGTAGTGTTACAGTCATAGCTAGTGTGCAGAGAAAGATCAACTTAATATAAGGTGGGTCCATTCAAAAGTTTGATGGCAGCAGGGAAAAAGCTTTTCTTGAGTCGATTGGTATGTGTTCTCAGAATTTTGTATCTTTTTCCCAAGGGAAGAAGGTAGAAGAGAGTATGTCTAAGGTGCATGGGGGCCTTGATTGTGCTGGCTGTTTTTCTGAGGCAGCAGGAAGTGTAGGTGGAGTCAATGGATGGGAGGCTGGTTTGCATGATGGACTGGGCTAGTTTCTTTGGATGCCAGACGGTACCAATAAGAAATGGGTCCAATATACAAAGTTCAGCGCAAAAGTGAGAAAGGAAGTAAGAAAGACGGATATATCAGAAATGAAGAAGCAGCTAACATAAATGGGAATTCAAAAGTATTTTATCGTCAAATAGGCAATAAAAGGGTGCCAAGAGGATGGGTGGGGTTGATTAGTGATCAGATTGGGGATTTATATTTGTAGAGGATATGGCTAAGATATTAAATGAGTACTTAGCATTTTCACCAAGGAATAAGATTCTGCCAAAGTCCTGGTGAAAAAGAGACAACAAAGAACAATGGGCTTAAATTTGGAAGGCTGGCTGTAGTTGAAAAGTCATCGGGACTGATGGAATGCATCTAGGAATGATGAAAGAAGGAAAGGTAGAAATCCCAAAGGTACTGGGTATAATCTTCCAATTCTCTTTAGATACAGGGATTTCACCAGAGGAGTGGAGAACTGAAAATGTTACCTTATTCAAAAAATGGTGTCAGGATAATTGAAGCAAACTACAGGTCAGTTGATTTAATTTCAGTGATGTATAATCTGGAACAAAATTAATAGTTACTTGGATGAGTGTGCATTAATTGAGAAAAAACAATATCGATTTTTTTTAGGGCAAATCATGTTTAACTAACTTGATTGAGTTTTTTGATGAAGTAACCTGGAAGGTTGTTGAGGGTAATGTGTTTGTTGTAGTGTCTATGGAATTCCAAAAGGTGCTCGATAGAGTGCCTCGAAATAGGCTTACCAGCAGAGTTGAAGCCTATGAAATAAAAGGGACAATTGCGGCATGGGTACGAAGTTGGCTGAGTAACAAGAAAACATAGTGGCAAATAGTTTTTGTATGGGAGGAAGGTATAAAGTGGAGTTCCTCTGTTATGTAACTGATGATAACATTTGATCTGTTGTAGTGTGACCAATGGTAACAAGCTGTAAGGGTCAGCTGACCCAATAAACTATGTAACCAATGACAAAATGATGTGATGATCAGCTGACCAGCTGACTCAGTATGAATAAGAACCTGTTGGGAATTGTTAAATTGCGTGGAATAGCCCAGGGTCTCAAGTGTTGGAGTAATGAAGTTTCTTTATTAAACCTTTTTCTTTGATTTATCTGTTGGAGTAAGTTTTGTTTCATTTTGCTGCCTATAACTGAAGAGTACTTTCAGCTGGATGAACATCCCCAAGGGTTGATACCAGGGCCACTGCTTTTCTGGACTTATGTTAATGACTCAGGCTGGGCTTTTCTGGCACTGTTGTGGAGGACGCAGCAAGCCAACCAAAAGTCCACTGGCATTGGCGGGATCGGAAAATTCTGGCTTTAGTCTTGTCTGTATGGCACAGCTCAAAGCATGATGCGGTATCAAGAATCAGACTGCATCATGTGAGTTCCAGCATTATATTGATGAGGCACAGCAGCGATAGAGAAGGAAAGAAAAGGAAGAAAATCCTCTGTTCCAGATCCCACTACCTGTGGGACATCCTGCCCCATGTGCCCATAGATCGGTGGATCAAGAATCTGCCTGTTCAGTCGCGTTAAGATGCTGGCCAGAAACCTGCGACCTGGAGTGGATATGATCCTTGATTTGAGAGATGACAGGGTATAATTGGAAAGCATAAAACTCGGATGTATTGTGAACTCTGAGGAGGATAGTGATAGACTTCAAGAGAACATAGAAAGAATGTTAGAATAGGTCGACATGTGGCAAATGAAACTAATTCAAGTGAAGTAGGAAGTGATTCATTTTGGTAGGAACATTGAAGACAAGCAACATAAAATAAAGACACACATAAGCAAAGCCCACCAGGGTTATATACACTCAAATCCTTTTTGATTTGATATGATTTATTATTGTCACATGCATTAGTATATAGTGAAAAGTATTGTTTCTTGCATGCTATACAGACAAAGCATCCCATTCATAGAGAAGGAAACGAGAGAGTGCAGAATGTAGTGTTATAGTCATAGCTAGGGTGTAGAGAAAGATCAACTGAGTGCGAGGTAGGTCTATTCAAAAGTCTGATGGCAGCAGGAAAGAAACTGTTCTTGAGTCGGTTGGTACGTGACCTCAGACTTTTTCCCGATGGAAGGAGGTGGTGTGTGGGGTCCTTAATTATGCTGGCTGCTTTTCTGAGGCAGTGGGAAGTGTAGATAGAGTCAATGGATGGGAGGCTGGTTTGTGTGATGGACTGGGCTTCACTCACGACCCTTTGAGGTTTCTTGCAGTCTTGGGCAGAGCAGGAGCCATACCAAGCTGTGATACTACCAGAAAGAATGCTTTCTCTGGTACATCTGTAAAATTTGGTGAGAATCATAGCTGACATGCCAAATTTCCTTAGTCTTCTGAGAAAGTAGAGACGGTGGTGGGCATGGGGGGTCCAGGATAGGATGATCTGAACACTTAAAAACGTGAAGCTCTCGACCATTTCTACTTCATCCCCATTGATGTAGACGGGGGCATGTTCTCTACTATGCTTCCTTGAAGATGGTAGGATGGGTTGAGAAATTGTTAAGTAAGGCATAGGAGATCCTAAGCTTTATAAATAGAGGCATAGAGTACTAATGCAAGGAATTTATGTTAACCCTTCAGAAAAAACTGATATGGCCTCTGCTGGATTATTGCATTTGCTTCTGAGCATTGCACCTTAGGAAGGATTTGAAGGTTTTAGTATGGGTGTACAAAAGATTTATCAAAATGGTTCCAGGAATGATGGACTAGAGTAATCAAGTAGGGTATCATGTAAACTGCATAATGTGCATCAATCTGAATGTCCCCACAAAGTCCACACTTATGTTGCCCCCTTTAAATTACTGCATATGCACGGCCCTGCCAAAAAAATTAAAGGGATTGCTCACTCGAACAAATCAACCACACACACACATCGACAAAATGATTAGCGGGGATATTAGATACAAGGATAGATTGGAGAGGTTTGTGTTCTTCTTAAAGAAAGGAAAGCAGAAAACTAATAATTAGATCTGTTCAAAATCATGAGGGGGTCTAGACAAATAATTCCCACTGGGGGAAGGGTCGAAAACCAGAGGACTTCTATTTCAGCTGAGTGACAAAAGAGCCAAAGGTGATATGACGCAAACCTTTTGAGTGATTTGGATCTGAAATGCGCCGCGTGAGTGTTTGGTCGTGACAAATTCAATCATGGCTTTTGAACTGGATAAGTATCTGAAGAGAAAAGGCTTTTGCCGGTTGATGAGGAAAGGGCAGAGGATTGGAGTTGGTTAAATTGCTCTTGCAGAGAGCCTACGTGGGTTCTTTAGGCCGAAGGGTCTCCTCGGCCTAAAGAGAGCTGTTCAATATTTGCAGATGACATAAAATGAAGAGGGAGAGCTAATCTTTAGAAGACCAAAAGGAAACTGCAACAGGGTATTCATAAAATGGAGAAAATGGGCTAAAACTGGCAGACTGAATTGAATGAGAGTGCGACATTTCATTATGGCAAAAAAATGGTAATTCTGTTCTGAATGGAAGGAGCCTTTGTGCTGTAAGAACAGAAGGAATTTGGCTTACAGGGCATTAAAAGTTGATAAGGCTGTAAAAAATGAAAGTAAATGGAATTCTGTTTTATTACCAGAGATAAATATAAAATTTAATCCTAATGAATCTATATGAAACCTTAATATGACCTCCAAGGGAATACTTTGTACAGTAAAAGACTCCACACTACACTAAAGAAATTGAGGCTTTAGAGAGGGTACAATGCAGATTCACTAGAATGCTAAGTGGTATTGAAAAATACAGATAAATAGAACAAGAAAAAATGTTTATTTTTTCCGCCAGAATGCAGCAGATAATGGGATGCTATGATAAACGTGTTTGAAATTATAGAATGTTGGCATTGGGCAGATTAAATGGTTTCCACTTCTTGCAAAGTCAAAAATGAGTGCCCGCAGGTACAAGACTAAACATAAGAGAGCTTTGTGCACACATTGCTGGGAACATTTGCTAAACAGATTGGTTTGCTTTATGTAATGGCATTGGAAATTTGGGGAGATTGGGAATTCAGTGCAAAAAAATGAAGGAAGTGCTAAATGTTGTAATCCAAGGGGCAGCAGTAAATATATAAATAATCAGAGAAATGTGGAGAAAGATAGAGAATCTGGTGAACCGGTGTGACAACAGTAATCTCTCCCTCAATGTCAACAAAACAAAAGAGATTGTCATTGACTTCAGGAAGCGTAGTGGAGGATATGCCCCTGTCTACATCAATGGGGACAAAGTAGAAATGGTCGAGAGCTTCAAGTTCTTAGGTGTCCAGATCACCAACAACATGTCCTGCTCCCTCCATGCCGACACTATAGTTAAGAAAGCCCACCAACGCCTCTACTTTCTCAGAAGACTAAGGAAATTTGGCATGTCTGCTATGACTCTCAGCAACCTTTACAGATGCACCATAGGAAGCACTATTTTTGGTTGTACCACAACTTGGTATGGCTCCTGCTCTGTCCAAGACCGCAAGAAACTACAAAGGGTCGTGAACGAAGCCCAGTTCATCACTCAAACCAGCCTCCCACCCATTAACACAGTCTACACTTCCCATTGCCTAAGAAAAGCAGCCAGCATAATTAAGGACCCCACGCACCCTGGACATACTCTCTTCTACCTTCTTCCGTCTTGGAAAAGATACAGTGGTTAGCACTGCTGCTTCACAGCTCCAGGGTCCCGGGTTCGATTCCCGGCTCGGGTCACTGTCTGTGTGGAGTTTGCACATTCTCCTCGTGTCTGCGTGGGTTTCCTCCGGGTGCTCCGGTTTCCTCCCACAGTCCAAAGATGTGCGGGTTAGGTTGATTGGCCAGGTTAAAAATTGCCCCTTAGAGTCCTGGGATGCGTAGGTTAGAGGGATTAGCGGGTAAATATGTGGGGGTAGGGCCTGGGTGGGATTGTGGTCGGTGCAGACTCGATGGGCCGAATGGCCTCCTTCTGCACTGTAGGGTTTCTATGATTTCTATGATTTCTATGATACAAAAGTCTGAGGACATATACCGACTCAAGAGCAGCTTCTTCCCTGCTGCCCTCAGACTTTTGAATGGACCTACCTCGCATTAAGTTGATCTTTCTCTACACCTTAGCTATGACTGTAACACTACATTCTGCACTCTCTCCTTTCCTCCTCTATGTACAGTATGCTTTGTCTGTATAGCGTGCAAGAAACAATACTTTTCATTGTATACTAATACATATGACAATAATAAATCAAATCCAATCAATCAGCTCTAAAGAGAAAATTAAATTAATTAAATAGAGAATACCAATATTGAAGAGACAAATTGCACTCAATGGAAACCAGTATACATAACAAAATAATTGTTACGAGTAAGGGATTATTAAGCTAAAACCTATAACTTGAGACATGTATATGTGTATATTATATATATTATATATATATATAAAATATACATTCTGCACTCACTCCTATCCTTCTCCATGTACGGTATGCTTTGTCTGAATAGCACGCAAGAAACAATACTTTCCATTGTATACTTTTAAAAATTCTATTTTTATTCATTCGTGGGACATGGGCGTCGCCGGCTGGCCAGCATTTATTGCCCATCCCTAGTTGAGAGTCAACCACATTGCTGTGGCCCTGGAGTCACATGTAGGCCAGACCAGGTAAGGACGGCAGATTTCTTTGACTGAAGGACAATAGTGAACCAGATGGGTTTTTCCGACAATCGACAATGGATTCATGGTCATCAGTAGATTCTTAATTCCAGATATTTTTTATTGAATTCAAATTCCACCATCTGCCCTGGTGGGATTCGAACCCGGGTCCCCAGGACTAATACATGTGACAATAATAAATCAAATCAAATCAAATGCTTCCAAGTAAGGATGGTGAGTGACTTAGAATGGAAGCTCCCATATGTTCTCAGGTCTCTGCTGCTCCAGCCCTTCTGGTAGTGGTTATGGGCTAGTCCCCCTGACACTAAGGGGCAATTTACCATGGTCAATCAATCTAACCCGCATATCTTTAGACTGTGGGAGGAAACCGGAGCAACCGGAGGAAACCCATGCAAACAAGGGCAGAAAGAGCAAACTCCACACTTGCAGTCACCTTAGACCAGAATTGAATCCAGGCCCCTGGCGCTGTGAGGCAGCAGTGCTAACCACTGAGCTGCCCCGAGTCCATAGTACATACCACGTGCTCCCTCAATCCTATTCCCAGTGTGAGGATACTGTGCCTTTAAGAAATATATCAGTGGCATGTTTCTTGTGCAGGATTTGCCTTCTGGACTTTTTTTTCAAGGGGGAATTTTTAACAATGATTAGAGTTTTCAAGGTTTTTTTAAAGATACCATTATATACTTTGGTGTTCTAGACAGCATTGATCAATGGGCATTGAAGTATCAGAGCCTGGCATTGGGGGCATG